>NC_090933.1:1389787174-1390412174 GCF_040938575.1 Ambystoma mexicanum | reverse complement strand
ATGCTATCATTCACAATTCCATCTAAGTGTGGCACATGCTATCATTCACAATTCTATCTATGTGTGGCACATGCTATCATTCACATTTCCATCTAAGTGTGGCACATGCAACCAATTGTATGCTATCATTCACAATTCCATGTAAGTGTGGCACATGCTTTAATTTACAATTCCAACTAGATGAGGGATAGGCTACCAATCCTATGCTATCTTTCACAATTCCATCCAAGTGTGGCACATGCGACCAATCATATGCTAGCATTCACAATTCCATCTAAGTGTGGCGCATGCTATCATTTACAATTCCATCTAAGTGTGGGACATGCTATGATTTAAAATTCCATCTAAGAGTGGCACATGCAATCATTCACATTTCCATCTAAGTGTGGCACATGCTTTCATTTACAATTCCAACTAAGAGAGGGATATTCTACCAATTATATGCTATCATTCACAATTCTATCTAAGTGTGGTGCATGCTATCACTTACAATTCCAACAAGGTGAGGGATATGCTACCAATCATATGCTATCATTCACAATTCTACCTGTGTGTGGCACATGCTATCATTTACAATTCCAACTAAGTGTGGCACATACTATCATTTACAATTCCATCTAAGTGTGGCACATGCTATCATTGACAATTCCATCTAAGTGTGGGACATGCTATGATTTAAAATTCCATCTGAGAGTGGCACATGCTATCATTCACATTTCCATCTAAGTGTGGTGCATGCTATCATTTACAATTCCAACAAGGTGAGGGATATGGTACCAATCATATGCAATCATTCAGAATTCTATCTAAGTGTGGCACATGCTTTCATTTACAATTCCAACTAAGAGAAGGATATGCTACCAATCATATGCTCTCATTCACAATTCCATCTAAGTGTGGCACATGCAACCAATCGTATGCTATCATTCACAATTCCATCTAAGTGTGGCACATTATATCATTCACAGTTCTATCTATGTGTGGCACATGCTATCATTTACAATTCCATCTAAGTGTGGCACATGCTATCATTCACAATTCCATCTGAGTGTGGCACATGCTATCTTTCACAATTCCATCTAAGTGTGGCATATGCAACCAATCGTATGCTATCATTCACAATTACATCTAAGTGTGGCACATGCTTTCATTTACAATTCCAACCAAGAGAGGCATATTCTACAATTCATATGCAATCATTCACAATTCTATCTAAGTTTGGCACATGCTATCATTTACAATTCCAACTAGGTGAGGGATATGCTACCAATCATATGCTATATTTGACAATTCCATCCAAGTGTGGCAAATGCTATCATTCATAATTCCATCTAAGTGTGGCACATGCTATCATTCACAATTCCATCTAAGTGTGGCACATGCTATCATTCACAATTCTATCTATGTGTGGCACATGCTATCATTCACATTTCCATCTAAGTGTGGCACATGCAACCAATTGTATGCTATCATTCACAATTCCATGTAAGTGTGGCACATGCTTTAATTTACAATTCCAACTAGATGAGGGATAGGCTACCAATCCTATGCTATCTTTCACAATTCCATCCAAGTGTGGCACATGCGACCAATCATATGCTAGCATTCACAATTCCATCTAAGTGTGGCGCATACTATCATTTACAATTCCATCTAAGTGTGGGACATGCTATGATTTAAAATTCCATCTAAGAGTGTCACATGCTATCATTCACATTTCCATCTAAGTGTGGCACATGCTTTCATTTACAATTCCAACTAAGAGAGGGATATTCTACCAATTATATGCTATCATTCACAATTCTATCTAAGTGTTGTGCATGCTATCACTTACAATTCCAACAAGGTGAGGGATATGCTACCAATCATATGCTATCATTCACAATTCTACCTGTGTGTGGCACATGCTATCATTTACAATTCCAACTAAGTGTGGCACATACTATCATTTACAATTCCATCTAAGTGTGGCACATGCTATCATTGACAATTCCATCTAAGTGTGGGACATGCTATGATTTAAAATTCCATCTAAGAGTGGCACATGCTATCATTCACATTTCCATCTAAGTGTGGTGCATGCTATCATTTACAATTCCAACAAGGTGAGGGATATGGTACCAATCATATGCAATCATTCAGAATTCTATCTCAGTGTGGCACATGCTTTCATTTACAATTCCAACTAAGAGAAGGATATGCTACCAATCATATGCTCTCATTCACAATTCCATCTAAGTGTGGCACATGCAACCAATCGTATGCTATCATTCACAATTCCATCTAAGTGTGGCACATGCTATCATTCACAATTCCATCTAAGTGTGGGACATGCTATGATTTACAATTCCATCTATGAGTGGCACATGCTATAATTCACAATTCCAAATAAGTGTGGCACACACTATCATTTACAATCCCATCTAAGTGTGGCACATGCTATCATATACAATTCCATCTAAGTGTGGCACATGCTATCATTCACAATTCTATCTAAGTGTGGCACATGCTATCATTCACAATTCCATCTAAGTGTGGGACATGCTATGATTTACAATTCCATCTAAGAGTGGCACATGCTATCATTCACATTTCCATCTAAGTGTGGTGCATGCTATCATTTACAATTCCAACAAGGTGAGGGATATGCTACCAATCATATGCAATCATTCAGAATTCTATCTAAGTGTGGTGCATGCTTTCATTTACAATTCCAACTAAGAGAGGGTTATGCTACCAATCATATGCTCTCATTCACAATTCCACCTAAGTGTGGCACATGGTATCATTCACAATTCTATCTAAGTGTGGCACATGGTATCATTTACAATTCCAACTAGGTGAGCGATATGCTACTAATCATATGCAATCATTCACAATTCCATCTAAGTGTGCCACATGCAATCAATCGTATGTTATTCACAATTAAATCTAAGTTTGATGCATGCTTTCATTTACTATTCCATCCAAGTGTGGCACATGCTATCATTTACAATTCAATATAAGTGTGGCACATGCAACCAATCGTATGCTATCATTCACAATTCCATCTAAGTGTGGCACATGCTATCTTTTACAATTCCAACTAAGTGAGGGATATGCTACCAATCATATACAATCATTCAGATTTCTATCTAATTATGGCACATGTTTTCATTCACAATTCCATCTAAGAGATGGATATGCTACCGATCGTATGCTATCATTCACAATTCCATCTAAGTGTGGCACATGTTATCATTCACAATTACAACTAGGTGAATGATATGCTACCAATCATATGCTATCATTTACAATTCCAACTAAGTGTAGCACATGCAAGCAATCGCATGCTATCATTCACAATTCCATGTAAGTGTGTCACAGCTTTCATTTACAATTCCAACTAGATGAGGGATAGGCTACCAATCGTATGCTATCATTCACAATTCCATCTAAGTGTGGCACATGCTATCATTCACAATTCTACCTGTGTGTGGCACATGCTATCATTTACAATTCCAACTAAGTGTGGCACATGCTATCATTCACAATTCCATCTAAGTGTAGCACATGCAACCAATCGTATGCTATCATTCGCAATTCCATCTAAGTGTGGCACATGCTATAATTCACAATTCCATCTAAGTTTGGCACATGCTATCATTCAAAATTCCATCTAAGTGTGGGACATGCTATGATTTACAATTCCATCTAAGAGTACCACGTGCTATAATTCACAATTCCAACTAAGAGAGGGATATGCTACCAATCATGTGCATTCATCCACAATTCTATCTAAGTGTGGCACATGCTATCATTTACAATTCCAACTAGGTTAGTGATTTGCTACCAATCATATGATATCTTTCACAATTCCATCCAAGTGTGGCACATGCTATCATTTACAATTCCATCTAAGTGTGGGACATATCTATGATTTACAATTCCATCTAAGAGTGGCACATGCTATCATTCAAAATTCCAACTAAGTGTGGAACACACTATCATTTACAATTCCATCTAAGTGTGGGACAAACAATGATTTACAATTCCATCTAAGAGTGGCACATGCTATCATTCACAATTCCAACTAAGTGTGGCACAGACTATCATTACAATCCCATCTAAGTGTGGCACATGCTATCATATACAATTCCATTTAAGTGTGGCACATGCTATAATTCACAATTCCAACTAAGTGTGGCACATGCTATCATTTACAATTCCATCTAAGTGTGGGACAAACAATGATTTACAATTCCATCTAAGAGTGGCACATGCTATCATTCACAATTCCAACTAAGTGTGGCACACACTATCATTTACAATTCCATCTAAGTGTGGGACATGCTATCATTCACAATTCCATCTAAGTGTGGCACATGCTATAATTCACAATTCCATCTATGTGTGGCACATGCTATCATTCACAATTCCATCTAAGTGTGGCACATGCAAATAATCGTATGCTATTATTCACAATGCCATGTAAGTGTGGCACATGCTTTCATTTACAATTCCAACTAGATGAGGGATAGGCTACCAATCCTATGCTATCTTTCACAATTCCATCCAAGTGTGGCCCATGCGACCAATCGTATGCTATCATTCACAATTCCATCTAAGAGTGGCACATGCTATCATTCACATTTCCATCTAAGTGTGGCACATGCTTTCATTTACAATTCCAACTAAGAGAGGGATATTCTACCAATTATATGCTATCATTCACAATTCTTTCTAAGTGTGGTGCATGCTATCATTTACAGTTCCAACAAGGTGAGGGATATGCTACCAATCATATGCCATCATTCACAATTCCATCCACGTGAGAGATATGCAACTAATCATATGATATCCTTCACAATTCCATCTAAGTGTGGCGCATGCTTTCATTTAAAATTCCAACTAAGAGAGAGATATGCTACCAATCAAATGCTCTCATTCACAATTCCATCTAAGTGTGGCACATGCAACCAATCGTTTGCTATCATTCACAATTCCATCTAAGTGTGGCACATGCTATCATTCACAATTCTACCTGTGTGTGGCACATGCTATCATTTACAATTCCAACTAAGTGTGGCACATGCTATCATTTACAATTCCATCTAAGTGTGGGACATACTATGATTTACAATTCCATCTAAGAGTGGCACATGCTATCATTCACAATTCCAACTAAGTGTGGCACACACTATCATTTACAATCCCATCTAAGTGTGGCACATGCTATCATATACAATTCCATCTAAGTGTGGCACATAATATCATTCACAATTCCATCTAAGTGTGGCAGAAGCTATCATTCACAATTCCAACACGATGATGGATATGCTACCAATCATATGCTATCATTCACAATTCCATCCAAGTGAGGGAAATGCAACTAATCATATGATATCCTTCACAATTCCATCTAAGTGTGGCACATGCAACCAATCGTGTGCTATCATTCACAATTCCATCTAAGTGTGGCACATGTTATCATTCACAATTCCATCTAAGTGTGGGACATGCTATGATTTACAATTCCATCTAAGAGTGGCACATGCTATAATTCACAATTCCAACTAAGAGAGCGATATGCTACCAATCATGTGCATTCATTCACAGTTCTATCTAAGTGTGGCACATGCTATCATTTACAATTCCAACTAGGTTAGTGATTTGCTACCAATCATATGCTATCTTTCACAATTCCATCCAAGTGTGGCACATGCTATCATTTACAATTCCATCTAAGTATGGGACATACTATGATTTACAATTCCATCTAAGAGTGGCACATGCTATCATTCACAATTCCAACTAAGTGTGGCACACACTATCATTTACAATCCCATCTTAGTGTGGCACATGCTATCATATACAATTCCATCTAAGTGTGGCACATACTATCATTCACAATTCCATCTAAGTGTGGCACATGCTATCATTCACAATTCCAACACGATGATGGATATGCTACCAATCATATGCTATCATTCACAATTCCATCCAAGTGAGGGATATGCAACTAATCATATGATATCCTTCACAATTCCATCTAAGTGTGGTGCATGCTTTCATTTACAATTCCAACTAAGAGAGGGATATGCTACCAATCATATGCAATCATTCACAATTCCATCTAAGTGTGGCGCATGTGTTCATTTACAATTCCAACTAAGAGAGGGATATGCTACCAATCATATGCTAACATTCACAATTCCATCTAAGTGTGGCACATGCAACCAATCGTATGCTATCATTCACAATTCCATCTAAGTGTGGCACATGCTATCATTCATAATTCTACCTGTGTGTGGCACATGCTATCATTTACAATTCCAACTAAGTGTGGCACATGCTATCTTTCACAATTCCATCTAAGTGTGGCACATGCTATCATTCACAATTCCATCTAAGTGTAGCACATGCAACCAATCGTATGCTATCATTCGCAATTCCATCTAAGTGTGGCACATGCTATAATTCACAATTCCATCTAAGTGTGGGACATGCTATGATTTACAATTCCATCTAAGAGTGGCACGTGCTATAATTCACAATTCCAACTAAGAGAGGGATATGCTACCAATCATGTGCATTCATTCACAATTCTATCTAAGTGTGGCACATGTTATCATTTACAATTCCTTCTAAGTGTGGCACATGCTATCATTCACAATTCTATCCATGTGTGGTACATGCTATCATTCACAATTCCATCTAAGTGTGGCACATGCAACCAATCATATGCTATCATTCACAATTCCATGTAAGTGTGGCACATGCTATCATTCACAATTCCATCTAAGTGTGGGACATGCTATGATTTACAATTCCATATATGAGTGGCACATGCTATAATTCACAATTCCAACTAAGTGTGGCACACACTATCATTTACAATCCCATCTAAGTGTGGCACATGCTATCATATACAATTCCATCTAAGTGTGGCACATGCTATCATTCACAATTCTATCTAAGTGTGGCACATGCTATCATTCACAATTCCATCTAAGTGTGGTGCATGCTATCATTTACAATTCCAACAAGGTGAGGGATATGCTACTAATCATATGCAATCATTCACAATTCCATCTAAGTGT
Organism: Ambystoma mexicanum; assembly: GCF_040938575.1. NCBI lineage: Eukaryota > Metazoa > Chordata > Amphibia > Caudata > Ambystomatidae > Ambystoma > Ambystoma mexicanum. The sequence continues at coordinate 1,390,405,092 of NC_090933.1, read as the reverse complement.
GGCACATGCAATCAATCGTATGTTATCATTCACAATTAAATCTAAGTTTGACGCATGCTTTCATTTACAATTCCATCCAAGTGTGGCACATGCTATCATTTACAATTCAATATAAGTGTGGCACATGCAACCAATCGTATGCTATCATTCACAATTCCATCTAAGTGTGGCACATGCTATCTTTTACAATTCCAACTAAGTGAGGGATATGCTACCAATCATATGCTATCATGCACAATTCTATCTTAGTGCGCCGCTTGCTTTCAATTACAATTCCAACTAAGAGAGGGATATGCTACCAATCATATACAATCATTCAGATTTCTATCTAATTATGGCACATGTTTTCATTCACAATTCCATCTAAGAGATGGATATGCTACCGATCGTATGCTATCATTCACAATTCCATCTAAGTGTGGCACATGTTATCATTCACAATTACAACTAGGTGAATGATATGCTACCAATCATATGCTATCATTTACAATTCCAACTAAGTGTGTCACATGCAAGCAATCGCATGCTATCATTCACAATTCCATGTAAGTGTGTCACAGCTTTCATTTACAATTCCAACTAGATGAGGGATAGGCTACCAATCGTATGCTATCATTCACAATTCCATCTAAGTGTGGCACATGCTATCATTCACAATTCTACCTGTGTGTGGCACATGCTATCATTTACAATTCCAACTAAGTGTGGCACATGCTATCATTCACAATTCCATCTAAGTGTGGCACATGCTATCATTCACAATTCCATCTAAGTGTAGCACATGCAACCAATCGTATGCTATCATTCGCAATTCCATCTAAGTGTGGCACATGCTATAATTCACAATTCCATCTAAGTTTGGCACATGCTATCATTCAAAATTCCATCTAAGTGTGGGACATGCTATGATTTACAATTCCATCTAAGAGTAGCACGTGCTATAATTCACAATTCCAACTAAGAGAGGGATATGCTACCAATCATGTGCATTCATCCACAATTCTATCTAAGTGTGGCACATGCTATCATTTACAATTCCAACTAGGTTAGTGATTTGCTACCAATCATATGATATCTTTCACAATTCCATCCAAGTGTGGCACATGCTATCATTTACAATTCCATCTAAGTGTGGGACATATCTATGATTTACAATTCCATCTAAGAGTGGCACATGCTATCATTCAAAATTCCAACTAAGTGTGGAACACACTATCATTTACTATCCCATCTAAGTGTGGCACATGCTATCATATACAATTCAATCTAAGTGTGGCACATACTATCATTCACAATTCCGTCTAAGTGTGGCACATGCTATCATTCACAATTCCATCTAAGTGTGGGACATGCTATGATGTACAATTCCATCTAAGTGTGGCACATGCTATCATATACAATTCCATCTAAGTGTGGCACATGCTATCATTCACAATTCCATCTAAGTTCAGCACATGCTATCATTCATAATTCTATCTATGTGTGGCACATGCTATCATTTACAATTCCATCTATGTGTGGCACATGCTATCATTCACAATTCCATCTAAGTGTGGCACATGAAACCAATTGTATGCTATCATTCACAATTCCATGTAAGTGTGGCACATGCTTTCATTTACAATTCCAACTAGATTAGGGATAGGCTACCAATCGTATGCTATCATTCACAATTCCATCGAAGTGTGGCGCATGCTATCATTTACAATTCCATCTAAGTGTGGGACATACTATCATTCACAATTCCATCTAAGTGTGGCACATGCTATCATTCACAATTCCATCTAAGTGTGGGACATGCTATGATGTACAATTCCATCTAAGTGTGGCACATGCTATCATATACAATTCCATCTAAGTGTGGCACATGCTATCATTCACAATTCTATCTAAGTTTGGCACATGCTATCATTTACAATTCCAACTAGGTGAGGGATATGCTACCAATCATATGCTATATTTCACAATTCCATCCAAGTGTGGCAAATGCTATCATTCACAATTCCATCTAAGTGTGGCACATGCTATCATTCACAATTCCATCTAAGTGTGGCACATGCTATCATTCACAATTCTATCTATGTGTGGCACATGCTATCATTCACATTTCCATCTAAGTGTGGCACATGCAACCAATTGTATGCTATCATTCACAATTCCATGTAAGTGTGGCACATGCTTTAATTTACAATTCCAACTAGATGAGGGATAGGCTACCAATCCTATGCTATCTTTCACAATTCCATCCAAGTGTGGCACATGCGACCAATCATATGCTAGCATTCACAATTCCATCTAAGTGTGGCGCATGCTATCATTTACAATTCCATCTAAGTGTGGGACATGCTATGATTTAAAATTCCATCTAAGAGTGGCACATGCAATCATTCACATTTCCATCTAAGTGTGGCACATGCTTTCATTTACAATTCCAACTAAGAGAGGGATATTCTACCAATTATATGCTATCATTCACAATTCTATCTAAGTGTGGTGCATGCTATCACTTACAATTCCAACAAGGTGAGGGATATGCTACCAATCATATGCTATCATTCACAATTCTACCTGTGTGTGGCACATGCTATCATTTACAATTCCAACTAAGTGTGGCACATACTATCATTTACAATTCCATCTAAGTGTGGCACATGCTATCATTGACAATTCCATCTAAGTGTGGGACATGCTATGATTTAAAATTCCATCTGAGAGTGGCACATGCTATCATTCACATTTCCATCTAAGTGTGGTGCATGCTATCATTTACAATTCCAACAAGGTGAGGGATATGGTACCAATCATATGCAATCATTCAGAATTCTATCTAAGTGTGGCACATGCTTTCATTTACAATTCCAACTAAGAGAAGGATATGCTACCAATCATATGCTCTCATTCACAATTCCATCTAAGTGTGGCACATGCAACCAATCGTATGCTATCATTCACAATTCCATCTAAGTGTGGCACATTATATCATTCACAGTTCTATCTATGTGTGGCACATGCTATCATTTACAATTCCATCTAAGTGTGGCACATGCTATCATTCACAATTCCATCTGAGTGTGGCACATGCTATCTTTCACAATTCCATCTAAGTGTGGCATATGCAACCAATCGTATGCTATCATTCACAATTACATCTAAGTGTGGCACATGCTTTCATTTACAATTCCAACCAAGAGAGGCATATTCTACAATTCATATGCAATCATTCACAATTCTATCTAAGTTTGGCACATGCTATCATTTACAATTCCAACTAGGTGAGGGATATGCTACCAATCATATGCTATATTTGACAATTCCATCCAAGTGTGGCAAATGCTATCATTCATAATTCCATCTAAGTGTGGCACATGCTATCATTCACAATTCCATCTAAGTGTGGCACATGCTATCATTCACAATTCTATCTATGTGTGGCACATGCTATCATTCACATTTCCATCTAAGTGTGGCACATGCAACCAATTGTATGCTATCATTCACAATTCCATGTAAGTGTGGCACATGCTTTAATTTACAATTCCAACTAGATGAGGGATAGGCTACCAATCCTATGCTATCTTTCACAATTCCATCCAAGTGTGGCACATGCGACCAATCATATGCTAGCATTCACAATTCCATCTAAGTGTGGCGCATACTATCATTTACAATTCCATCTAAGTGTGGGACATGCTATGATTTAAAATTCCATCTAAGAGTGTCACATGCTATCATTCACATTTCCATCTAGGTGTGGCACATGCTTTCATTTACAATTCCAACTAAGAGAGGGATATTCTACCAATTATATGCTATCATTCACAATTCTATCTAAGTGTTGTGCATGCTATCACTTACAATTCCAACAAGGTGAGGGATATGCTACCAATCATATGCTATCATTCACAATTCTACCTGTGTGTGGCACATGCTATCATTTACAATTCCAACTAAGTGTGGCACATACTATCATTTACAATTCCATCTAAGTGTGGCACATGCTATCATTGACAATTCCATCTAAGTGTGGGACATGCTATGATTTAAAATTCCATCTAAGAGTGGCACATGCTATCATTCACATTTCCATCTAAGTGTGGTGCATGCTATCATTTACAATTCCAACAAGGTGAGGGATATGGTACCAATCATATGCAATCATTCAGAATTCTATCTCAGTGTGGCACATGCTTTCATTTACAATTCCAACTAAGAGAAGGATATGCTACCAATCATATGCTCTCATTCACAATTCCATCTAAGTGTGGCACATGCAACCAATCGTATGCTATCATTCACAATTCCATCTAAGTGTGGCACATGCTATCATTCACAATTCCATCTAAGTGTGGGACATGCTATGATTTACAATTCCATCTATGAGTGGCACATGCTATAATTCACAATTCCAACTAAGTGTGGCACACACTATCATTTACAATCCCATCTAAGTGTGGCACATGCTATCATATACAATTCCATCTAAGTGTGGCACATGCTATCATTCACAATTCTATCTAAGTGTGGCACATGCTATCATTCACAATTCCATCTAAGTGTGGGACATGCTATGATTTACAATTCCATCTAAGAGTGGCACATGCTATCATTCACATTTCCATCTAAGTGTGGTGCATGCTATCATTTACAATTCCAACAAGGTGAGGGATATGCTACCAATCATATGCAATCATTCAGAATTCTATCTAAGTGTGGCGCATGCTTTCATTTACAATTCCAACTAAGAGAGGGTTATGCTACCAATCATATGCTCTCATTCACAATTCCACCTAAGTGTGGCACATGGTATCATTCACAATTCTATCTAAGTGTGGCACATGGTATCATTTACAATTCCAACTAGGTGAGCGATATGCTACTAATCATATGCAATCATTCACAATTCCATCTAAGTGTGCCACATGCAATCAATCGTATGTTATTCACAATTAAATCTAAGTTTGACGCATGCTTTCATTTACAATTCCATCCAAGTGTGGCACATGCTATCATTTACAATTCAATATAAGTGTGGCACATGCAACCAATCGTATGCTATCATTCACAATTCCATCTAAGTGTGGCACATGCTATCTTTTACAATTCCAACTAAGTGAGGGATATGCTACCAATCATATACAATCATTCAGATTTCTATCTAATTATGGCACATGTTTTCATTCACAATTCCATCTAAGAGATGGATATGCTACCGATCGTATGCTATCATTCACAATTCCATCTAAGTGTGGCACATGTTATCATTCACAATTACAACTAGGTGAATGATATGCTACCAATCATATGCTATCATTTACAATTCCAACTAAGTGTGGCACATGCAAGCAATCGCATGCTATCATTCACAATTCCATGTAAGTGTGTCACAGCTTTCATTTACAATTCCAACTAGATGAGGGATAGGCTACCAATCGTATGCTATCATTCACAATTCCATCTAAGTGTGGCACATGCTATCATTCACAATTCTACCTGTGTGTGGCACATGCTATCATTTACAATTCCAACTAAGTGTGGCACATGCTATCATTCACAATTCCATCTAAGTGTAGCACATGCAACCAATCGTATGCTATCATTCGCAATTCCATCTAAGTGTGGCACATGCTATAATTCACAATTCCATCTAAGTTTGGCACATGCTATCATTCAAAATTCCATCTAAGTGTGGGACATGCTATGATTTACAATTCCATCTAAGAATACCACGTGCTATAATTCACAATTCCAACTAAGAGAGGGATATGCTACCAATCATGTGCATTCATCCACAATTCTATCTAAGTGTGGCACATGCTATCATTTACAATTCCAACTAGGTTAGTGATTTGCTACCAATCATATGATATCTTTCACAATTCCATCCAAGTGTGGCACATGCTATCATTTACAATTCCATCTAAGTGTGGGACATATCTATGATTTACAATTCCATCTAAGAGTGGCACATGCTATCATTCAAAATTCCAACTAAGTGTGGAACACACTATCATTTACAATTCCATCTAAGTGTGGGACAAACAATGATTTACAATTCCATCTAAGAGTGGCACATGCTATCATTCACAATTCCAACTAAGTGTGGCACAGACTATCATTACAATCCCATCTAAGTGTGGCACATGCTATCATATACAATTCCATTTAAGTGTGGCACATGCTATAATTCACAATTCCAACTAAGTGTGGCACATGCTATCATTTACAATTCCATCTAAGTGTGGGACAAACAATGATTTACAATTCCATCTAAGAGTGGCACATGCTATCATTCACAATTCCAACTAAGTGTGGCACACACTATCATTTACAATTCCATCTAAGTGTGGGACATGCTATCATTCACAATTCCATCTAAGTGTGGCACATGCTATAATTCACAATTCCATCTATGTGTGGCACATGCTATCATTCACAATTCCATCTAAGTGTGGCACATGCAAATAATCGTATGCTATTATTCACAATGCCATGTAAGTGTGGCACATGCTTTCATTTACAATTCCAACTAGATGAGGGATAGGCTACCAATCCTATGCTATCTTTCACAATTCCATCCAAGTGTGGCCCATGCGACCAATCGTATGCTATCATTCACAATTCCATCTAAGTGTGGTGCATGCCATCATTTACAATTCCATCTGAGTGTGGGACATGCTATGATTTAAAATTCCATCTAAGAGTGGCACATGCTATCATTCACATTTCCATCTAAGTGTGGCACATGCTTTCATTTACAATTCCAACTAAGAGAGGGATATTCTACCAATTATATGCTATCATTCACAATTCTTTCTAAGTGTGGTGCATGCTATCATTTACAGTTCCAACAAGGTGAGGGATATGCTACCAATCATATGCCATCATTCACAATTCCATCCACGTGAGAGATATGCAACTAATCATATGATATCCTTCACAATTCCATCTAAGTGTGGCGCATGCTTTCATTTAAAATTCCAACTAAGAGAGAGATATGCTACCAATCAAATGCTCTCATTCACAATTCCATCTAAGTGTGGCACATGCAACCAATCGTTTGCTATCATTCACAATTCCATCTAAGTGTGGCACATGCTATCATTCACAATTCTACCTGTGTGTGGCACATGCTATCATTTACAATTCCAACTAAGTGTGGCACATGCTATCATTTACAATTCCATCTAAGTGTGGGACATACTATGATTTACAATTCCATCTAAGAGTGGCACATGCTATCATTCACAATTCCAACTAAGTGTGGCACACACTATCATTTACAATCCCATCTAAGTGTGGCACATGCTATCATATACAATTCCATCTAAGTGTGGCACATACTATCATTCACAATTCCATCTAAGTGTGGCAGAAGCTATCATTCACAATTCCAACACGATGATGGATATGCTACCAATCATATGCTATCATTCACAATTCCATCCAAGTGAGGGAAATGCAACTAATCATATGATATCCTTCACAATTCCATCTAAGTGTGGCACATGCAACCAATCGTGTGCTATCATTCACAATTCCATCTAAGTGTGGCACATGTTATCATTCACAATTCCATCTAAGTGTGGGACATGCTATGATTTACAATTCCATCTAAGAGTGGCACATGCTATAATTCACAATTCCAACTAAGAGAGTGATATGCTACCAATCATGTGCATTCATTCACAATTCTATCTAAGTGTGGCACATGCTATCATTTACAATTCCAACTAGGTTAGTGATTTGCTACCAATCATATGCTATCTTTCACAATTCCATCCAAGTGTGGCACATGCTATCATTTACAATTCCATCTAAGTATGGGACATACTATGATTTACAATTCCATCTAAGAGTGGCACATGCTATCATTCACAATTCCAACTAAGTGTGGCACACACTATCATTTACAATCCCATCTTAGTGTGGCACATGCTATCATATACAATTCCATCTAAGTGTGGCACATACTATCATTCACAATTCCATCTAAGTGTGGCACATGCTATCATTCACAATTCCAACACGATGATGGATATGCTACCAATCATATGCTATCATTCACAATTCCATCCAAGTGAGGGATATGCAACTAATCATATGATATCCTTCACAATTCCATCTAAGTGTGGTGCATGCTTTCATTTACAATTCCAACTAAGAGAGGGATATGCTACCAATCATATGCAATCATTCACAATTCCATCTAAGTGTGGCGCATGTGTTCATTTACAATTCCAACTAAGAGAGGGATATGCTACCAATCATATGCTAACATTCACAATTCCATCTAAGTGTGGCACATGCAACCAATCGTATGCTATCATTCACAATTCCATCTAAGTGTGGCACATGCTATCATTCATAATTCTACCTGTGTGTGGCACATGCTATCATTTACAATTCCAACTAAGTGTGGCACATGCTATCTTTCACAATTCCATCTAAGTGTGGCACATGCTATCATTCACAATTCCATCTAAGTGTAGCACATGCAACCAATCGTATGCTATCATTCGCAATTCCATCTAAGTGTGGCACATGCTATAATTCACAATTCCATCTAAGTGTGGGACATGCTATGATTTACAATTCCATCTAAGAGTGGCACGTGCTATAATTCACAATTCCAACTAAGAGAGGGATATGCTACCAATCATGTGCATTCATTCACAATTCTATCTAAGTGTGGCACATGTTATCATTTACAATTCCTTCTAAGTGTGGCACATGCTATCATTCACAATTCTATCCATGTGTGGTACATGCTATCATTCACAATTCCATCTAAGTGTGGCACATGCAACCAATCATATGCTATCATTCACAATTCCATGTAAGTGTGGCACATGCTATCATTCACAATTCCATCTAAGTGTGGGACATGCTATGATTTACAATTCCATATATGAGTGGCACATGCTATAATTCACAATTCCAACTAAGTGTGGCACACACTATCATTTACAATCCCATCTAAGTGTGGCACATGCTATCATATACAATTCCATCTAAGTGTGGCACATGCTATCATTCACAATTCTATCTAAGTGTGGGACATGCTATGATTTACAATTCCATCTAAGAGTGGCACATGCTATCATTCACATTTCCATCTAAGTGTGGTGCATGCTATCATTTACAATTCCAACAAGGTGAGGGATATGCTACTAATCATATGCAATCATTCACAATTCCATCTAAGTGTGGCACATGCAATCAATCGTATGTTATCATTCACAATTAAATCTAAGTTTGACGCATGCTTTCATTTACAATTCCATCCAAGTGTGGCACATGCTATCATTTACAATTCAATATAAGTGTGGCACATGCAACCAATCGTATGCTATCATTCACAATTCCATCTAAGTGTGGCACATGCTATCTTTTACAATTCCAACTAAGTGAGGGATATGCTACCAATCATATGCTATCATGCACAATTCTATCTTAGTGCGCCGCTTGCTTTCAATTACAATTCCAACTAAGAGAGGGATATGCTACCAATCATATACAATCATTCAGATTTCTATCTAATTATGGCACATGTTTTCATTCACAATTCCATCTAAGAGATGGATATGCTACCGATCGTATGCTATCATTCACAATTCCATCTAAGTGTGGCACATGTTATCATTCACAATTACAACTAGGTGAATGATATGCTACCAATCATATGCTATCATTTACAATTCCAACTAAGTGTGTCACATGCAAGCAATCGCATGCTATCATTCACAATTCCATGTAAGTGTGTCACAGCTTTCATTTACAATTCCAACTAGATGAGGGATAGGCTACCAATCGTATGCTATCATTCACAATTCCATCTAAGTGTGGCACATGCTATCATTCACAATTCTACCTGTGTGTGGCACATGCTATCATTTACAATTCCAACTAAGTGTGGCACATGCTATCATTCACAATTCCATCTAAGTGTGGCACATGCTATCATTCACAATTCCATCTAAGTGAAGCACATGCAACCAATCGTATGCTATCATTCGCAATTCCATCTAAGTGTGGCACATGCTATAATTCACAATTCCATCTAAGTTTGGCACATGCTATCATTCAAAATTCCATCTAAGTGTGGGACATGCTATGATTTACAATTCCATCTAAGAGTAGCACGTGCTATAATTCACAATTCCAACTAAGAGAGGGATATGCTACCAATCATGTGCATTCATCCACAATTCTATCTAAGTGTGGCACATGCTATCATTTACAATTCCAACTAGGTTAGTGATTTGCTACCAATCATATGATATCTTTCACAATTCCATCCAAGTGTGGCACATGCTATCATTTACAATTCCATCTAAGTGTGGGACATATCTATGATTTACAATTCCATCTAAGAGTGGCACATGCTATCATTCAAAATTCCAACTAAGTGTGGAACACACTATCATTTACTATCCCATCTAAGTGTGGCACATGCTATCATATACAATTCAATCTAAGTGTGGCACATACTATCATTCACAATTCCATCTAAGTGTGGCACATGCTATCATTCACAATTCCATCTAAGTGTGGGACATGCTATGATGTACAATTCCATCTAAGTGTGGCACATGCTATCATATACAATTCCATCTAAGTGTGGCACATGCTATCATTCACAATTCCATCTAAGTTCGGCACATGCTATCATTCATAATTCTATCTATGTGTGGCACATGCTATCATTTACAATTCCATCTATGTGTGGCACATGCTATCATTCACAATTCCATCTAAGTGTGGCACATGAAACCAATTGTATGCTATCATTCACAATTCCATGTAAGTATGGCACATGCTTTCATTTACAATTCCAACTAGATTAGGGATAGGCTACCAATCGTATGCTATCATTCACAATTCCATCGAAGTGTGGCGCATGCTATCATTTACAATTCCATCTAAGTGTGGGACATGCTATGATTTAAAATTCCATCTAAGAGTGGCACATGCTATCATTCACATTTCCATCTAAGTGTGGAACATGCTTTCATTTACAATTCCAACTAAGAGAGGGATATTCTACCAATTATATGCTATCATTCACAATTCTATCTAAGTGTGGTGCATGCAATCATTTACTATTCCAACAAGATGAGGGATATGCTACCAATCATATGCTATCATTCACAATTCCATCCAAGTGAGGGATATGCAACTAATCATAGGATATCCCTCAAAATTCCATCTAAGTGTGGTGCATGCTTTCATTTACAATTCCAAATAAGAGAGGGATATGCTACCAATCATATGCAATCATTCACAATTCTATCTAAGTGTGGCGCATGCGTTAATTTACAATTCCAACTAAGAGAGGGATATGCTACCAATCATATGCTATCATTCACAATTCCATCTAAGTGTGGCAAATACAACCAATTGTATGCTATCAATCACAATTCCATCTAAGTGTGGCACATGCTATCATTCACAATTCTACCTGTGTGTGGCACATGCTATCATTTACAATTCCAACTAAGTGTGGCACATGCTATCATTTACAATTCCATCTAAGTGTGGCACATGCTATCATTCACAATTCCATCTAAGTGTGGCACATGCAACCAATCGTATGCTATCATTCGCAATTCCATCTAAGTGTGGCACATGCTATAATTCACAATTCCATCTAAGTTTGGCAAATGCTATCATTCACAATTCCATCTAAGTGTGGGACATGCTATGATTTACAATTCCATCTAAGAGAGGGATATGCTACCAATCATATGCATTCATTCACAATTCTATCTAAGTGTGGCACATGCTATCATTTACAATTCTAAGTAGGTGAGGGATGTGCTACCAATCATATGCTACCTTTCACAATTCCATCCAAGTGTGGCACATGCTATCATTTACAATTCCGTCTAAGTGTGGGGCATACTATGATTTACAATTCCATCTAAGAGTGGCACACATTATCATTTACAATCACATCTAAGTGTGGCACATGCATCATATACAATTCCATCTAAGTGTGGCACATGCTATCATTCACAATTCCATCTAAGTGTGGGACATGCTATGCTTTACAATTCCATCTAAGAGTGGCACATGCTATAATTCACAATTCCAACTAAGAGTGAGATATGCTACCAATCATCTGCAATCATTCACAATTCCATCCAAGTGTGGCACATGCTATCATTTACAATTCCATCTAAGTGTGGGACATGCTATGATTTTCAATTCCATCTAAGAGTGGCGCATGCTATCATTCACAATTCCAACTAAGTGTGGCACACACTATCATTTACAATCCCATCTCAGTGTGGCACATGCTATCATATACAAATCCATCTAAGTGTGGCACATGCTATCATTCACAATTCCATCTAAGTGTGACACATGCTATCATTCACAATTCTATCTATGTGTGGCACATGCTATCATTTACAATTCCATCTATGTGTGGCACATGCTACAATTCACAATTCCATCTAAGTGTGGCACAATCAACCAATCATATGCTATCATTCACAATTCCATCTAAGAGTGGCACATGCTATCATTCACATTTCCATCTAAGTGTGGCACATGCTTTCATTTACAATTCCAACTAAGAAAGGGATATTCTACCAATTATATGCTATCATTCACAATTCCATCTAAGTGTGGTGCATGCTTTCATTTACATTTCCAACTAAGAGAGGGATATGCTACCAATCATATGCTCTCATTCACAATTCCATCTAAGTGTGGCACATGCTTTCATTTGCAATTCCATCTAAGAGAGGGATATGCTACTGATCGTATGCTATCATTCACAATTCCATCTAAGTGTGTCACATGTTATCATTCACAATTCTATCTATGTGTGGCACATGCTATCATTTACAATTCCAACTAAGTGTGGCACATGCTATCATTTACTATTCCATCTAAGTGTGGCACATGCTATCATTCACAATTCCATCTAAGTGTGGGACATGCTATGATTTAAAATTCCATCTAAGAGTGGCACATGCTATCATTCACATTTCCATCTAAGTGTGGCACATGTTATCATTCACAATTCTATCTATGTGTGGCACATGCTTTCATTTACAATTTCAACTAAGAGAGAGATATGCTACCAATCATATGCTCTCATTCACAATTCCATCCAAGTGTGGCACATGCAACCAATCGTATGCTATCATTCACAATTCCATCTAAGTGTGGTGCATGCTATCATTTACAATTCCAACAAGGTGAGGGATATGCTACCAATCATATGCAATCATTCAGAATTCTATCTAAGTGTGGCACATGCTTTCATTTACAATTCCAACTAAGAGAGGGATATGCTACCAATCATATGCTCTCATTCACAATTCCATCTAAGTGTGGCACATGCAACCAATCGTATGTTATCATTCACAATTAAATCTAAGTTTGACGCATGCTTTCATTTACAATTCCATCCAAGTGTGGCATATGCTATCATTTACAATTCCATATAAGTGTGGCACATGCTATCAATCGAATGCTATCATTCACAATTCCATCTAAGTGTGGCACATGTTATCTTTTACAATTCCAACTAAGTGAGGGATATGCTACCAATCATATGCTATCATGCAAAATTCTATCTTAGTGCGCCGCTTGCTTTCATTTACAATTCCAACTAAGAGAGGGATATGCTACCAATCATATGCTCTCATTCACAATTCCATCTAAGTGAGGCACATGCTTTCATTTGCAATTCCATCTAAGAGAGGGATATGCTACTGATCGTATGCTATCATTCACAATTCCATCTAAGTGTGTCACATGTTATCATTCACTATTCTATCTATGTGTGGCACATGCTTTCATTTGCAATTCCATCTAAGAGAGGGATATGCTACTGATCGTATGCTATCATTCACAATTCCATCTAAGTGTGTCACATGTTATCATTCACAATTCTATCTATGTGTGGCACATGCTATCATTTACAATTCCAACTAAGTGTGGCACATGCTATCATTTACTATTCCATCTAAGTGTGGCACATGCTATCATTTACAATTTCAACTAAGAGAGAGATATGCTACCAATCATATGCTCTCATTCACAATTCCATCCAAGTGTGGCACATGCAACCAATCGTATGCTATCATTCACAATTCCATCTAAGTGTGGTGCATGCTATCATTTACAATTCCAACAAGGTGAGGGATATGCTACCAATCATATGCAATCATTCAGAATTCTATCTAAGTGTGGCACATGCTTTCATTTACAATTCCAACTAAGAGAGGGATATGCTACCAATCATATGCTCTCATTCACAATTCCATCTAAGTGTGGCACATGCAACCAATCGTATGTTATCATTCACAATTAAATCTAAGTTTGACGCATGCTTTCATTTACAATTCCATCCAAGTGTGGCATATGCTATCATTTACAATTCCATATAAGTGTGGCACATGCTATCAATCGTATGCTATCATTCACAATTCCATCTAAGTGTGGCACATGTTATCTTTTACAATTCCAACTAAGTGAGGGATATGCTACCAATCATATGCTATCATGCAAAATTCTATCTTAGTGCGCCGCTTGCTTTCATTTACAATTCCAACTAAGAGAGGGATATGCTACCAATCATATGCAATCATTCAGATTTCTATCTAAGTGTGGCACATGTTATCATTCACAATTCTATCTATGTGTGGCACATGCTTTCATTTACAATTCCATCTAAGAGAGGGATATGCTACCGATCGTATGCTATCATTCACAATTCCATCTAAGTGTGGCACATGTTATCATTCACAATTACAACTAGGTGAATGATATGCTACCAATCATATGCTATCATTTACAATTCCAACTAAGTGTGGCACATGCAACCAATCATATGCTATCATTCACAATTCCATCGAAGTGTGGCGCATGCTATCATTTACAATTCCATATAAGTGTGGCACATGCTATCATTCACAATTCCATCTAAGTGTGGCACATGCAACCAATCGTATGCTATCATTCACAATTCCATCTAAGTGTGGCACATGCTATCTTTTACAATTCCAACTAAGTGAGGGATATGGTACCAATCATATGCTATCATGCACAATTCTATCTTAGTGTGGCACTTGCTTTCATTTACAATTCCAACTAAGAGAGGGATATGCTACCGATCATATGCTATCATGCACAATTCTATCTTAGTGTGGCACTTGCTTTCATTCACAATTCCATCTAAGTGTGGCACAGTATATCATTCACAATTCTATCTATGTGTGGCACATGCTATCATTTACAATTCCATCTAAGTGTGGCACATGCTATCATTCACAATTCCATCTGAGTGTGGCACATGCTATCTTTCACAATTCCATCTAAGTGTGGCACATGCAACCAATCGTATGCTATCATTCACAATTACATCTAAGTGTGGCACATGCTTTCATTTACAATTCCAACTAAGAGAGGCATATGCTACAATTCATATGCAATCATTCACAATTCTATCTAAGTTTGGCACATGCTATCATTTACAATTCCAACTAGGTGAGGGATATGCTACCAATCATATGCTATATTTCACAATTCCATCCAAGTGTGGCAAATGCTATCATTCACAATTCCATCTAAGTGTGGCACATGCTATCATTCACAATTCCATCTAAGTGTGGCACATGCTATCATTCACAATTCTATCTATGTGTGGCACATGCTATCATTCACATTTCCATCTAAGTGTGGCACATGCAACCAATTGTATGCTATCATTCACAATTCCATGTAAGTGTGGCACATGCTTTAATTTACAATTCCAACTAGATGAGGGATAGGCTACCAATCCTATGCTATCTTTCACAATTCCATCCAAGTGTGGCACATGCGACCAATCATATGCTAGCATTCACAATTCCATCTAAGTGTGGCGCATGCTATCATTTACAATTCCATCTAAGTGTGGGACATGCTATGATTTAAAATTCCATCTAAGAGTGGCACATGCAATCATTCACATTTCCATCTAAGTGTGGCACATGCTTTCATTTACAATTCCAACTAAGAGAGGGATATTCTACCAATTATATGCTATCATTCACAATTCTATCTAAGTGTGGTGCATGCTATCACTTACAATTCCAACAAGGTGAGGGATATGCTACCAATCATATGCTATCATTCACAATTCTACCTGTGTGTGGCACATGCTATCATTTACAATTCCAACTAAGTGTGGCACATACTATCATTTACAATTCCATCTAAGTGTGGCACATGCTATCATTGACAATTCCATCTAAGTGTGGGACATGCTATGATTTAAAATTCCATCTGAGAGTGGCACATGCTATCATTCACATTTCCATCTAAGTGTGGTGCATGCTATCATTTACAATTCCAACAAGGTGAGGGATATGGTACCAATCATATGCAATCATTCAGAATTCTATCTAAGTGTGGCACATGCTTTCATTTACAATTCCAACTAAGAGAAGGATATGCTACCAATCATATGCTCTCATTCACAATTCCATCTAAGTGTGGCACATGCAACCAATCGTATGCTATCATTCACAATTCCATCTAAGTGTGGCACATTATATCATTCACAGTTCTATCTATGTGTGGCACATGCTATCATTTACAATTCCATCTAAGTGTGGCACATGCTATCATTCACAATTCCATCTGAGTGTGGCACATGCTATCTTTCACAATTCCATCTAAGTGTGGCATATGCAACCAATCGTATGCTATCATTCACAATTACATCTAAGTGTGGCACATGCTTTCATTTACAATTCCAACCAAGAGAGGCATATTCTACAATTCATATGCAATCATTCACAATTCTATCTAAGTTTGGCACATGCTATCATTTACAATTCCAACTAGGTGAGGGATATGCTACCAATCATATGCTATATTTGACAATTCCATCCAAGTGTGGCAAATGCTATCATTCACAATTCCATCTAAGTGTGGCACATGCTATCATTCACAATTCCATCTAAGTGTGGCACATGCTATCATTCACAATTCTATCTATGTGTGGCACATGCTATCATTCACATTTCCATCTAAGTGTGGCACATGCAACCAATTGTATGCTATCATTCACAATTCCATGTAAGTGTGGCACATGCTTTAATTTACAATTCCAACTAGATGAGGGATAGGCTACCAATCCTATGCTATCTTTCACAATTCCATCCAAGTGTGGCACATGCGACCAATCATATGCTAGCATTCACAATTCCATCTAAGTGTGGCGCATACTATCATTTACAATTCCATCTAAGTGTGGGACATGCTATGATTTAAAATTCCATCTAAGAGTGTCACATGCTATCATTCACATTTCCATCTAAGTGTGGCACATGCTTTCATTTACAATTCCAACTAAGAGAGGGATATTCTACCAATTATATGCTATCATTCACAATTCTATCTAAGTGTTGTGCATGCTATCACTTACAATTCCAACAAGGTGAGGGATATGCTACCAATCATATGCTATCATTCACAATTCTACCTGTGTGTGGCACATGCTATCATTTACAATTCCAACTAAGTGTGGCACATACTATCATTTACAATTCCATCTAAGTGTGGCACATGCTATCATTGACAATTCCATCTAAGTGTGGGACATGCTATGATTTAAAATTCCATCTAAGAGTGGCACATGCTATCATTCACATTTCCATCTAAGTGTGGTGCATGCTATCATTTACAATTCCAACAAGGTGAGGGATATGGTACCAATCATATGCAATCATTCAGAATTCTATCTCAGTGTGGCACATGCTTTCATTTACAATTCCAACTAAGAGAAGGATATGCTACCAATCATATGCTCTCATTCACAATTCCATCTAAGTGTGGCACATGCAACCAATCGTATGCTATCCTTCACAATTCCATCTAAGTGTGGCACATGCTATCATTCACAATTACATCTAAGTGTGGGACATGCTATGATTTACAATTCCATCTATGAGTGGCACATGCTATAATTCACAATTCCAACTAAGTGTGGCACACACTATCATTTACAATCCCATCTAAGTGTGGCACATGCTATCATATACAATTCCATCTAAGTGTGGCACATGCTATCATTCACAATTCTATCTAAGTGTGGCACATGCTATCATTCACAATTCCATCTAAGTGTGGGACATGCTATGATTTACAATTCCATCTAAGAGTGGCACATGCTATCATTCACATTTCCATCTAAGTGTGGTGCATGCTATCATTTACAATTCCAACAAGGTGAGGGATATGCTACCAATCATATGCAATCATTCAGAATTCTATCTAAGTGTGGCGCATGCTTTCATTTACAATTCCAACTAAGAGAGGGTTATGCTACCAATCATATGCTCTCATTCACAATTCCACCTAAGTGTGGCACATGGTATCATTCACAATTCTATCTAAGTGTGGCACATGGTATCATTTACAATTCCAACTAGGTGAGCGATATGCTACTAATCATATGCAATCATTCACAATTCCATCTAAGTGTGGCACATGCAATCAATTGTATGTTATTCACAATTAAATCTAAGTTTGACGCATGCTTTCATTTACAATTCCATCCAAGTGTGGCACATGCTATCATTTACAATTCAATATAAGTGTGGCACATGCAACCAATCGTATGCTATCATTCACAATTCCATCTAAGTGTGGCACATGCTATCTTTTACAATTCCAACTAAGTGAGGGATATGCTACCAATCATATACAATCATTCAGATTTCTATCTAATTATGGCACATGTTTTCATTCACAATTCCATCTAAGAGATGGATATGCTACCGATCGTATGCTATCATTCACAATTCGATCTAAGTGTGGCACATGTTATCATTCACAATTACAACTAGGTGAATGATATGCTACCAATCATATGCTATCATTTACAATTCCAACTAAGTGTGGCACATGCAAGCAATCGCATGCTATCATTCACAATTCCATGTAAGTGTGTCACAGCTTTCATTTACAATTCCAACTAGATGAGGGATAGGCTACCAATCGTATGCTATCATTCACAATTCCATCTAAGTGTGGCACATGCTATCATTCACAATTCTACCTGTGTGTGGCACATGCTATCATTTACAATTCCAACTAAGTGTGGCACATGCTATCATTCACAATTCCATCTAAGTGTAGCACATGCAACCAATCGTATGCTATCATTCGCAATTCCATCTAAGTGTGGCACATGCTATAATTCACAATTCCATCTAAGTTTGGCACATGCTATCATTCAAAATTCCATCTAAGTGTGGGACATGCTATGATTTACAATTCCATCTAAGAGTACCACGTGCTATAATTCACAATTCCAACTAAGAGAGGGATATGCTACCAATCATGTGCATTCATCCACAATTCTATCTAAGTGTGGCACATGCTATCATTTACAATTCCAACTAGGTTAGTGATTTGCTACCAATCATATGATATCTTTCACAATTCCATCCAAGTGTGGCACATGCTATCATTTACAATTCCATCTAAGTGTGGGACATATCTATGATTTACAATTCCATCTAAGAGTGGCACATGCTATCATTCAAAATTCCAACTAAGTGTGGAACACACTATCATTTACAATCCCATCTAAGTGTGGCACATGCTATCATATACAATTCAATCTAAGTGTGGCACATACTATCATTCACAATTCCATCTAAGTGTGGCACATGCTATCATTCACAATTCCATCTAAGTGTGGGACATGCTATGATGTACAATTCCATCTAAGTGTGGCACATGCTATCATATACAATTCCATCTAAGTGTGGCACATGCTATCATTCACAATTCCATCTAAGTTCGGCACATGCTATCATTCATAATTCTATCTATGTGTGGCACATGCTATCATTTACAATTCCATCTATGTGTGGCACATGCTATCATTCACAATTCCATCTAAGTGTGGCACATGAAACCAATTGTATGCTATCATTCACAATTCCATGTAAGTGTGGCACATGCTTTCATTTACAATTCCAACTAGATTAGGGATAGGCTACCAATCGTATGCTATCATTCACAATTCCATCGAAGTGTGGCGCATGCTATCATTTACAATTCCATCTAAGTGTGGGACATGCTATGATTTAAAATTCCATCTAAGAGTGGCACATGCTATCATTCACATTTCCATCTAAGTGTGGAACATGCTTTCATTTACAATTCCAACTAAGAGAGGGATATTCTACCAATTATATGCTATCATTCACAATTCTATCTAAGTGTGGTGCATGCAATCATTTACTATTCCAACAAGATGAGGGATATGCTACCAATCATATGCATCATTCACAATTCCATCCAAGTGAGGGATATGCAACTAATCATAGGATATCCCTCAAAATTCCATCTAAGTGTGGTGCATGCTTTCATTTACAATTCCAAATAGGAGAGGGATATGCTACCAATCATATGCAATCATTCACAATTCTATCTAAGTGTGGCGCATGCGTTAATTTACAATTCCAACTAAGAGAGGGATATGCTACCAATCATATGCTATCATTCACAATTCCATCTAAGTGTTGCAAATACAACCAATTGTATGCTATCAATCACAATTCCATCTAAGTGTGGCACATGCTATCATTCACAATTCTACCTGTGTGTGGCACATGCTATCATTTACAATTCCAACTAAGTGTGGCACATGCTATCATTTACAATTCCATCTAAGTGTGGCACATGCTATCATTTACAATTCCATCTAAGAGTGGCACATGCTATCATTCACAATTCCAACTAAGTGTGGCACACACTATCATTACAATCCCATCTAAGTGTGGCACATGCTATCATATACAATTCCATTTAAGTGTGGCACATGCTATAATTCACAATTCCAACTAAGTGTGGCACATGCTATCATTTACAATTCCATCTAAGTGTGGGACAAACAATGATTTACAATTCCATCTAAGAGTGGCACATGCTATCATTCACAATTCCAACTAAGTGTGGCACACACTATCATTTACAATTCCATCTAAGTGTGGGACATGCTATCATTCACAATTCCATCTAAGTGTGGCACATGCTATAATTCACAATTCCATCTATGTGTGGCACATGCTATCATTCACAATTCCATCTAAGTGTGGCACATGCAAATAATCGTATGCTATTATTCACAATGCCATGTAAGTGTGGCACATGCTTTCATTTACAATTCCAACTAGATGAGGGATAGGCTACCAATCCTATGCTATCTTTCACAATTCCATCCAAGTGTGGCCCATGCGACCAATCGTATGCTATCATTCACAATTCCATCTAAGTGTGGTGCATGCCATCATTTACAATTCCATCTGAGTGTGGGACATGCTATGATTTAAAATTCCATCTAAGAGTGGCACATGCTATCATTCACATTTCCATCTAAGTGTGGCACATGCTTTCATTTACAATTCCAACTAAGAGAGGGATATTCTACCAATTATATGCTATCATTCACAATTCTTTCTAAGTGTGGTGCATGCTATCATTTACAGTTCCAACAAGGTGAGGGATATGCTACCAATCATATGCCATCATTCACAATTCCATCCACGTGAGAGATATGCAACTAATCATATGATATCCTTCACAATTCCATCTAAGTGTGGCGCATGCTTTCATTTAAAATTCCAACTAAGAGAGAGATATGCTACCAATCAAATGCTCTCATTCACAATTCCATCTAAGTGTGGCACATGCAACCAATCGTTTGCTATCATTCACAATTCCATCTAAGTGTGGCACATGCTATCATTCACAATTCTACCTGTGTGTGGCACATGCTATCATTTACAATTCCAACTAAGTGTAGCACATGCTATCATTTACAATTCCATCTAAGTGTGGGACATACTATGATTTACAATTCCATCTAAGAGTGGCACATGCTATCATTCACAATTCCAACTAAGTGTGGCACACACTATCATTTACAATCCCATCTAAGTGTGGCACATGCTATCATATACAATTCCATCTAAGTGTGGCACATACTATCATTCACAATTCCATCTAAGTGTGGCAGAAGCTATCATTCACAATTCCAACACGATGATGGATATGCTACCAATCATATGCTATCATTCACAATTCCATCCAAGTGAGGGAAATGCAACTAATCATATGATATCCTTCACAATTCCATCTAAGTGTGGCACATGCAACCAATCGTGTGCTATCATTCACAATTCCATCTAAGTGTGGCACATGTTATCATTCACAATTCCATCTAAGTGTGTGACATGCTATGATTTACAATTCCATCTAAGAGTGGCACATGCTATAATTCACAATTCCAACTAAGAGAGCGATATGCTACCAATCATGTGCATTCATTCACAATTCTATCTAAGTGTGGCACATGCTATCATTTACAATTCCAACTAGGTTAGTGATTTGCTACCAATCATATGCTATCTTTCACAATTCCATCCAAGTGTGGCACATGCTATCATTTACAATTCCATCTAAGTATGGGACATACTATGATTTACAATTCCATCTAAGAGTGGCACATGCTATCATTCACAATTCCAACTAAGTGTGGCACACACTATCATTTACAATCCCATCTTAGTGTGGCACATGCTATCATATACAATTCCATCTAAGTGTGGCACATACTATCATTCACAATTCCATCTAAGTGTGGCACATGCTATCATTCACAATTCCAACACGATGATGGATATGCTACCAATCATATGCTATCATTCACAATTCCATCCAAGTGAGGGATATGCAACTAATCATATGATATCCTTCACAATTCCATCTAAGTGTGGTGCATGCTTTCATTTACAATTCCAACTAAGAGAGGGATATGCTACCAATCATATGCAATCATTCACAATTCCATCTAAGTGTGGCGCATGTGTTCATTTACAATTCCAACTAAGAGAGGGATATGCTACCAATCATATGCTAACATTCACAATTCCATCTAAGTGTGGCACATGCAACCAATCGTATGCTATCATTCACAATTCCATCTAAGTGTGGCACATGCTATCATTCATAATTCTACCTGTGTGTGGCACATGCTATCATTTACAATTCCAACTAAGTGTGGCACATGCTATCTTTCACAATTCCATCTAAGTGTGGCACATGCTATCATTCACAATTCCATCTAAGTGTAGCACATGCAACCAATCGTATGCTATCATTCGCAATTCCATCTAAGTGTGGCACATGCTATCATTCACATTTCCATCTAAGTGTGGCACATGCAACCAATTGTATGCTATCATTCACAATTCCATGTAAGTGTGGCACATGCTTTAATTTACAATTCCAACTAGATGAGGGATAGGCTACCAATCCTATGCTATCTTTCACAATTCCATCCAAGTGTGGCACATGCGACCAATCATATGCTAGCATTCACAATTCCATCTAAGTGTGGCGCATGCTATCATTTACAATTCCATCTAAGTGTGGGACATGCTATGATTTAAAATTCCATCTAAGAGTGGCACATGCAATCATTCACATTTCCATCTAAGTGTGGCACATGCTTTCATTTACAATTCCAACTAAGAGAGGGATATTCTACCAATTATATGCTATCATTCACAATTCTATCTAAGTGTGGTGCATGCTATCACTTACAATTCCAACAAGGTGAGGGATATGCTACCAATCATATGCTATCATTCACAATTCTACCTGTGTGTGGCACATGCTATCATTTACAATTCCAACTAAGTGTGGCACATACTATCATTTACAATTCCATCTAAGTGTGGCACATGCTATCATTGACAATTCCATCTAAGTGTGGGACATGCTATGATTTAAAATTCCATCTGAGAGTGGCACATGCTATCATTCACATTTCCATCTAAGTGTGGTGCATGCTATCATTTACAATTCCAACAAGGTGAGGGATATGGTACCAATCATATGCAATCATTCAGAATTCTATCTAAGTGTGGCACATGCTTTCATTTACAATTCCAACTAAGAGAAGGATATGCTACCAATCATATGCTCTCATTCACAATTCCATCTAAGTGTGGCACATGCAACCAATCGTATGCTATCATTCACAATTCCATCTAAGTGTGGCACATTATATCATTCACAGTTCTATCTATGTGTGGCACATGCTATCATTTACAATTCCATCTAAGTGTGGCACATGCTATCATTCACAATTCCATCTGAGTGTGGCACATGCTATCTTTCACAATTCCATCTAAGTGTGGCATATGCAACCAATCGTATGCTATCATTCACAATTACATCTAAGTGTGGCACATGCTTTCATTTACAATTCCAACCAAGAGAGGCATATTCTACAATTCATATGCAATCATTCACAATTCTATCTAAGTTTGGCACATGCTATCATTTACAATTCCAACTAGGTGAGGGATATGCTACCAATCATATGCTATATTTGACAATTCCATCCAAGTGTGGCAAATGCTATCATTCACAATTCCATCTAAGTGTGGCACATGCTATCATTCACAATTCCATCTAAGTGTGGCACATGCTATCATTCACAATTCTATCTATGTGTGGCACATGCTATCATTCACATTTCCATCTAAGTGTGGCACATGCAACCAATTGTATGCTATCATTCACAATTCCATGTAAGTGTGGCACATGCTTTAATTTACAATTCCAACTAGATGAGGGATAGGCTACCAATCCTATGCTATCTTTCACAATTCCATCCAAGTGTGGCACATGCGACCAATCATATGCTAGCATTCACAATTCCATCTAAGTGTGGCGCATACTATCATTTACAATTCCATCTAAGTGTGGGACATGCTATGATTTAAAATTCCATCTAAGAGTGTCACATGCTATCATTCACATTTCCATCTAAGTGTGGCACATGCTTTCATTTACAATTCCAACTAAGAGAGGGATATTCTACCAATTATATGCTATCATTCACAATTCTATCTAAGTGTTGTGCATGCTATCACTTACAATTCCAACAAGGTGAGGGATATGCTACCAATCATATGCTATCATTCACAATTCTACCTGTGTGTGGCACATGCTATCATTTACAATTCCAACTAAGTGTGGCACATACTATCATTTACAATTCCATCTAAGTGTGGCACATGCTATCATTGACAATTCCATCTAAGTGTGGGACATGCTATGATTTAAAATTCCATCTAAGAGTGGCACATGCTATCATTCACATTTCCATCTAAGTGTGGTGCATGCTATCATTTACAATTCCAACAAGGTGAGGGATATGGTACCAATCATATGCAATCATTCAGAATTCTATCTCAGTGTGGCACATGCTTTCATTTACAATTCCAACTAAGAGAAGGATATGCTACCAATCATATGCTCTCATTCACAATTCCATCTAAGTGTGGCACATGCAACCAATCGTATGCTATCCTTCACAATTCCATCTAAGTGTGGCACATGCTATCATTCACAATTACATCTAAGTGTGGGACATGCTATGATTTACAATTCCATCTATGAGTGGCACATGCTATAATTCACAATTCCAACTAAGTGTGGCACACACTATCATTTACAATCCCATCTAAGTGTGGCACATGCTATCATATACAATTCCATCTAAGTGTGGCACATGCTATCATTCACAATTCTATCTAAGTGTGGCACATGCTATCATTCACAATTCCATCTAAGTGTGGGACATGCTATGATTTACAATTCCATCTAAGAGTGGCACATGCTATCATTCACATTTCCATCTAAGTGTGGTGCATGCTATCATTTACAATTCCAACAAGGTGAGGGATATGCTACCAATCATATGCAATCATTCAGAATTCTATCTAAGTGTGGCGCATGCTTTCATTTACAATTCCAACTAAGAGAGGGTTATGCTACCAATCATATGCTCTCATTCACAATTCCACCTAAGTGTGGCACATGGTATCATTCACAATTCTATCTAAGTGTGGCACATGGTATCATTTACAATTCCAACTAGGTGAGCGATATGCTACTAATCATATGCAATCATTCACAATTCCATCTAAGTGTGGCACATGCAATCAATTGTATGTTATTCACAATTAAATCTAAGTTTGACGCATGCTTTCATTTACAATTCCATCCAAGTGTGGCACATGCTATCATTTACAATTCAATATAAGTGTGGCACATGCAACCAATCGTATGCTATCATTCACAATTCCATCTAAGTGTGGCACATGCTATCTTTTACAATTCCAACTAAGTGAGGGATATGCTACCAATCATATACAATCATTCAGATTTCTATCTAATTATGGCACATGTTTTCATTCACAATTCCATCTAAGAGATGGATATGCTACCGATCGTATGCTATCATTCACAATTCGATCTAAGTGTGGCACATGTTATCATTCACAATTACAACTAGGTGAATGATATGCTACCAATCATATGCTATCATTTACAATTCCAACTAAGTGTGGCACATGCAAGCAATCGCATGCTATCATTCACAATTCCATGTAAGTGTGTCACAGCTTTCATTTACAATTCCAACTAGATGAGGGATAGGCTACCAATCGTATGCTATCATTCACAATTCCATCTAAGTGTGGCACATGCTATCATTCAAAATTCTACCTGTGTGTGGCACATGCTATCATTTACAATTCCAACTAAGTGTGGCACATGCTATCATTCACAATTCCATCTAAGTGTAGCACATGCAACCAATCGTATGCTATCATTCGCAATTCCATCTAAGTGTGGCACATGCTATAATTCACAATTCCATCTAAGTTTGGCACATGCTATCATTTAAAATTCCATCTAAGTGTGGGACATGCTATGATTTACAATTCCATCTAAGAGTACCACGTGCTATAATTCACAATTCCAACTAAGAGAGGGATATGCTACCAATCATGTGCATTCATCCACAATTCTATCTAAGTGTGGCACATGCTATCATTTACAATTCCAACTAGGTTAGTGATTTGCTACCAATCATATGATATCTTTCACAATTCCATCCAAGTGTGGCACATGCTATCATTTACAATTCCATCTAAGTGTGGGACATATCTATGATTTACAATTCCATCTAAGAGTGGCACATGCTATCATTCAAAATTCCAACTAAGTGTGGAACACACTATCATTTACAATCCCATCTAAGTGTGGCACATGCTATCATATACAATTCAATCTAAGTGTGGCACATACTATCATTCACAATTCCATCTAAGTGTGGGACATGCTATGATGTACAATTCCATCTAAGTGTGGCACATGCTATCATATACAATTCCATCTAAGTGTGGCACATGCTATCATTCACAATTCCATCTAAGTTCGGCACATGCTATCATTCATAATTCTATCTATGTGTGGCACATGCTATCATTTACAATTCCATCTATGTGTGGCACATGCTATCATTCACAATTCCATCTAAGTGTGGCACATGAAACCAATTGTATGCTATCATTCACAATTCCATGTAAGTGTGGCACATGCTTTCATTTACAATTCCAACTAGATTAGGGATAGGCTACCAATCGTATGCTATCATTCACAATTCCATCGAAGTGTGGCGCATGCTATCATTTACAATTCCATCTAAGTGTGGGACATGCTATGATTTAAAATTCCATCTAAGAGTGGCACATGCTATCATTCACATTTCCATCTAAGTGTGGAACATGCTTTCATTTACAATTCCAACTAAGAGAGGGATATTCTACCAATTATATGCTATCATTCACAATTCTATCTAAGTGTGGTGCATGCAATCATTTACTATTCCAACAAGATGAGGGATATGCTACCAATCATATGCATCATTCACAATTCCATCCAAGTGAGGGATATGCAACTAATCATAGGATATCCCTCAAAATTCCATCTAAGTGTGGTGCATGCTTTCATTTACAATTCCAAATAGGAGAGGGATATGCTACCAATCATATGCAATCATTCACAATTCTATCTAAGTGTGGCGCATGCGTTAATTTACAATTCCAACTAAGAGAGGGATATGCTACCAATCATATGCTATCATTCACAATTCCATCTAAGTGTTGCAAATACAACCAATTGTATGCTATCAATCACAATTCCATCTAAGTGTGGCACATGCTATCATTCACAATTCTACCTGTGTGTGGCACATGCTATCATTTACAATTCCAACTAAGTGTGGCACATGCTATCATTTACAATTCCATCTAAGTGTGGCACATGCTATCATTTACAATTCCATCTAAGAGTGGCACATGCTATCATTCACAATTCCAACTAAGTGTGGCACACACTATCATTACAATCCCATCTAAGTGTGGCACATGCTATCATATACAATTCCATTTAAGTGTGGCACATGCTATAATTCACAATTCCAACTAAGTGTGGCACATGCTATCATTTACAATTACATCTAAGTGTGGGACAAACAATGATTTACAATTCCATCTAAGAGTGGCACATGCTATCATTCACAATTCCAACTAAGTGTGGCACACACTATCATTTACAATTCCATCTAAGTGTGGGACATGCTATCATTCACAATTCCATCTAAGTGTGGCACATGATATAATTCACAATTCCATCTATGTGTGGCACATGCTATCATTCACAATTCCATCTAAGTGTGGCACATGCAAATAATCGTATGCTATTATTCACAATGCCATGTAAGTGTGGCACATGCTTTCATTTACAATTCCAACTAGATGAGGGATAGGCTACCAATCCTATGCTATCTTTCACAATTCCATCCAAGTGTGGCCCATGCGACCAATCGTATGCTATCATTCACAATTCCATCTAAGTGTGGTGCATGCCATCATTTACAATTCCATCTGAGTGTGGGACATGCTATGATTTAAAATTCCATCTAAGAGTGGCACATGCTATCATTCACATTTCCATCTAAGTGTGGCACATGCTTTCATTTACAATTCCAACTAAGAGAGGGATATTCTACCAATTATATGCTATCATTCACAATTCTTTCTAAGTGTGGTGCATGCTATCATTTACAGTTCCAACAAGGTGAGGGATATGCTACCAATCATATGCCATCATTCACAATTCCATCCACGTGAGAGATATGCAACTAATCATATGATATCCTTCACAATTCCATCTAAGTGTGGCGCATGCTTTCATTTAAAATTCCAACTAAGAGAGAGATATGCTACCAATCAAATGCTCTCATTCACAATTCCATCTAAGTGTGGCACATGCAACCAATCGTTTGCTATCATTCACAATTCCATCTAAGTGTGGCACATGCTATCATTCACAATTCTACCTGTGTGTGGCACATGCTATCATTTACAATTCCAACTAAGTGTAGCACATGCTATCATTTACAATTCCATCTAAGTGTGGGACATACTATGATTTACAATTCCATCTAAGAGTGGCACATGCTATCATTCACAATTCCAACTAAGTGTGGCACACACTATCATTTACAATCCCATCTAAGTGTGGCACATGCTATCATATACAATTCCATCTAAGTGTGGCACATACTATCATTCACAATTCCATCTAAGTGTGGCAGAAGCTATCATTCACAATTCCAACACGATGATGGATATGCTACCAATCATATGCTATCATTCACAATTCCATCCAAGTGAGGGAAATGCAACTAATCATATGATATCCTTCACAATTCCATCTAAGTGTGGCACATGCAACCAATCGTGTGCTATCATTCACAATTCCATCTAAGTGTGGCACATGTTATCATTCACAATTCCATCTAAGTGTGTGACATGCTATGATTTACAATTCCATCTAAGAGTGGCACATGCTATAATTCACAATTCCAACTAAGAGAGCGATATGCTACCAATCATGTGCATTCATTCACAATTCTATCTAAGTGTGGCACATGCTATCATTTACAATTCCAACTAGGTTAGTGATTTGCTACCAATCATATGCTATCTTTCACAATTCCATCCAAGTGTGGCACATGCTATCATTTACAATTCCATCTAAGTATGGGACATACTATGATTTACAATTCCATCTAAGAGTGGCACATGCTATCATTCACAATTCCAACTAAGTGTGGCACACACTATCATTTACAATCCCATCTTAGTGTGGCACATGCTATCATATACAATTCCATCTAAGTGTGGCACATACTATCATTCACAATTCCATCTAAGTGTGGCACATGCTATCATTCACAATTCCAACACGATGATGGATATGCTACCAATCATATGCTATCATTCACAATTCCATCCAAGTGAGGGATATGCAACTAATCATATGATATCCTTCACAATTCCATCTAAGTGTGGTGCATGCTTTCATTTACAATTCCAACTAAGAGAGGGATATGCTACCAATCATATGCAATCATTCACAATTCCATCTAAGTGTGGCGCATGTGTTCATTTACAATTCCAACTAAGAGAGGGATATGCTACCAATCATATGCTAACATTCACAATTCCATCTAAGTGTGGCACATGCAACCAATCGTATGCTATCATTCACAATTCCATCTAAGTGTGGCACATGCTATCATTCATAATTCTACCTGTGTGTGGCACATGCTATCATTTACAATTCCAACTAAGTGTGGCACATGCTATCTTTCACAATTCCATCTAAGTGTGGCACATGCTATCATTCACAATTCCATCTAAGTGTAGCACATGCAACCAATCGTATGCTATCATTCGCAATTCCATCTAAGTGTGGCACATGCTATAATTCACAATTCCATCTAAGTGTGGGACATGCTATGATTTACAATTCCATCTAAGAGTGGCACGTGCTATAATTCACAATTCCAACTAAGAGAGGGATATGCTACCAATCATGTGCATTCATTCACAATTCTATCTAAGTGTGGCACATGTTATCATTTACAATTCCTTCTAAGTGTGGCACATGCTATCATTCACAATTCTATCCATGTGTGGTACATGCTATCATTCACAATTCCATCTAAGTGTGGCACATGCAACCAATCATATGCTATCATTCACAATTCCATGTAAGTGTGGCACATGCTATCATTCACAATTCCATCTAAGTGTGGGACATGCTATGATTTACAATTCCATCTATGAGTGGCACATGCTATAATTCACAATTCCAACTAAGTGTGGCACACACTATCATTTACAATCCCATCTAAGTGTGGCACATGCTATCATATACAATTCCATCTAAGTGTGGCACATGCTATCATTCACAATTCTATCTAAGTGTGGCACATGCTATCATTCACAATTCCATCTAAGTGTGGCACATGCTATCATTCACAATTCCAACACGATGATGGATATGCTACCAATCATATGCTATCATTCACAATTCCATCCAAGTGAGGGATATGCAACTAATCATATGATATCCTTCACAATTCCATCTAAGTGTGGTGCATGCTTTCATTTACAATTCCAACTAAGAGAGGGATATGCTACCAATCATATGCAATCATTCACAATTCCATCTAAGTGTGGCGCATGTGTTCATTTACAATTCCAACTAAGAGAGGGATATGCTACCAATCATATGCTAACATTCACAATTCCATCTAAGTGTGGCACATGCAACCAATCGTATGCTATCATTCACAATTCCATCTAAGTGTGGCACATGCTATCATTCATAATTCTACCTGTGTGTGGCACATGCTATCATTTACAATTCCAACTAAGTGTGGCACATGCTATCTTTCACAATTCCATCTAAGTGTGGCACATGCTATCATTCACAATTCCATCTAAGTGTAGCACATGCAACCAATCGTATGCTATCATTCGCAATTCCATCTAAGTGTGGCACATGCTATAATTCACAATTCCATCTAAGTGTGGGACATGCTATGATTTACAATTCCATCTAAGAGTGGCACGTGCTATAATTCACAATTCCAACTAAGAGAGGGATATGCTACCAATCATGTGCATTCATTCACAATTCTATCTAAGTGTGGCACATGTTATCATTTACAATTCCTTCTAAGTGTGGCACATGCTATCATTCACAATTCTATCCATGTGTGGTACATGCTATCATTCACAATTCCATCTAAGTGTGGCACATGCAACCAATCATATGCTATCATTCACAATTCCATGTAAGTGTGGCACATGCTATCATTCACAATTCCATCTAAGTGTGGGACATGCTATGATTTACAATTCCATCTATGAGTGGCACATGCTATAATTCACAATTCCAACTAAGTGTGGCACACACTATCATTTACAATCCCATCTAAGTGTGGCACATGCTATCATATACAATTCCATCTAAGTGTGGCACATGCTATCATTCACAATTCTATCTAAGTGTGGCACATGCTATCATTCACAATTCCATCTAAGTGTGGGACATGCTATGATTTACAATTCCATCTAAGAGTGGCACATGCTATCATTCACATGTCCATCTAAGTGTGGTGCATGCTATCATTTACAATTCCAACAAGGTGAGGGATATGCTACCAATCATATGCAATCATTCAGAATTCTATCTAAGTGTGGCGCATGCTTTCATTTACAATTCCAACTAAGAGAGGGTTATGCTACCAATCATATGCTCTCATTCACAATTCCACCTAAGTGTGGCACATGGTATCATTCACAATTCTATCTAAGTGTGGCACATGGTATCATTTACAATTCCAACTAGGTGAGCGATATGCTACTAATCATATGCAATCATTCACAATTCCATCTAAGTGTGGCACATGCAATCAATCGTATGTTATCATTCACAATTAAATCTAAGTTTGACGCATGCTTTCATTTACAATTCCATCCAAGTGTGGCACATGCTATCATTTACAATTCAATATAAGTGTGGCACATGCAACCAATCGTATGCTATCATTCACAATTCCATCTAAGTGTGGCACATGCTATCTTTTACAATTCCAACTAAGTGAGGGATATGCTACCAATCATATGCTATCATTCACAATTCCATCTAAGTGTGGCACATGCTATCATTCACAATTCTACCTGTGTGTGGCACATGCTATCATTTACAATTCCAACTAAGTGTGGCACATGCTATCATTCACAATTCCATCTAAGTGTGGCACATGCTATCATTCACAATTCCATCTAAGTGTAGCACATGCAACCAATCGTATGCTATCATTCGCAATTCCATCTAAGTGTGGCACATGCTATAATTCACAATTCCATCTAAGTTTGGCACATGCTATCATTCAAAATTCCATCTAAGTGTGGGACATGCTATGATTTACAATTCCATCTAAGAGTAGCACGTGCTATAATTCACAATTCCAACTAAGAGAGGGATATGCTACCAATCATGTGCATTCATCCGCAATTCTATCTAAGTGTGGCACATGCTATCATTTACAATTCCAACTAGGTTAGTGATTTGCTACCAATCATATGATATCTTTCACAATTCCATCCAAGTGTGGCACATGCTATCATTTACAATTCCATCTAAGTGTGGGACATATCTATGATTTACAATTCCATCTAAGAGTGGCACATGCTATCATTCAAAATTCCAACTAAGTGTGGAACACACTATCATTTACTATCCCATCTAAGTGTGGCACATGCTATCATATACAATTCAATCTAAGTGTGGCACATACTATCATTCACAATTCCATCTAAGTGTGGCACATGCTATCATTCACAATTCCATCTAAGTGTGGGACATGCTATGATGTACAATTCCATCTAAGTGTGGCACATGCTATGATTCACAATTCCATCTAAGTTCGGCACATGCTATCATTCATAATTCTATCTATGTGTGGCACATGCTATCATTTACAATTCCATCTATGTGTGGCACATGCTATCATTCACAATTCCATCTAAGTGTGGCACATGAAACCAATTGTATGCTATCATTCACAATTGCATGTAAGTGTGGCACATGCTTTCATTTACAATTCCAACTAGATTAGGGATAGGCTACCAATCATATGCTATCATTCACAATTCCATCGAAGTGTGGCGCATGCTATCATTTACAATTCCATCTAAGTGTGGGACATGCTATGATTTAAAATTCCATCTAAGAGTGGCACATGCTATCATTCACATTTCCATCTAAGTGTGGAACATGCTTTCATTTACAATTCCAACTAAGAGAGGGATATTCTACCAATTATATGCTATCATTCACAATTCTATCTAAGTGTGGTGCATGCAATCATTTACTATTCCAACAAGATGAGGGATATGCTACCAATCATATGCTATCATTCACAATTCCATCCAAGTGAGGGATATGCAACTAATCATAGGATATCCCTCAAAATTCCATCTAAGTGTGGTGCATGCTTTCATTTACAATTCCAAATAAGAGAGGGATATGCTACCAATCATATGCAATCATTCACAATTCTATCTAAGTGTGGCGCATGCGTTAATTTACAATTCCAACTAAGAGAGGGATATGCTACCAATCATATGCTATCATTCACAATTCCATCTAAGTGTGGCAAATACAACCAATTGTATGCTATCAATCACAATTCCATCTAAGTGTGGCACATGCTATCATTCACAATTCTACCTGTGTGTGGCACATGCTATCATTTACAATTCCAACTAAGTGTGGCACATGCTATCATTTACAATTCCATCTAAGTGCGGCACATGCTATCATTCACAATTCCATCTAAGTGTGGCACATGCAACGAATCGTATGCTATCATTCGCAATTCCATCTAAGTGTGGCACATGCTATAATTCACAATTCCATCTAAGTTTGGCAAATGCTATCATTCACAATTCCATCTAAGTGTGGGACATGCTATGATTTACAATTCCATCTAAGAGAGGGATATGCTACCAATCATATGCATTCATTCACAATTCTATCTAAGTGTGGCACATGCTATCATTTACAATTCTAAGTAGGTGAGGGATGTGCTACCAATCATATGCTACCTTTCACAATTCCATCCAAGTGTGGCACATGCTATCATTTACAATTCCGTCTAAGTGTGGGGCATACTATGATTTACAATTCCATCTAAGAGTGGCACACATTATCATTTACAATCACATCTAAGTGTGGCACATGCATCATATACAATTCCATCTAAGTGTGGCACATGCTATCATTCACAATTCCATCTAAGTGTGGGACATGCTATGCTTTACAATTCCATCTAAGAGTGGCACATGCTATAATTCACAATTCCAACTAAGAGTGAGATATGCTACCAATCATCTGCAATCATTCACAATTCCATCCAAGTGTGGCACATGCTATCATTTACAATTCCATCTAAGTGTGGGACATGCTATGATTTTCAATTCCATCTAAGAGTGGCACATGCTATCATTCACAATTCCAACTAAGTGTGGCACACACTATCATTTACAATCCCATCTCAGTGTGGAACATGCTATCATATACAAATCCATCTAAGTGTGGCACATGCTATCATTCACAATTCCATCTAAGTGTGACACATGCTATCATTCACAATTCTATCTATGTGTGGCACATGCTATCATTTACAATTCCATCTATGTGTGGCACATGCTACAATTCACAATTCCATCTAAGTGTGGCACATGCAACCAATCATATGCTATCATTCACAATTCCATCTAAGAGTGGCACATGCTATCATTCACATTTCCATCTAAGTGTGGCACATGCTTTCATTTACAATTCCAACTAGGAAAGGGATATTCTACCAATTATATGCTATCATTCACAATTCCATCTAAGTGTGGTGCATGCTTTCATTTACATTTCCAACTAAGAGAGGGATATGCTACCAATCATATGCTCTCATTCACAATTCCATCTAAGTGTGGCACATGCTTTCATTTGCAATTCCATCTAAGAGAGGGATATGCTACTGATCGTATGCTATCATTCACAATTCCATCTAAGTGTGTCACATGTTATCATTCACAATTCTATCTATGTGTGGCACATGCTATCATTTACAATTCCAACTAAGTGTGGCACATGCTATCATTTACTATTCCATCTAAGTGTGGCACATGCTATCATTCACAATTCCATCTAAGTGTGGGACATGCTATGATTTAAAATTCCATCTAAGAGTGGCACATGCTATCATTCACATTTCCATCTAAGTGTGGCACATGTTATCATTCACAATTCTATCTATGTGTGGCACATGCTTTCATTTACAATTTCAACTAAGAGAGAGATATGCTACCAATCATATGCTCTCATTCACAATTCCATACAAGTGTGGCACATGCAACCAATCGTATGCTATCATTCACAATTCCATCTAAGTGTGGTGCATGCTATCATTTACAATTCCAACAAGGTGAGGGATATGCTACCAATCATATGCAATCATTCAGAATTCTATCTAAGTGTGGCACATGCTTTCATTTACAATTCCAACTAAGAGAGGGATATGCTACCAATCATATGCTCTCATTCACAATTCCATCTAAGTGTGGCACATGCAACCAATCGTATGTTATCATTCACAATTAAATCTAAGTTTGACGCATGCTTTCATTTACAATTCCATCCAAGTGTGGCATATGCTATCATTTACAATTCCATATAAGTGTGGCACATGCTATCATTCGTATGCTATCATTCACAATTCCATCTAAGTGTGGCACATGTTATCTTTTACAATTCCAACTAAGTGAGGGATATGCTACCAATCATATGCTATCATGCAAAATTCTATCTTAGTGCGCCGCTTGCTTTCATTTACAATTCCAACTAAGAGAGGGATATGCTACCAATCATATGCAATCATTCAGATTTCTATCTAAATGTGGCACATGCTTTCATTTACAATTCCATCTAAGAGAGGGATATGCTACCGATCGTATGCTATAATTCACAATTCCATCTAAGTGTGGCACATGTTATCATTCACAATTCTATCTATGTGTGGCACATGCTTTCATTTACAATTCCATCTAAGAGAGGGATATGCTACCGATCGTATGCTATCATTCACAATTCCATCTAAGTGTGGCACATGTTATCATTCACAATTACAACTAGGTGAATGATATGCTACCAATCATATGCTATCATTTACAATTCCAACTAAGTGTGGCACATGCAACCAATCATATGCTATCATTCACAATTCCATCGAAGTGTGGCGCATGCTATAATTCACAATTCCATCTAAGTGTGGGACATGCTATGATTTACAATTCCATCTAAGAGTGGCACGTGCTATAATTCACAATTCCAACTAAGAGAGGGATATGCTACCAATCATGTGCATTCATTCACAATTCTATCTAAGTGTGGCACATGTTATCATTTACAATTCCTTCTAAGTGTGGCACATGCTATCATTCACAATTCTATCCATGTGTGGTACATGCTATCATTCACAATTCCATCTAAGTGTGGCACATGCAACCAATCATATGCTATCATTCACAATTCCATGTAAGTGTGGCACATGCTATCATTCACAATTCCATCTAAGTGTGGGACATGCTATGATTTACAATTCCATCTATGAGTGGCACATGCTATAATTCACAATTCCAACTAAGTGTGGCACACACTATCATTTACAATCCCATCTAAGTGTGGCACATGCTATCATATACAATTCCATCTAAGTGTGGCACATGCTATCATTCACAATTCTATCTAAGTGTGGCACATGCTATCATTCACAATTCCATCTAAGTGTGGGACATGCTATGATTTACAATTCCATCTAAGAGTGGCACATGCTATCATTCACATTTCCATCTAAGTGTGGTGCATGCTATCATTTACAATTCCAACAAGGTGAGGGATATGCTACCAATCATATGCAATCATTCAGAATTCTATAAGTGTGGCGCATGCTTTCATTTACAATTCCAACTAAGAGAGGGTTATGCTACCAATCATATGCTCTCATTCACAATTCCACCTAAGTGTGGCACATGGTATCATTCACAATTCTATCTAAGTGTGGCACATGGTATCATTTACAATTCCAACTAGGTGAGCGATATGCTACTAATCATATGCAATCATTCACAATTCCATCTAAGTGTGGCACATGCAATCAATCGTATGTTATCATTCACAATTAAATCTAAGTTTGACGCATGCTTTCATTTACAATTCCATCCAAGTGTGGCACATGCTATCATTTACAATTCAATATAAGTGTGGCACATGCAACCAATCGTATGCTATCATTCACAATTCCATCTAAGTGTGGCACATGCTATCTTTTACAATTCCAACTAAGTGAGGGATATGCTACCAATCATATGCTATCATGCACAATTCTATCTTAGTGCGCCGCTTGCTTTCAATTACAATTCCAACTAAGAGAGGGATATGCTACCAATCATATACAATCATTCAGATTTCTATCTAATTATGGCACATGTTTTCATTCACAATTCCATCTAAGAGATGGATATGCTACCGATCGTATGCTATCATTCACAATTCCATCTAAGTGTGGCACATGTTATCATTCACAATTACAACTAGGTGAATGATATGCTACCAATCATATGCTATCATTTACAATTCCAACTAAGTGTGGCACATGCAAGCAATCGCATGCTATCATTCACAATTCCATGTAAGTGTGTCACAGCTTTCATTTACAATTCCAACTAGATGAGGGATAGGCTACCAATCGTATGCTATCATTCACAATTCCATCTAAGTGTGGCACATGCTATCATTCACAATTCTACCTGTGTGTGGCACATGCTATCATTTACAATTCCAACTAAGTGTGGCACATGCTATCATTCACAATTCCATCTAAGTGTGGCACATGCTATCATTCACAATTCCATCTAAGTGTAGCACATGCAACCAATCGTATGCTATCATTCGCAATTCCATCTAAGTGTGGCACATGCTATAATTCACAATTCCATCTAAGTTTGGCACATGCTATCATTCAAAATTCCATCTAAGTGTGGGACATGCTATGATTTACAATTCCATCTAAGAGTAGCACGTGCTATAATTCACAATTCCAACTAAGAGAGGGATATGCTACCAATCATGTGCATTCATCCACAATTCTATCTAAGTGTGGCACATGCTATCATTTACAATTCCAACTAGGTTAGTGATTTGCTACCAATCATATGATATCTTTCACAATTCCATCCAAGTGTGGCACATGCTATCATTTACAATTCCATCTAAGTGTGGGACATATCTATGATTTACAATTCCATCTAAGAGTGGCACATGCTATCATTCAAAATTCCAACTAAGTGTGGAACACACTATCATTTACTATCCCATCTAAGTGTGGCACATGCTATCATATACAATTCAATCTAAGTGTGGCACATACTATCATTCACAATTCCATCTAAGTGTGGCACATGCTATCATTCACAATTCCATCTAAGTGTGGGACATGCTATGATGTACAATTCCATCTAAGTGTGGCACATGCTATGATTCACAATTCCATCTAAGTTCGGCACATGCTATCATTCATAATTCTATCTATGTGTGGCACATGCTATCATTTACAATTCCATCTATGTGTGGCACATGCTATCATTCACAATTCCATCTAAGTGTGGCACATGAAACCAATTGTATGCTATCATTCACAATTCCATGTAAGTGTGGCACATGCTTTCATTTACAATTCCAACTAGATTAGGGATAGGCTACCAATCATATGCTATCATTCACAATTCCATCGAAGTGTGGCGCATGCTATCATTTACAATTCCATCTAAGTGTGGGACATGCTATGATTTAAAATTCCATCTAAGAGTGGCACATGCTATCATTCACATTTCCATCTAAGTGTGGAACATGCTTTCATTTACAATTCCAACTAAGAGAGGGATATTCTACCAATTATATGCTATCATTCACAATTCTATCTAAGTGTGGTGCATGCAATCATTTACTATTCCAACAAGATGAGGGATATGCTACCAATCATATGCTATCATTCACAATTCCATCCAAGTGAGGGATATGCAACTAATCATAGGATATCCCTCAAAATTCCATCTAAGTGTGGTGCATGCTTTCATTTACAATTCCAAATAAGAGAGGGATATGCTACCAATCATATGCAATCATTCACAATTCTATCTAAGTGTGGCGCATGCGTTAATTTACAATTCCAACTAAGAGAGGGATATGCTACCAATCATATGCTATCATTCACAATTCCATCTAAGTGTGGCAAATACAACCAATTGTATGCTATCAATCACAATTCCATCTAAGTGTGGCACATGCTATCATTCACAATTCTACCTGTGTGTGGCACATGCTATCATTTACAATTCCAACTAAGTGTGGCACATGCTATCATTTACAATTCCATCTAAGTGTGGCACATGCTATCATTCACAATTCCATCTAAGTGTGGCACATGCAACGAATCGTATGCTATCATTCGCAATTCCATCTAAGTGTGGCACATGCTATAATTCACA
The DNA here is from genome assembly GCF_040938575.1 of Ambystoma mexicanum. Lineage (NCBI taxonomy): Eukaryota > Metazoa > Chordata > Amphibia > Caudata > Ambystomatidae > Ambystoma > Ambystoma mexicanum. Next base: position 1,390,364,671 of record NC_090933.1, on the reverse strand, counting down.
ATTCCATCTAAGTTTGGCAAATGCTATCATTCACAATTCCATCTAAGTGTGGGACATGCTATGATTTACAATTCCATCTAAGAGAGGGATATGCTACCAATCATATGCATTCATTCACAATTCTATCTAAGTGTGGCACATGCTATCATTTACAATTCTAAGTAGGTGAGGGATGTGCTACCAATCATATGCTACCTTTCACAATTCCATCCAAGTGTGGCACATGCTATCATTTACAATTCCGTCTAAGTGTGGGGCATACTATGATTTACAATTCCATCTAAGAGTGGCACACATTATCATTTACAATCACATCTAAGTGTGGCACATGCATCATATACAATTCCATCTAAGTGTGGCACATGCTATCATTCACAATTCCATCTAAGTGTGGGACATGCTATGCTTTACAATTCCATCTAAGAGTGGCACATGCTATAATTCACAATTCCAACTAAGAGTGAGATATGCTACCAATCATCTGCAATCATTCACAATTCCATCCAAGTGTGGCACATGCTATCATTTACAATTCCATCTAAGTGTGGGACATGCTATGATTTTCAATTCCATCTAAGAGTGGCACATGCTATCATTCACAATTCCAACTAAGTGTGGCACACACTATCATTTACAATCCCATCTCAGTGTGGAACATGCTATCATATACAAATCCATCTAAGTGTGGCACATGCTATCATTCACAATTCCATCTAAGTGTGACACATGCTATCATTCACAATTCTATCTATGTGTGGCACATGCTATCATTTACAATTCCATCTATGTGTGGCACATGCTACAATTCACAATTCCATCTAAGTGTGGCACATGCAACCAATCATATGCTATCATTCACAATTCCATCTAAGAGTGGCACATGCTATCATTCACATTTCCATCTAAGTGTGGCACATGCTTTCATTTACAATTCCAACTAGGAAAGGGATATTCTACCAATTATATGCTATCATTCACAATTCCATCTAAGTGTGGTGCATGCTTTCATTTACATTTCCAACTAAGAGAGGGATATGCTACCAATCATATGCTCTCATTCACAATTCCATCTAAGTGTGGCACATGCTTTCATTTGCAATTCCATCTAAGAGAGGGATATGCTACTGATCGTATGCTATCATTCACAATTCCATCTAAGTGTGTCACATGTTATCATTCACAATTCTATCTATGTGTGGCACATGCTATCATTTACAATTCCAACTAAGTGTGGCACATGCTATCATTTACTATTCCATCTAAGTGTGGCACATGCTATCATTCACAATTCCATCTAAGTGTGGGACATGCTATGATTTAAAATTCCATCTAAGAGTGGCACATGCTATCATTCACATTTCCATCTAAGTGTGGCACATGTTATCATTCACAATTCTATCTATGTGTGGCACATGCTTTCATTTACAATTTCAACTAAGAGAGAGATATGCTACCAATCATATGCTCTCATTCACAATTCCATCCAAGTGTGGCACATGCAACCAATCGTATGCTATCATTCACAATTCCATCTAAGTGTGGTGCATGCTATCATTTACAATTCCAACAAGGTGAGGGATATGCTACCAATCATATGCAATCATTCAGAATTCTATCTAAGTGTGGCACATGCTTTCATTTACAATTCCAACTAAGAGAGGGATATGCTACCAATCATATGCTCTCATTCACAATTCCATCTAAGTGTGGCACATGCAACCAATCGTATGTTATCATTCACAATTAAATCTAAGTTTGACGCATGCTTTCATTTACAATTCCATCCAAGTGTGGCATATGCTATCATTTACAATTCCATATAAGTGTGGCACATGCTATCAATCGTATGCTATCATTCACAATTCCATCTAAGTGTGGCACATGTTATCTTTTACAATTCCAACTAAGTGAGGGATATGCTACCAATCATATGCTATCATGCAAAATTCTATCTTAGTGCGCCGCTTGCTTTCATTTACAATTCCAACTAAGAGAGGGATATGCTACCAATCATATGCAATCATTCAGATTTCTATCTAAATGTGGCACATGCTTTCATTTACAATTCCATCTAAGAGAGGGATATGCTACCGATCGTATGCTATAATTCACAATTCCATCTAAGTGTGGCACATGTTATCATTCACAATTCTATCTATGTGTGGCACATGCTTTCATTTACAATTCCATCTAAGAGAGGGATATGCTACCGATCGTATGCTATCATTCACAATTCCATCTAAGTGTGGCACATGTTATCATTCACAATTACAACTAGGTGAATGATATGCTACCAATCATATGCTATCATTTACAATTCCAACTAAGTGTGGCACATGCAACCAATCATATGCTATCATTCACAATTCCATCGAAGTGTGGCGCATGCTATCATTTACAATTCCATATAAGTGTGGCACATGCTATCATTCACAATTCCATCTAAGTGTGGCACATGCAACCAATCGTATGCTATCATTCACAATTCCATCTAAGTGTGGCACATGCTATCTTTTACAATTCCAACTAAGTGAGGGATATGGTACCAATCATATGCTATCATGCACAATTCTATCTTAGTGTGGCGCTTGCTTTCATTTACAATTCCAACTAAGAGAGGGATATGCTACCGATCGTATGCTATCATTCACAATTCCATCTAAGTGTGGCACAGTATATCATTCACAATTCTATCTATGTGTGGCACATGCTATCATTTACAATTCCATCTAAGTGTGGCACATGCTATCATTCACAATTCCATCTGAGTGTGGCACATGCTATCTTTCACAATTCCATCTAAGTGTGGCACATGCAACCAATCGTATGCTATCATTCACAATTACATCTAAGTGTGGCACATGCTTTCATTTACAATTCCAACTAAGAGAGGCATATGCTACAATTCATATGCAATCATTCACAATTCTATCTAAGTTTGGCACATGCTATCATTTACAATTCCAACTAGGTGAGGGATATGCTACCAATCATATGCTATATTTCACAATTCCATCCAAGTGTGGCAAATGCTATCATTCACAATTCCATCTAAGTGTGGCACATGCTATCATTCACAATTCCATCTAAGTGTGGCACATGCTATCATTCACAATTCTATCTATGTGTGGCACATGCTATCATTCACATTTCCATCTAAGTGTGGCACATGCAACCAATTGTATGCTATCATTCACAATTCCATGTAAGTGTGGCACATGCTTTAATTTACAATTCCAACTAGATGAGGGATAGGCTACCAATCCTATGCTATCTTTCACAATTCCATCCAAGTGTGGCACATGCGACCAATCATATGCTAGCATTCACAATTCCATCTAAGTGTGGCGCATGCTATCATTTACAATTCCATCTAAGTGTGGGACATGCTATGATTTAAAATTCCATCTAAGAGTGGCACATGCTATCATTCACATTTCCATCTAAGTGTGGCACATGCTTTCATTTACAATTCCAACTAAGAGAGGGATATTCTACCAATTATATGCTATCATTCACAATTCTATCTAAGTGTGGTGCATGCTATCACTTACAATTCCAACAAGGTGAGGGATATGCTACCAATCATATGCTATCATTCACAATTCTACCTGTGTGTGGCACATGCTATCATTTACAATTCCAACTAAGTGTGGCACATACTATCATTTACAATTCCATCTAAGTGTGGCACATGCTATCTTTTACAATTCCAACTAAGTGAGGGATATGGTACCAATCATATGCTATCATGCACAATTCTATCTTAGTGTGGCGCTTGCTTTCATTTACAATTCCAACTAAGAGAGGGATATGCTACCGATCGTATGCTATCATTCACAATTCCATCTAAGTGTGGCACAGTATATCATTCACAATTCTATCTATGTGTGGCACATGCTATCATTTACAATTCCATCTAAGTGTGGCACATGCTATCATTCACAATTCCATCTGAGTGTGGCACATGCTATCTTTCACAATTCCATCTAAGTGTGGCACATGCAACCAATCGTATGCTATCATTCACAATTACATCTAAGTGTGGCACATGCTTTCATTTACAATTCCAACTAAGAGAGGCATATGCTACAATTCATATGCAATCATTCACAATTCTATCTAAGTTTGGCACATGCTATCATTTACAATTCCAACTAGGTGAGGGATATGCTACCAATCATATGCTATATTTCACAATTCCATCCAAGTGTGGCAAATGCTATCATTCACAATTCCATCTAAGTGTGGCACATGCTATCATTCACAATTCCATCTAAGTGTGGCACATGCTATCATTCACAATTCTATCTATGTGTGGCACATGCTATCATTCACATTTCCATCTAAGTGTGGCACATGCAACCAATTGTATGCTATCATTCACAATTCCATGTAAGTGTGGCACATGCTTTAATTTACAATTCCAACTAGATGAGGGATAGGCTACCAATCCTATGCTATCTTTCACAATTCCATCCAAGTGTGGCACATGCGACCAATCATATGCTAGCATTCACAATTCCATCTAAGTGTGGCGCATGCTATCATTTACAATTCCATCTAAGTGTGGGACATGCTATGATTTAAAATTCCATCTAAGAGTGGCACATGCTATCATTCATATTTCCATCTAAGTGTGGCACATGCTTTCATTTACAATTCCAACTAAGAGAGGGATATTCTACCAATTATATGCTATCATTCACAATTCTATCTAAGTGTGGTGCATGCTATCACTTACAATTCCAACAAGGTGAGGGATATGCTACCAATCATATGCTATCATTCACAATTCTACCTGTGTGTGGCACATGCTATCATTTACAATTCCAACTAAGTGTGGCACATACTATCATTTACAATTCCATCTAAGTGTGGCACATGCTATCATTGACAATTCCATCTAAGTGTGGGACATGCTATGATTTAAAATTCCATCTAAGAGTGGCACATGCTATCATTCACATTTCCATCTAAGTGTGGTGCATGCTATCATTTACAATTCCAACAAGGTGAGGGATATGGTACCAATCATATGCAATCATTCAGAATTCTATCTAAGTGTGGCACATGCTTTCATTTACAATTCCAACTAAGAGAAGGATATGCTACCAATCATATGCTCTCATTCACAATTCCATCTAAGTGTGGCACATGCAACCAATCGTATGCTATCATTCACAATTCCATCTAAGTGTGGCACATTATATCATTCACAATTCTATCTATGTGTGGCACATGCTATCATTTACAATTCCATCTAAGTGTGGCACATGCTATCATTCACAATTCCATCTGAGTGTGGCACATGCTATCTTTCACAATTCCATCTAAGTGTGGCACATGCAACCAATCGTATGCTATCATTCACAATTACATCTAAGTGTGGCACATGCTTTCATTTACAATTCCAACCAAGAGAGGCATATTCTACAATTCATATGCAATCATTCACAATTCTATCTAAGTTTGGCACATGCTATCATTTACAATTCCAACTAGGTGAGGGATATGCTACCAATCATATGCTATATTTCACAATTCCATCCAAGTGTGGCAAATGCTATCATTCACAATTCCATCTAAGTGTGGCACATGCTATCATTCACAATTCCATCTAAGTGTGGCACATGCTATCATTCACAATTCTATCTATGTGTGGCACATGCTATCATTCACATTTCCATCTAAGTGTGGCACATGCAACCAATTGTATGCTATCATTCACAATTCCATGTAAGTGTGGCACATGCTTTAATTTACAATTCCAACTAGATGAGGGATAGGCTACCAATCCTATGCTATCTTTCACAATTCCATCCAAGTGTGGCACATGCGACCAATCATATGCTAGCATTCACAATTCCATCTAAGTGTGGCGCATGCTATCATTTACAATTCCATCTAAGTGTGGGACATGCTATGATTTAAAATTCCATCTAAGAGTGGCACATGCTATCATTCACAATTCTATCTAAGTGTTGTGCATGCTATCACTTACAATTCCAACAAGGTGAGGGATATGCTACCAATCATATGCTATCATTCACAATTCTACCTGTGTGTGGCACATGCTATCATTTACAATTCCAACTAAGTGTGGCACATACTATCATTTACAATTCCATCTAAGTGTGGCACATGCTATCATTGACAATTCCATCTAAGTGTGGGACATGCTATGATTTAAAATTCCATCTAAGAGTGGCACATGCTATCATTCACAATTCTATCTAAGTCTTGTGCATGCTATCACTTACAATTCCAACAAGGTGAGGGATATGCTACCAATCATATGCTATCATTCACAATTCTACCTGTGTGTGGCACATGCTATCATTTACAATTCCAACTAAGTGTGGCACATACTATCATTTACAATTCCATCTAAGTAAGGCACATGCTATCATTGACAATTCCATCTAAGTGTGGGACATGCTATGATTTAAAATTCCATCTAAGAGTGGCACATGCTATCATTCACATTTCCATCTAAGTGTGGTGCATGCTATCATTTACAATTCCAACAAGGTGAGGGATATGGTACCAATCATATGCAATCATTCAGAATTCTATCTCAGTGTGGCACATGCTTTCATTTACAATTCCAACTAAGAGAAGGATATGCTACCAATCATATGCTCTCATTCACAATTCCATCTAAGTGTGGCACATGCAACCAATCGTATGCTATCATTCACAATTCCATCTAAGTGTGGCACATGCTATCATTCACAATTCTATCTAAGTGTTGCACATGGTATCATTTACAATTCCAACTAAGTGAGGGATATGCTACTAATCATAGGCAATCATTCACAATTCCATCTAAGTGTGGCACATGCAGCCGATCGTATGTTATCATTCACAATTCAATCTAAGTTTGACGCATGCTTTCATTTACAATTCCATCCAAGTGTGGCACATGCTATCATTTACAATTCCATATAAGTGTGGCACATGCTATCATTCACAATTCCATCTAAGTGTGGCACATGCAACCAATCGTATGCTATCATTCACAATTCCATCTAAGTGTGGCACATGCTATCTTTTACAATTCCAACTAAGTGAGGGATATGCTACCAATCATATGCTTTCATGCAAAATTCTATCTTAGTGCGCCGCTTGCTTTCATTTACAATTCCAACTAAGAGAGGGATATGCTACCAATCATATGCAATCATTCAGATTTCTATCTAAGTGTGGCACATGCTTTCATTTACAATTCCATCTAAGAGAGGGATATGCTACCGATCGTATGTTATCATACACAATTCCATCTAAGTGTGTCACATGTTATCATTCACAATTCTATCTATGTGTGGCACATGCTTTCATTTACAATTCCATCTAAGAGAGGGATATGCTACCGATCGTATGTTATCATTCACAATTCCATCTAAGTGTGGCACATGTTATCATTCACAATTACAACTAGGTGAATGATATGCTACCAATCATATGCTATCATTTACAATTCCAACTAAGTGTGGCACATGCAACCAATCGTATGCTATCATTCACAATTCCATGTAAGTGTGGCACATGCTTTCATTTACAACTCCAACTAGATGAGGGATAGTCTACCAATCGTATGCTATAATTCACAATTCCATTGAAGTGTGGCGCATGCTATCATTTACAATTCCATATAAGTGTGGCACATGCTATCATTCACAATTCCATCTAAGTGTGGCACATGCAACCAATTGTATGCTATCATTCACAATTCCATCTAAGTGTGGCACATGCTATCTTTTACAATTCCAACTAAGTGAGGGATATGGTACCAATCATATGCTATCATGCACAATTCTATCTTAGTGTGGCGCTTGCTTTCATTTACAATTCCAACTAAGAGAGGGATATGCTACCAATCATATGCAATCATTCAGATTGCTATCTAAGTGTGGCACATGCTTTCATTTACAATTCCATCTAAGAGAGGGATATGCTACCGATTGTATGCCATCATTCACAATTCCATCTAAGTGTGTCACATGTTATCATTCACAATTCTATCTATGTGTGGCACATGCTATCATTTACAATTCCAACTAAGTGTGGCACATGCTATCATTTACAATTCCATCTAAGTGTGGCACATGCTATCATTCACAATTCCATCTAAGAGTGGCACATGCTATCATTCACATTTCCATCTAAGTGTGGCACATGTTATCATTCACAGTTCTATCTATGTGTGGCACATGCTTTCATTTACAATTCCAACTAAGAGAGAGATATGCTACCAATCATATGCTCTCATTCACAATTCCATCCAAGTGTGGCACATGCAACCAATCGTATGCTATCATTCACAATTCCATATAAGTGTGGCACACGCTATCATTCACAATTCTACCTCTGTGTGGCACATGCTATCATTTACAATTCCAACTAAGTGTGGCACATACTATCATTTACAATTCCATCTAAGTGTGGCACATGCTATCATTCACAATTCCATCTAAGTGTGGGACATGCTATGATTTAAATTTCCATCTAAAAGTGGCACATGCTATCATTCACATTTCCATCTAAGTGTGGTGCATGCTATCATTTACAATTCCAACAAGGTGAGGGATATGCTACCAATCATATGCAATCATTCAGAATTCTATCTAAGTGTGGCACATGCTTTCATTTACAATTCCAACTAAGAGAGGGATATGCTACCAATCATATGCTCTCATTCACAATTCCATCTAAGTGTGGCACATGCAACCAATCGTATGTTATCATTCACAATTAAATCTAAGTTTGACGCATGCTTTCATTTACAATTCCATCCAAGTGTGGCATATGCTATCATTTACAATTCCATATAAGTGTGGCACATGCTATCATTCACAATTCCATCTAAGTGTGGCACATGCAACCAATCGTATGCTATCATTCACAATTCCATCTAAGTGTGGCACATGCTATCTTTTACAATTCCAACTAAGTGAGGGATATGCTACCAATCATATGCTATCATGCAAAATTCTATCTTAGTGCGCCGCTTGCTTTCATTTACAATTCGAACTAAGAGAGGGATATGCTACCAATCATATGCAATCATTCAGATTTCCATCTAAGTGTGGCACATGCTTTCATTTACAATTCCATCTAATAGAGGGATATGCTACCGATCGTATGCTATCATTCACAATTCCATCTAAGTGTGGCACATGTTATCATTCACAATTACAACTAGGTGAATGATATGCTACCAATCATATGCTATCATTTACAATTCCAACTAAGTGTGGCACATGCTATCATTTACAATTCCATATAAGTGTGGCACATGCTATCATTCACAATTCCATCTAAGTGTGGCACATGCAACCAATCGTATGCTATCATTCACAATTACATCTAAGTGTGGCACATGCTATCTTTTACAATTCCAACTAAGTGAGGGATATGGTACCAATCATATGCTATCATGCACAATTCTATCTTAGTGTGGCGCTTGCTTTCATTTACAATTCCAACTAAGAGAGGGATATGCTACCAATCATATGCAATCATTCAGATTGCTATCTAAGTGTGGCACATGCTTTCATTTACAATTCCATCTAAGAGAGGGATATGCTACAGATCGTATGCTATCATTCACAATTCCATCTAAGTGTGTCACATGTTATCATTCACAATTCTATCTATGTGTGGCACATGCTATCATTTACAATTCCAACTAAGTGTGGCACATGCTATCATTCACAATTCCATCTAAGTGTGGCACATGAACCAATCATATGCTATCATTCACAATTCCATCTAAGTGTGGCACATTATATCATTCACAATTCTATCTATGTGTGGCACATGCTATCATTTACATTTCCATCTAAGTGTGGCACATGCTATCATTCACAATTCCATCTAAGTGTGGCACATGCTATCATTCACAATTCCATCTAAGTGTGTCACATGTTATCATTCACAATTCTATCTATGTGTGGCACATGCTTTCATTTACAATTCCATCTAAGAGAGGGATATGCTACCGATCGTATGCTATCATTCACAATTCCATCTAAGTGTGGCACATGTTATCATTCACAATTACAACTAGGTGAATGATATGCTACCAATCACATGCTATCATTTACAATTCCAACTAAGTGTGGAACGTGCAACCAATCGTATGCTATCATTCACAATTCCATGTAAGTGTGGCACATGCTTTCATTTACAATTCCAACTAGATGAGGGATAGGCTACCAATCGTATGCTATCATTCACAATTCCATCGAAGTGTGGCGCATGCTATCATTTACAATTTCATATAAGTGTGGCACATGCTATCATTCACAATTCCATCTAAGTGTGGCACATGCAACCAATCGTATGCTATCATTCACAATTCCATCTAAGTGTGGCACATGCTATCTTTTACAATTCCAACTAAGTGAGGGATATGGTACCAATCATATGCTATCATGCACAATTCTATCTTAGTGTGGCGCTTTCTTTCATTTACAATTCCAACTAAGAGAGGGATATGCTACCGATCGTATGCTATCATTCACAATTCCATCTAAGTGTGGCACATTATATCATTCACAATTCTATCTATGTGTGGCACATGCTATCATTTACAATTCCATCTAAGTGTGGCACATGCTATCATTCACAATTCCATCTAAATGTGGCACATGCAACCAATCGTATGCTATCATTCACAATTCCATCTAAGTGTGGCACATGCTATCATTCACAATTCCATCTAAGTGTGGCACATGCTATCATTCACAATTCCCTCTAAGTGTGGCACATGCAACCAATCGTATGCTATCATTCACAATTACATCTAAGTGTGGCTCATGCTTTCATTTACAATTCAAACTAAGAGAGGCATATGCTACAATTCATAAGCAATCATTCACAATTCTATCTAAGTGTGGCACATGCTATCATTTGCAATTCCAACTAGGTGAGGGATATTCTACCAATCATATGCTATCTTTCACAATTCCATCCAAGTGTGGCACATGCTATCATTCACAATTCCATCTAAGTGTGGCACATGCTATCATTCACAATTCCATCTAAGTGTGGGACATGCTATAATTCACAATTCCATCTAAGTGTGGCACATGCTATCATTCACAATTCTATCGATGTGTGGCACATGCTATCATTCACATTTCCATCTAAGTGTGGTACATGCAACCAATTGTATGCTATCATTCACAATTCCATGTAAGTGTGGCACATGCTATCATTCACAATTCCATCTAAGTGTGGCACATGCTATCATTCACATTTCCATCTAAGTGTGGCACATGCAACCAATTGTATGCTATCATTCACAATTCCATCTAAGTGTGGCGCATGCTATCATTTACAATTCCATCTAAGTGTGGGACATGCTATGATTTAAAATTCCATCTAAGAGTGGCACATGCCATCATTCACATTTCCATCTAAGTGTGGCACATGCTTTCATTTACAATTCCAACTAAGAGAGGGATATTCTATCAATTATATGCTATCATTCACAATTCTATCTAAGTGTGGTGCATGCTATCATTTACAATTCCAACAAGGTGAGGGATATGCTACCAATCATATGATATCATTCACAATTCCATCCAAGTGAGAGATATGCAACTAATCATATGATATCCTTCACAATTCCATCTAAGTGTGGCGCATGCTTTCATTTACAATTCCAACTAAGAGAGAGATATGCTACCAATCATATGCTCTCATTCACAATTCCATCCAAGTGTGGCACATGCAACCAATCGTATGCTATCATTCACAATTCCATCTAAGTGTGGCACATGCTATCATTCACAATTCTACCTGTGTGTGGCACATGCTATCATTTACAATTCCAACTAAGTCTGGCACATACTATCATTTACAATTCCATCTAAGTGTGGCACATGCTATCATTCACAATTCCATCTAAGTGTGGGACATGCTATGATTTAAAATTCCATCTAAGAGTGGCACATGCTATCATTCACATTTCCATCTAAGTGTGGTGCATGCTATTATTTACAATTCCAACAAGGTGAGGGATATGCTACCAATCATAAGCATTCGTTCATAATTCTATCTAAGTGTGGTACATGCTTTCATTTACAATTCCAACTAAGAGAGGGATATGCTACCACTCATATGCTCTCATTCACAATTCCATCTAAGTGTGGCACATGCAACCAATCGTATGCTATCATTCACAATTCCATCTAAGTGTGGCACATGCTATCATTCACAATTCCATCTAAGTGTGGCACATGCAACCGATCGTATGTTATCATTCACAATTAAATCTAAGTTTGACGCATGCTTTCATTTACAATTCCATCCAATGTGGCACATGCTATCATTTACAATTCCATATAAGTGTGGCACATGCTATCATTCACAATTCCATCTAAATGTGGCACATGCAACCAATCGTATGCTATCATTCACAATTCTATCTTAGTGCGCCACTTGCTTTCATTTACAATTCCATCTAAGAGAGGGATATGCTACCGATCGTATGCTATCATTCACAATTCCATCTAAGTGTGGCACATGTTATCATTCACAATTACAACTAGGTGAATGATATGCTACCAATCATATGCTATCATTTACAATTCCAACTAAGTGTGGCACATGCAACCAATCGTATGCTATCATTCACAATTCCATGTAAGTGTGGCACATGCTTTCATTTACAATTCCAACTAGATGAAGGATAGGCTACCAATCGTATGCTATCATTCACAATTCCATCGAAGTGTGGCGCATTCTATCATTTACAATTCCATATACGTGTGGCACATGCTATCATTCACAATTCTATCTATGTGTGGCACATGCTATCATTCACATTTCCATCTAAGTGTGGCACATGCAACCAATTGTATGCTATCATTCACAATTCCATGTAAGTGTGGCACATGCTTTAATTTACAATTCCAACTAGATGAGGGATAGGCTACCAATCCTATGCTATCTTTCACAATTCCATCCAAGTGTGGCACATGCGACCAATCATATGCTAGCATTCACAATTCCATCTAAGTGTGGCGCATGCTATCATTTACAATTCCATCTAAGTGTGGGACATGCTATGATTTAAAATTCCATCTAAGAGTGGCACATGCTATCATTCACATTTCCATCTAAGTGTGGCACATGCTTTCATTTACAATTCCAACTAAGAGAGGGATATTCTACCAATTATATGCTATCATTCACAATTCTATCTAAGTGTGTTGCATGCTATCATTTACAATTCCAACAAGGTGAGGGATATGCTACCAATCTTATGCTATCATTCACAATTCCATCCAAGTGAGAGATATGCAACTAATCATATGATATCCTTCACAATTCCATCTAAGTGTGGCGCATGCTTTCATTTACAATTCCAACTAAGAGAGGGATATGCTACCAATCATATGCTCTCATTCACAATTCCATCCAAGTGTGGCACATGCAACCAATCGTATGCTATCATTCACAATTCCATCTAAGTGTGGCTCGTGCTATCATTCACAATTCTACCTGTGTGTGGCACATGCTATCATTTACAATTCCAACTAAGTGTGGCACATACTATCATTTACAATTCCATCTAAGTGTGGCACATGCTATCATTCACAATTCCATCTACGTGTGGGACATGCTATGATTTAAAATTCCATCTAAGAGTGGCACATGCTATCATTCACATTTCCATCTAAGTGTGGTGCATGCTATCATTTACAATTCCAACAAGGTGAGGGATATGGTACGAATCATATGCAATCATTCAGAATTCTATCTAAGTGTGGCACATGCTTTCATTTACAATTCCAACTAAGAGAAGGATATGCTACCAATCATATGCTCTCATTCACAATTCCATCTAAGTGTGGCACATGCAACCAATCGTATGCTATCATTCACAATTCCATCTAAGTGTGGCACATGCTATCATTCACAATTCTATCTAAGTGTTGCACATGGTATCATTTACAATTCCAACTAAGTGAGGGATATGCTACTAATCATAGGCAATCATTCACAATTCCATCTAAGTGTGGCACATGCAGCCGATCGTATGTTATCATTCACAATTCAATCTAAGTTTGACGCATGCTTTCATTTACAATTCCATCCAAGTGTGGCACATGCTATCATTTACAATTCCATATAAGTGTGGCACATGCTATCATTCACAATTCCATCTAAGTGTGGCACATGCAACCAATCGTATGCTATCATTCACAATTCCATCTAAGTGTGGCACATGCTATCTTTTACAATTCCAACTAAGAGAGGGATATGCTACCGATCGTATGCTATCATTCACAATTCCATCTAAGTGTGGCACATGTTATCATTCACAATTACAACTAGGTGAATGATATGCTACCAATCATATGCTATCATTTACAATTCCAACTAAGTGTGGCACATGCAACCAATCGTATGCTCTCATTCACAATTCCGTGTAAGTGTGGCACATGCTTTCATTTACAATTCCAACTAGATGAGGGATAGTCTACCAATCGTATGCTATCATTCACAATTCCATTGAAGTGTGGCGCATGCTATCATTTACAATTCCATATAAGTGTGGCTCATGCTATCATTCACAATTCTACCTGTGTGTGTGGCACATGCTATCATTTACAATTCCAACTAAGTGTGGCACATACTATCATTCACAATTCCATCTAAGTGTGGCGCATGCTATCATTTACAATTCCATCTAAGTGTGGGACATGCTATGATTTAAAATTCCATCTAAGAGTGGCACATGCTATCATTCACATTTCCATCTAAGTGTGGCACATGCTTTCATTTACAATTCCAACTAAGAGAGGGATATTCTACCAATTATATGCTATCATTCACAATTCTATCTAAGTGTGGTGCATGCTATCATTTACAATTCCAACAAGGTGAGGGATATGCTACCAATCATATGCTATCATTCACAATTCCATCCAAGTGAGAGATATGCAACTAATCATATGATATCCTTCACAATTCCATCTAAGTGTGGCGCATGCTTTCATTTACAATTCCAACTAAAAGAGGGATATGCTACCAATCATATGCTCTCATTCACAATTCCATCCAAGTGTGGGACATGCTATGATTTAAAATTCCATCTAAGAGTGGCACATGCTATCATTCACATTTCCATCTAAGTGTGGTGCATGCTGTCATTTACAATTCCAACAAGGTGAGGGATATGGTACAAATCATATGCAATCATTCAGAATTCTATCTAAGTGTGGCACGTGCTTTCATTTACAATTCCAACTAAGAAAAGGATATGCTACCAATCATATGCTCTCATTCACAATTCCATCTAAGTGTGGCACATGCAACCAATCGTATGCTATCATTCACAATTCCATCTAAGTGTGGCACATGCTATCATTCACAATTCTATCTAAGTGTTGCACATGGTATCATTTACAATTCCATCTAAGAGAGGGATATGCTACCGATCGTATGCTATCATTCACAATTCCATTGAAGTGTGGCGCATGCTATCATTCACAATTCCATCTAAGTGTGGCACATGCTATCATTCACAATTCCATCTAAGTGTGGGACATGCTATAATTCACAATTCCATCTAAGTGTGGCACATGCTATCATTCACAATTCTATCGATGTGTGGCACATGCTATCATTCACATTTCCATCTAAGTGTGGTACATGCAACCAATTGTATGCTATCATTCACAATTCCATGTAAGTGTGGCACATGCTATCATTCACAATTCCATCTAAGTGTGGCACATGCTATCATTCACATTTCCATCTAAGTGTGGCACATGCAACCAATTGTATGCTATCATTCACAATTCCATCTAAGTGTGGCGCATGCTATCATTTACAATTCCATCTAAGTGTGGGACATGCTATGATTTAAAATTCCATCTAAGAGTGGCACATGCCATCATTCACATTTCCATCTAAGTGTGGCACATGCTTTCATTTACAATTCCAACTAAGAGAGGGATATTCTATCAATTATATGCTATCATTCACAATTCTATCTAAGTGTGGTGCATGCTATCATTTACAATTCCAACAAGGTGAGGGATATGCTACCAATCATATGATATCATTCACAATTCCATCCAAGTGAGAGATATGCAACTAATCATATGATATCCTTCACAATTCCATCTAAGTGTGGCGCATGCTTTCATTTACAATTCCAACTAAGAGAGAGATATGCTACCAATCATATGCTCTCATTCACAATTCCATCCAAGTGTGGCACATGCAACCAATCGTATGCTATCATTCACAATTCCATCTAAGTGTGGCACATGCTATCATTCACAATTCTACCTGTGTGTGGCACATGCTATCATTTACAATTCCAACTAAGTCTGGCACATACTATCATTTACAATTCCATCTAAGTGTGGCACATGCTATCATTCACAATTCCATCTAAGTGTGGGACATGCTATGATTTAAAATTCCATCTAAGAGTGGCACATGCTATCATTCACATTTCCATCTAAGTGTGGTGCATGCTATTATTTACAATTCCAACAAGGTGAGGGATATGCTACCAATCATAAGCATTCGTTCATAATTCTATCTAAGTGTGGTACATGCTTTCATTTACAATTCCAACTAAGAGAGGGATATGCTACCACTCATATGCTCTCATTCACAATTCCATCTAAGTGTGGCACATGCAACCAATCGTATGCTATCATTCACAATTCCATCTAAGTGTGGCACATGCTATCATTCACAATTCCATCTAAGTGTGGCACATGCAACCGATCGTATGTTATCATTCACAATTAAATCTAAGTTTGACGCATGCTTTCATTTACAATTCCATCCAATGTGGCACATGCTATCATTTACAATTCCATATAAGTGTGGCACATGCTATCATTCACAATTCCATCTAAATGTGGCACATGCAACCAATCGTATGCTATCATTCACAATTCTATCTTAGTGCGCCACTTGCTTTCATTTACAATTCCATCTAAGAGAGGGATATGCTACCGATCGTATGCTATCATTCACAATTCCATCTAAGTGTGGCACATGTTATCATTCACAATTACAACTAGGTGAATGATATGCTACCAATCATATGCTATCATTTACAATTCCAACTAAGTGTGGCACATGCAACCAATCGTATGCTATCATTCACAATTCCATGTAAGTGTGGCACATGCTTTCATTTACAATTCCAACTAGATGAGGGATAGGCTACCAATCGTATGCTATCATTCACAATTCCATCGAAGTGTGGCGCATTCTATCATTTACAATTCCATATACGTGTGGCACATGCTATCATTCACAATTCTATCTATGTGTGGCACATGCTATCATTCACATTTCCATCTAAGTGTGGCACATGCAACCAATTGTATGCTATCATTCACAATTCCATGTAAGTGTGGCACATGCTTTAATTTACAATTCCAACTAGATGAGGGATAGGCTACCAATCCTATGCTATCTTTCACAATTCCATCCAAGTGTGGCACATGCGACCAATCATATGCTAGCATTCACAATTCCATCTAAGTGTGGCGCATGCTATCATTTACAATTCCATCTAAGTGTGGGACATGCTATGATTTAAAATTCCATCTAAGAGTGGCACATGCTATCATTCACATTTCCATCTAAGTGTGGCACATGCTTTCATTTACAATTCCAACTAAGAGAGGGATATTCTACCAATTATATGCTATCATTCACAATTCTATCTAAGTGTGTTGCATGCTATCATTTACAATTCCAACAAGGTGAGGGATATGCTACCAATCTTATGCTATCATTCACAATTCCATCCAAGTGAGAGATATGCAACTAATCATATGATATCCTTCACAATTCCATCTAAGTGTGGCGCATGCTTTCATTTACAATTCCAACTAAGAGAGGGATATGCTACCAATCATATGCTCTCATTCACAATTCCATCCAAGTGTGGCACATGCAACCAATCGTATGCTATCATTCACAATTCCATCTAAGTGTGGCTCGTGCTATCATTCACAATTCTACCTGTGTGTGGCACATGCTATCATTTACAATTCCAACTAAGTGTGGCACATACTATCATTTACAATTCCATCTAAGTGTGGCACATGCTATCATTCACAATTCCATCTACGTGTGGGACATGCTATGATTTAAAATTCCATCTAAGAGTGGCACATGCTATCATTCACATTTCCATCTAAGTGTGGTGCATGCTATCATTTACAATTCCAACAAGGTGAGGGATATGGTACGAATCATATGCAATCATTCAGAATTCTATCTAAGTGTGGCACATGCTTTCATTTACAATTCCAACTAAGAGAAGGATATGCTACCAATCATATGCTCTCATTCACAATTCCATCTAAGTGTGGCACATGCAACCAATCGTATGCTATCATTCACAATTCCATCTAAGTGTGGCACATGCTATCATTCACAATTCTATCTAAGTGTTGCACATGGTATCATTTACAATTCCAACTAAGTGAGGGATATGCTACTAATCATAGGCAATCATTCACAATTCCATCTAAGTGTGGCACATGCAGCCGATCGTATGTTATCATTCACAATTCAATCTAAGTTTGACGCATGCTTTCATTTACAATTCCATCCAAGTGTGGCACATGCTATCATTTACAATTCCATATAAGTGTGGCACATGCTATCATTCACAATTCCATCTAAGTGTGGCACATGCAACCAATCGTATGCTATCATTCACAATTCCATCTAAGTGTGGCACATGCTATCTTTTACAATTCCAACTAAGAGAGGGATATGCTACCGATCGTATGCTATCATTCACAATTCCATCTATGTGTGGCACATGTTATCATTCACAATTACAACTAGGTGAATGATATGCTACCAATCATATGCTATCATTTACAATTCCAACTAAGTGTGGCACATGCAACCAATCGTATGCTCTCATTCACAATTCCGTGTAAGTGTGGCACATGCTTTCATTTACAATTCCAACTAGATGAGGGATAGTCTACCAATCGTATGCTATCATTCACAATTCCATTGAAGTGTGGCGCATGCTATCATTTACAATTCCATATAAGTGTGGCTCATGCTATCATTCACAATTCTACCTGTGTGTGTGGCACATGCTATCATTTACAATTCCAACTAAGTGTGGCACATACTATCATTCACAATTCCATCTAAGTGTGGCGCATGCTATCATTTACAATTCCATCTAAGTGTGGGACATGCTATGATTTAAAATTCCATCTAAGAGTGGCACATGCTATCATTCACATTTCCATCTAAGTGTGGCACATGCTTTCATTTACAATTCCAACTAAGAGAGGGATATTCTACCAATTATATGCTATCATTCACAATTCTATCTAAGTGTGGTGCATGCTATCATTTACAATTCCAACAAGGTGAGGGATATGCTACCAATCATATGCTATCATTCACAATTCCATCCAAGTGAGAGATATGCAACTAATCATATGATATCCTTCACAATTCCATCTAAGTGTGGCGCATGCTTTCATTTACAATTCCAACTAAAAGAGGGATATGCTACCAATCATATGCTCTCATTCACAATTCCATCCAAGTGTGGGACATGCTATGATTTAAAATTCCATCTAAGAGTGGCACATGCTATCATTCACATTTCCATCTAAGTGTGGTGCATGCTGTCATTTACAATTCCAACAAGGTGAGGGATATGGTACAAATCATATGCAATCATTCAGAATTCTATCTAAGTGTGGCACGTGCTTTCATTTACAATTCCAACTAAGAAAAGGATATGCTACCAATCATATGCTCTCATTCACAATTCCATCTAAGTGTGGCACATGCAACCAATCGTATGCTATCATTCACAATTCCATCTAAGTGTGGCACATGCTATCATTCACAATTCTATCTAAGTGTTGCACATGGTATCATTTACAATTCCATCTAAGAGAGGGATATGCTACCGATCGTATGCTATCATTCACAATTCCATCTAAGTGTGGCACATGTTATCATTCACAATTACAACTAGGTGAATGATATGCTACCAATCATATGCTATCATTTACAATTCCAACTAAGTGTGGCACATGCAACCAATCGTATGCTATCATTCACAATTCCGTGTAAGTGTGGCACATGCTTTCATTTACAATTCCAACTAGATGAGGGATAGTCTACCAATCGTATGCTATCATTCACAATTCCATTGAAGTGTGGCGCATGCTATCATTTACAATTCCATATAAGTGTGGCACATGCTATCATTCACAATTCCAACTAAGTGAGGGATATGCTACTAATCATAGGCAATCATTCACAATTCCATCTAAGTGTGGCACATGCAGCCAATCGTATGTTATCATTCACAATTCAATCTAAGTTTGACGCATGCTTTCATTTACAATTCCATCCAAGTGTGGCACATGCTATCATTTACAATTCCATATAAGTGTGGCACATGCTATCATTCACAATTCCATCTAAGTGTGGCACATGCAACCAATCGTATGTTATCATTCACAATTCCATCTAAGTGTGGCACATGCTATCTTTTACAATTCCAACTAAGTGAGGGATATGCTACCAATCATATGCTATCATGCAAAATTCTATCTTAGAGCGCCGCTTGCTTTCATTTACAATTCCAACTAAGAGAGGGATATGCTACCAATCATATGCAATCATTCAGATTTCTATCTAAGTGTGGCACATGCTTTCATTTACAATTCCATCTAAGAGAGGGATATGCTACCGATCGTATGCTATCATTCACAATTCCATCTAAATGTGTCACATGTTATCATTCACAATTCTATCTATGTGTGGCACATGCTTTCATTTACAATTCCATCTAAGAGAGGGATATGCTACCGATCGTATGCTATCATTCACAATTCCATCTAAGTGTGGCACATGTTATCATTCACAATTACAACTAGGTGAATGATATGCTACCAATCATATGCTATCATTTACAATTCCAACTAAGTGTGGCACATGCAACCAATCGTATGCTATCATTCACAATTATGTAAGTGTGGCACATGCTTTCATTTACAATTCCAACTAGATGAGGGATAGTCTACCAATCGTATGCTATCATTCACAATTCCATTGAAGTGTGGCGCATGCTATCATTTACAATTCCATATAAGCGTGGCACATGCTATCATTCACAATTCCATCTAAGTGTGACACATGCAACCAATCGTATGCTATCATTCACAATTCCATCTAAGTGTGGCACATGCTATCTTTTACAATTCCAACTAAGTGAGGGATATCGTACCAATCATATGCTATCATGCACAATTCTATCTTAGTGTGGCGCTTGCTTTCATTTACAATTCCAACTAAGAGAGGGATATGCTACCAATCATATGCAATCATTCAGATTGCTATCTAAGTGTGGCACATGCTTTCATTTACAATTCCATCTAAGAGAGGGATATGCTACCGATCATATGCTATAATTCACAATTCCATCTAAGTGTGTCACATGTTATCATTCACAATTCTATCTATGTGTGGCACATGCTATCATTTACAATTCCAACTAAGTGTGGCACATGCTATCATTTACAATTCCATCTAAGTGTGGCACATGCTATCATTCACAATTCCATCTAAGAGTGGCACATGCTATCATTCATATTTCCATCTAAGTGTGGCACATGTTATCATTCACAATTCTATCTATGTGTGGCACATGCTTTCATTTACAATTCCAACTAAGAGAGAGATATGCTACCAATCATATGCTCTCATTCACAATTCCATCCAAGTGTGGCACATGCAACCAATCGTATGCTATCATTCACAATTCCATCTAAGTGTGGCAGATGCTATCATTCACAATTCTACCTGTGTGTGGCACATGCTATCATTTACAATTCCAACTAAGTGTGGCACATACTATCATTTACAATTCCATATAAGTGTGGCACATGCTATCATTCACAATTCCATCTAAGTGTGGGACATGCTATGATTTAAAATTCCATCTAAGAGTGGCACATGCTATCATTCACATTTCCATCTAAGTGTGGTGCATGCTATCATTTACAATTCCAACAAGGTGAGGGATATGGTACCAATCATATGCAATCATTCAGAATTCTATCTCAGTGTGGCACATGCTTTCATTTACAATTCCAACTAAGAGAAGGATATGCTACCAATCATATGCTCTCATTCACAATTCCATCTAAGTGTGGCACATGCAACCAATCGTATGCTATCATTCACAATTCCATCTAAGTGTGGCACATGCTATCATTCACAATTCTATCTAAGTGTTGCACATGGTATCATTTACAATTCCAACTAAGTGAGGGATATGCTACTAATCATAGGCAATCATTCACAATTCCATCTAAGTGTGGCACATGCAGCCGATCGTATGTTATCATTCACAATTCAATCTAAGTTTGACGCATGCTTTCATTTACAATTCCATCCAAGTGTGGCACATGCTATCATTTACAATTCCATATAAGTGTGGCACATGCTATCATTCACAATTCCATCTAAGTGTGGCACATGCAACCAATCGTATGCTATCATTCACAATTCCATCTAAGTGTGGCACATGCTATCTTTTACAATTCCAACTAAGTGAGGGATATGCTACCAATCATATGCTTTCATGCAAAATTCTATCTTAGTGCGCCGCTTGCTTTCATTTACAATTCCAACTAAGAGAGGGATATGCTACCAATCATATGCAATCATTCAGATTTCTATCTAAGTGTGGCACATGCTTTCATTTACAATTCCATCTAAGAGAGGGATATGCTACCGATCGTATGTTATCATACACAATTCCATCTAAGTGTGTCACATGTTATCATTCACAATTCTATCTATGTGTGGCACATGCTTTCATTTACAATTCCATCTAAGAGAGGGATATGCTACCGATCGTATGTTATCATTCACAATTCCATCTAAGTGTGGCACATGTTATCATTCACAATTACAACTAGGTGAATGATATGCTACCAATCATATGCTATCATTTACAATTCCAACTAAGTGTGGCACATGCAACCAATCGTATGCTATCATTCACAATTCCATGTAAGTGTGGCACATGCTTTCATTTACAACTCCAACTAGATGAGGGATAGTCTACCAATCGTATGCTATAATTCACAATTCCATTGAAGTGTGGCGCATGCTATCATTTACAATTCCATATAAGTGTGGCACATGCTATCATTCACAATTCCATCTAAGTGTGGCACATGCAACCAATTGTATGCTATCATTCACAATTCCATCTAAGTGTGGCACATGCTATCTTTTACAATTCCAACTAAGTGAGGGATATGGTACCAATCATATGCTATCATGCACAATTCTATCTTAGTGTGGCGCTTGCTTTCATTTACAATTCCAACTAAGAGAGGGATATGCTACCAATCATATGCAATCATTCAGATTGCTATCTAAGTGTGGCACATGCTTTCATTTACAATTCCATCTAAGAGAGGGATATGCTACCGATTGTATGCCATCATTCACAATTCCATCTAAGTGTGTCACATGTTATCATTCACAATTCTATCTATGTGTGGCACATGCTATCATTTACAATTCCAACTAAGTGTGGCACATGCTATCATTTACAATTCCATCTAAGTGTGGCACATGCTATCATTCACAATTCCATCTAAGAGTGGCACATGCTATCAGTCACATTTCCATCTAAGTGTGGCACATGTTATCATTCACAGTTCTATCTATGTGTGGCACATGCTTTCATTTACAATTCCAACTAAGAGAGAGATATGCTACCAATCATATGCTCTCATTCACAATTCCATCCAAGTGTGGCACATGCAACCAATCGTATGCTATCATTCACAATTCCATATAAGTGTGGCACACGCTATCATTCACAATTCTACCTCTGTGTGGCACATGCTATCATTTACAATTCCAACTAAGTGTGGCACATACTATCATTTACAATTCCATCTAAGTGTGGCACATGCTATCATCCACAATTCCATCTAAGTGTGGGACATGCTATGATTTAAATTTCCATCTAAAAGTGGCACATGCTATCATTCACATTTCCATCTAAGTGTGGTGCATGCTATCATTTACAATTCCAACAAGGTGAGGGATATGCTACCAATCATATGCAATCATTCAGAATTCTATCTAAGTGTGGCACATGCTTTCATTTACAATTCCAACTAAGAGAGGGATATGCTACCAATCATATGCTCTCATTCACAATTCCATCTAAGTGTGGCACATGCAACCAATCGTATGTTATCATTCACAATTAAATCTAAGTTTGACGCATGCTTTCATTTACAATTCCATCCAAGTGTGGCATATGCTATCATTTACAATTCCATATAAGTGTGGCACATGCTATCATTCACAATTCCATCTAAGTGTGGCACATGCAACCAATCGTATGCTATCATTCACAATTCCATCTAAGTGTGGCACATGCTATCTTTTACAATTCCAACTAAGTGAGGGATATGCTACCAATCATATGCTATCATGCAAAATTCTATCTTAGTGCGCCGCTTGCTTTCATTTACAATTCGAACTAAGAGAGGGATATGCTACCAATCATATGCAATCATTCAGATTTCCATCTAAGTGTGGCACATGCTTTCATTTACAATTCCATCTAATAGAGGGATATGCTACCGATCGTATGCTATCATTCACAATTCCATCTAAGTGTGGCACATGTTATCATTCACAATTACAACTAGGTGAATGATATGCTACCAATCATATGCTTTCATTTACAATTCCAACTAGATGAGGGATAGGCTACCAATCATATGCTATCATTCACAATTCCATCGAAGTGTGGCGCATGCTATCATTTACAATTCGATATAAGTGTGTCACATGTTATCATTCACAATTCTATCTATGTGTGGCACATGTTATCATTCACAATTAAAACTAGGTGAATGATATGCTACCAATCATATGCTATCATTTACAATTCCAACTAAGTGTGGCACATGCTATCATTTACAATTCCATATAAGTGTGGCACATGCTATCATTCACAATTCCATCTAAGTGTGGCACATGCAACCAATCGTATGCTATCATTCACAATTACATCTAAGTGTGGCACATGCTATCTTTTACAATTCCAACTAAGTGAGGGATATGGTACCAATCATATGCTATCATGCACAATTCTATCTTAGTGTGGCGCTTGCTTTCATTTACAATTCCAACTAAGAGAGGGATATGCTACCAATCATATGCAATCATTCAGATTGCTATCTAAGTGTGGCACATGCTTTCATTTACAATTCCATCTAAGAGAGGGATATGCTACAGATCGTATGCTATCATTCACAATTCCATCTAAGTGTGTCACATGTTATCATTCACAATTCTATCTATGTGTGGCACATGCTATCATTTACAATTCCAACTAAGTGTGGCACATGCTATCATTCACAATTCCATCTAAGTGTGGCACATGCAACCAATAATATGCTATCATTCACAATTCCATCTAAGTGTGGCACATTATATCATTCACAATTCTATCTATGTGTGGCACATGCTATCATTTACATTTCCATCTAAGTGTGGCACATGCTATCATTCACAATTCCATCTAAGTGTGGCACATGCTATCATTCACAATTCCATCTAAGTGTGTCACATGTTATCATTCACAATTCTATCTATGTGTGGCACATGCTTTCATTTACAATTCCATCTAAGAGAGGGATATGCTACCGATCGTATGCTATCATTCACAATTCCATCTAAGTGTGGCACATGTTATCATTCACAATTACAACTAGGTGAATGATATGCTACCAATCACATGCTATCATTTACAATTCCAACTAAGTGTGGAACGTGCAACCAATCGTATGCTATCATTCACAATTCCATGTAAGTGTGGCACATGCTTTCATTTACAATTCCAACTAGATGAGGGATAGGCTACCAATCGTATGCTATCATTCACAATTCCATCGAAGTGTGGCGCATGCTATCATTTACAATTTCATATAAGTGTGGCACATGCTATCATTCACAATTCCATCTAAGTGTGGCACATGCAACCAATCGTATGCTATCATTCACAATTCCATCTAAGTGTGGCACATGCTATCTTTTACAATTCCAACTAAGTGAGGGATATGGTACCAATCATATGCTATCATGCACAATTCTATCTTAGTGTGGCGCTTGCTTTCATTTACAATTCCAACTAAGAGAGGGATATGCTACCGATCGTATGCTATCATTCACAATTCCATCTAAGTGTGGCACATTATATCATTCACAATTCTATCTATGTGTGGCACATGCTATCATTTACAATTCCATCTAAGTGTGGCACATGCTATCATTCACAATTCCATCTAAATGTGGCACATGCAACCAATCGTATGCTATCATTCACAATTCCATCTAAGTGTGGCACATGCTATCATTCACAATTCCATCTAAGTGTGGCACATGCTATCATTCACAATTCCCTCTAAGTGTGGCACATGCAACCAATCGTATGCTATCATTCACAATTACATCTAAGTGTGGCTCATGCTTTCATTTACAATTCAAACTAAGAGAGGCATATGCTACAATTCATAAGCAATCATTCACAATTCTATCTAAGTGTGGCACATGCTATCATTTGCAATTCCAACTAGGTGAGGGATATGCTACCAATCATATGCTATCTTTCACAATTCCATCCAAGTGTGGCACATGCTATCATTCACAATTCCATCTAAGTGTGGCACATGCTATCATTCACAATTCCATCTAAGTGTGGGACATGCTATAATTCACAATTCCATCTAAGTGTGGCACATGCTATCATTCACAATTCTATCGATGTGTGGCACATGCTATCATTCACATTTCCATCTAAGTGTGGTACATGCAACCAATTGTATGCTATCATTCACAATTCCATGTAAGTGTGGCACATGCTATCATTCACAATTCCATCTAAGTGTGGCACATGCTATCATTCACATTTCCATCTAAGTGTGGCACATGCAACCAATTGTATGCTATCATTCACAATTCCATCTAAGTGTGGCGCATGCTATCATTTACAATTCCATCTAAGTGTGGGACATGCTATGATTTAAAATTCCATCTAAGAGTGGCACATGCCATCATTCACATTTCCATCTAAGTGTGGCACATGCTTTCATTTACAATTCCAACTAAGAGAGGGATATTCTATCAATTATATGCTATCATTCACAATTCTATCTAAGTGTGGTGCATGCTATCATTTACAATTCCAACAAGGTGAGGGATATGCTACCAATCATATGATATCATTCACAATTCCATCCAAGTGAGAGATATGCAACTAATCATATGATATCCTTCACAATTCCATCTAAGTGTGGCGCATGCTTTCATTTACAATTCCAACTAAGAGAGAGATATGCTACCAATCATATGCTCTCATTCACAATTCCATCCAAGTGTGGCACATGCAACCAATCGTATGCTATCATTCACAATTCCATCTAAGTGTGGCACATGCTATCATTCACAATTCTACCTGTGTGTGGCACATGCTATCATTTACAATTCCAACTAAGTCTGGCACATACTATCATTTACAATTCCATCTAAGTGTGGCACATGCTATCATTCACAATTCCATCTAAGTGTGGGACATGCTATGATTTAAAATTCCATCTAAGAGTGGCACATGCTATCATTCACATTTCCATCTAAGTGTGGTGCATGCTATTATTTACAATTCCAACAAGGTGAGGGATATGCTACCAATCATAAGCATTCGTTCATAATTCTATCTAAGTGTGGTACATGCTTTCATTTACAATTCCAACTAAGAGAGGGATATGCTACCACTCATATGCTCTCATTCACAATTCCATCTAAGTGTGGCACATGCAACCAATCGTATGCTATCATTCACAATTCCATCTAAGTGTGGCACATGCTATCATTCACAATTCCATCTAAGTGTGACACATGCAACCGATCGTATGTTATCATTCACAATTAAATCTAAGTTTGACGCATGCTTTCATTTACAATTCCATCCAATGTGGCACATGCTATCATTTACAATTCCATATAAGTGTGGCACATGCTATCATTCACAATTCCATCTAAATGTGGCACATGCAACCAATCGTATGCTATCATTCACAATTCTATCTTAGTGCGCCACTTGCTTTCATTTACAATTCCATCTAAGAGAGGGATATGCTACCGATCGTATGCTATCATTCACAATTCCACCTAAGTGTGGCACATGTTATCATTCACAATTACAACTAGGTGAATGATATGCTACCAATCATATGCTATCATTTACAATTCCAACTAAGTGTGGCACATGCAACCAATCGTATGCTATCATTCACAATTCCATGTAAGTGTGGCACATGCTTTCATTTACAATTCCAACTAGATGAGGGATAGGCTACCAATCGTATGCTATCATTCACAATTCCATCGAAGTGTGGCGCATTCTATCATTTACAATTCCATATACGTGTGGCACATGCTATCATTCACAATTCTATCTATGTGTGGCACATGCTATCATTCACATTTCCATCTAAGTGTGGCACATGCAACCAATTGTATGCTATCATTCACAATTCCATGTAAGTGTGGCACATGCTTTAATTTACAATTCCAACTAGATGAGGGATAGGCTACCAATCCTATGCTATCTTTCACAATTCCATCCAAGTGTGGCACATGCGACCAATCATATGCTAGCATTCACAATTCCATCTAAGTGTGGCGCATGCTATCATTTACAATTCCATCTAAGTGTGGGACATGCTATGATTTAAAATTCCATCTAAGTGTGGCACATGCTTTCATTTACAATTCCAACTAAGAGAGGGATATTCTACCAATTATATGCTATCATTCACAATTCTATCTAAGTGTGTTGCATGCTATCATTTACAATTCCAACAAGGTGAGGGATATGCTACCAATCATATGCTATCATTCACAATTCCATCCAAGTGAGAGATATGCAACTAATCATATGATATCCTTCACAATTCCATCTAAGTGTGGCGCATGCTTTCATTTACAATTCCAACTAAGAGAGGGATATGCTACCAATCATATGCTCTCATTCACAATTCCATCCAAGTGTGGCACATGCAACCAATCGTATGCTATCATTCACAATTCCATCTAAGTGTGGCTCGTGCTATCATTCACAATTCTACCTGTGTGTGGCACATGCTATCATTTACAATTCCAACTAAGTGTGGCACATACTATCATTTACAATTCCATCTAAGTGTGGCACATGCTATCATTCACAATTCCATCTACGTGTGGGACATGCTATGATTTAAAATTCCATCTAAGAGTGGCACATGCTATCATTCACATTTCCATCTAAGTGTGGTGCATGCTATCATTTACAATTCCAACAAGGTGAGGGATATGGTACCAATCATATGCAATCATTCAGAATTCTATCTAAGTGTGGCACATGCTTTCATTTACAATTCCAACTAAGAGAAGGATATGCTACCAATCATATGCTCTCATTCACAATTCCATCTAAGTGTGGCACATGCAACCAATCGTATGCTATCATTCACAATTCCATCTAAGTGTGGCACATGCTATCATTCACAATTCTATCTAAGTGTTGCACATGGTATCATTTACAATTCCAACTAAGTGAGGGATATGCTACTAATCATAGGCAATCATTCACAATTCCATCTAAGTGTGGCACATGCAGCCGATCGTATGTTATCATTCACAATTCAATCTAAGTTTGACGCATGCTTTCATTTACAATTCCATCCAAGTGTGGCACATGCTATCATTTACAATTCCATATAAGTGTGGCACATGCTATCATTCACAATTCCATCTAAGTGTGGCACATGCAACCAATCGTATGCTATCATTCACAATTCCATCTAAGTGTGGCACATGCTATCTTTTACAATTCCAACTAAGAGAGGGATATGCTACCGATCGTATGCTATCATTCACAATTCCATCTAAGTGTGGCACATGTTATCATTCACAATTACAACTAGGTGAATGATATGCTACCAATCATATGCTATCATTTACAATTCCAACTAAGTGTGGCACATGCAACCAATCGTATGCTCTCATTCACAATTCCGTGTAAGTGTGGCACATGCTTTCATTTACAATTCCAACTAGATGAGGGATAGTCTACCAATCGTATGCTATCATTCACAATTCCATTGAAGTGTGGCGCATGCTATCATTTACAATTCCATATAAGTGTGGCTCATGCTATCATTCACAATTCTACCTGTGTGTGTGGCACATGCTATCATTTACAATTCCAACTAAGTGTGGCACATACTATCATTCACAATTCCATCTAAGTGTGGCGCATGCTATCATTTACAATTCCATCTAAGTGTGGGACATGCTATGATTTAAAATTCCATCTAAGAGTGGCACATGCTATCATTCACATTTCCATCTAAGTGTGGTGCATGCTATCATTTACAATTCCAACAAGGTGAGGGATATGCTACCAATCATATGCTATCATTCACAATTCCATCCAAGTGAGAGATATGCAACTAATCATATGATATCCTTCACAATTCCATCTAAGTGTGGCGCATGCTTTCATTTACAATTCCAACTAAAAGAGGGATATGCTACCAATCATATGCTCTCATTCACAATTCCATCCAAGTGTGGGACATGCTATGATTTAAAATTCCATCTAAGAGTGGCACATGCTATCATTCACATTTCCATCTAAGTGTGGTGCATGCTGTCATTTACAATTCCAACAAGGTGAGGGATATGGTACAAATCATATGCAATCATTCAGAATTCTATCTAAGTGTGGCACGTGCTTTCATTTACAATTCCAACTAAGAAAAGGATATGCTACCAATCATATGCTCTCATTCACAATTCCATCTAAGTGTGGCACATGCAACCAATCGTATGCTATCATTCACAATTCCATCTAAGTGTGGCACATGCTATCATTCACAATTCTATCTAAGTGTTGCACATGGTATCATTTACAATTCCATCTAAGAGAGGGATATGCTACCGATCGTATGCTATCATTCACAATTCCATCTAAGTGTGGCACATGTTATCATTCACAATTACAACTAGGTGAATGATATGCTACCAATCATATGCTATCATTTACAATTCCAACTAAGTGTGGCACATGCAACCAATCGTATGCTATCATTCACAATTCCGTGTAAGTGTGGCACATGCTTTCATTTACAATTCCAACTAGATGAGGGATAGTCTACCAATCGTATGCTATCATTCACAATTCCATTGAAGTGTGGCGCATGCTATCATTTACAATTCCATATAAGTGTGGCACATGCTATCATTCACAATTCCAACTAAGTGAGGGATATGCTACTAATCATAGGCAATCATTCACAATTCCATCTAAGTGTGGCACATGCAGCCAATCGTATGTTATCATTCACAATTCAATCTAAGTTTGACGCATGCTTTCATTTACAATTCCATCCAAGTGTGGCACATGCTATCATTTACAATTCCATATAAGTGTGGCACATGCTATCATTCACAATTCCATCTAAGTGTGGCACATGCAACCAATCGTATGTTATCATTCACAATTCCATCTAAGTGTGGCACATGCTATCTTTTACAATTCCAACTAAGTGAGGGATATGCTACCAATCATATGCTATCATGCAAAATTCTATCTTAGAGCGCCGCTTGCTTTCATTTACAATTCCAACTAAGAGAGGGATATGCTACCAATCATATGCAATCATTCAGATTTCTATCTAAGTGTGGCACATGCTTTCATTTACAATTCCATCTAAGAGAGGGATATGCTACCGATCGTATGCTATCATTCACAATTCCATCTAAATGTGTCACATGTTATCATTCACAATTCTATCTATGTGTGGCACATGCTTTCATTTACAATTCCATCTAAGAGAGGGATATGCTACCGATCGTATGCTATCATTCACAATTCCATCTAAATGTGTCACATGTTATCATTCACAATTCTATCTATGTGTGGCACATGCTTTCATTTACAATTCCATCTAAGTGTGGCACATGTTATCATTCACAATTACAACTAGGTGAATGATATGCTACCAATCATATGCTATCATTTACAATTCCAACTAAGTGTGGCACATGCAACCAATCGTATGCTATCATTCACAATTCCGTGTAAGTGTGGCACATGCTTTCATTTACAATTCCAACTAGATGAGGGATAGTCTACCAATCGTATGCTATCATTCACAATTCCATTGAAGTGTGGCGCATGCTATCATTTACAATTCCATATAAGCGTGGCACATGCTATCATTCACAATTCCATCTAAGTGTGACACATGCAACCAATCGTATGCTATCATTCACAATTCCATCTAAGTGTGGCACATGCTATCTTTTACAATTCCAACTAAGTGAGGGATATCGTACCAATCATATGCTATCATGCACAATTCTATCTTAGTGTGGCGCTTGCTTTCATTTACAATTCCAACTAAGAGAGGGATATGCTACCAATCATATGCAATCATTCAGATTGCTATCTAAGTGTGGCACATGCTTTCATTTACAATTCCATCTAAGAGAGGGATATGCTACCGATCATATGCTATAATTCACAATTCCATCTAAGTGTGTCACATGTTATCATTCACAATTCTATCTATGTGTGGCACATGCTATCATTTACAATTCCAACTAAGTGTGGCACATGCTATCATTTACAATTCCATCTAAGTGTGGCACATGCTATCATTCACAATTCCATCTAAGAGTGGCACATGCTATCATTCATATTTCCATCTAAGTGTGGCACATGTTATCATTCACAATTCTATCTATGTGTGGCACATGCTTTCATTTACAATTCCAACTAAGAGAGAGATATGCTACCAATCATATGCTCTCATTCACAATTCCATCCAAGTGTGGCACATGCAACCAATCGTATGCTATCATTCACAATTCCATCTAAGTGTGGCAGATGCTATCATTCACAATTCTACCTGTGTGTGGCACATGCTATCATTTACAATTCCAACTAAGTGTGGCACATACTATCATTTACAATTCCATATAAGTGTGGCACATGCTATCATTCACAATTCCATCTAAGTGTGGGACATGCTATGATTTAAAATTCCATCTAAGAGTGGCACATGCTATCATTCACATTTCCATCTAAGTGTGGTGCATGCTATCATTTACAATTCCAACAAGGTGAGGGATATGCTACCAATCATATGCAATCATTCAGAATTCTATCTAAGTGTGGCACATGCTTTCATTTACAATTCCAACTAAGAGAGGGATATGCTACCAATCATATGCTCTCATTCACAATTCCATCTAAGTGTGGCACATGCAACCAATCGTATGTTATCATTCACAATTAAATCTAAGTTTGATGCATGCTTTCATTTACAATTCCATCCAAGTGTGGCATATGCTATCATTTACAATTCCATATAAGTGTGGCACGTGCTATCATTCACAATTCCATCTAAGTGTGGCACATGCAACCAATCGTATGCTATCATTCACAATTCCATCTAAGTGTGGCACATGCTATCTTTTACAATTCCAACTAAGTGAGAGATATGCTACCAATCATATGCTATCATGCAAAATTCTATCTTAGTGCGCCGCTTGCTTTCATTTACAATTCCAACTAAGAGAGGGATATGCTACCAATCATATGCAATCATTCAGATTTCTATCTAAGTGTGGCACATGCTTTCATTTACAATTCCATCTAAGAGAGGGATATGCTACCGATCGTATGCTATCATTCACAATTCCATCTAAGTGTGGCACATGTTATCATTCACAATTACAACTAGGTGAATGATATGCTACCAATCATATGCTATCATTTACAATTCCAACTAAGTGTGGCACATGCAACCAATCGTATGCTATCATTCACAATTCCATGTAAGTGTGGCACATGCTTTCATTTACAATTCCAACTAGATGAGGGATAGGCTACCAATCGTATGCTGTCATTCACAATTCCATCGAAGTGTGGCGCATGCTATCATTTACAATTCGATGTAAGTGTGTCACGTGTTATCATTCACAATTCTATCTATGTGTGGCACATGTTATCATTCACAATTAAAACTAGGTGAATGATATACTACCAATCATATGCTATCATTTACAATTCCAACTAAGTGTGGCACATGCTATCATTTACAATTCCATATAAGTGTGGCACATGCTATCAATCACAATTCCATCTAAGTGTGGCACATGCAACCAATCGTATGCTATCATTCACAATTACATCTAAGTGTGGCACATGCTATCTTTTACAATTCCAACTAAGTGAGGGATATGGTACCAATCATATGCTATCATGCACAATTCTATCTTAGTGTGGCACTTGCTTTCATTTACAATTCCAACTAAGAGAGGGATATGCTACCAATCATATGCAATCATTCAGATTGCTATCTAAGTGTGGCACATGCTTTCATTTACAATTCCATCTAAGAGAGGGATATGCTACTGATCGTATGCTATCATTCACAATTCCATCTAAGTGTGTCACATGTTATCATTCACAATTCTATCTATGTGTGGCACATGCTATCATTTACATTTCCATCTAAGTGTGGCACATGCTATCATTCACAATTCCATCTAAGTGTGGCACATGCTATCATTCACAATTCTATCTAAGTGTGGCACATGGTATCATTTACAATTCCAACTAAGTGAGGGATATGCTACTAATCATATGCAATCATTCACAATTCCATCTAAGTGTGGCACATGCTATCATTCACAATTCTACCTGTGTGTGGCACATGGTATCATTTACAATTCCAACTAAGTGTGGCACATATTATCATTTACAATTCCATCTAACTGTGGCACATGCTATCATTTACAATTCCAACAAGGTGAGGGATATGCTACCAATCATATGCAATCATTCAGAATTCTATCTAAGTGTGGCACATGCTTTCATTTACAATACCAACTAAGAGAGGGATATGCTACCAATCATATGCTCTCATTCACAATTCCATCTAAGTGTGGCACATGCAACCAATCGTATGCTATCATTCACAATTCCATCTAAGTGTGGCACATGCTATCTTTTTCAATTCCAACTAAGTGAGGGATATGCTACCAATCATATGCTATCATGCAAAATTCGATCTTAGTGCGCCGCTTGCTTTAATTTACAATTCCAACTAAGAGAGGGATATGCTACCAATCATATTAAATCATTCAGATTTCTATCTAAGTGTGGCACATGCTTTCATTTACAATTCCATCTAAGAGAGGGATATGCTACCGATTGTATGCTATCATTCACAATTCCATCTAAGTGTGTCACATGTTATCATTCACAATTCTATCTATGTGTGGCACATGCTTTCATTTACAATTCCATCTAAGAGAGGGATATGCTACCGATCGTATGCTATCATTCACAATTCCATCTAAGTGTGGCACATGTTATCATTCACAATTACAACTAGGTGAATGATATGCTACCAATCATATGCTATCATTTACAATTCCATCGAAGTGTGGCGCATGCTATCATTTACAATTCCATATAAGTGTGGCACATGCTATCATTCACAATTCCATCTAAGTGTGGGACATGCTATGATTTAAAATTCCATCTAAGAGTGGCACATGCTATCATTCACAATTCTATCTAAGTGTGGTGCATGCTATCATTTACAATTCCAACAAAGTGTGGCACATGCAACCAATCGTATGCTATCATTCACAATTCCATCTAAGTGTGGCACATGCTATCATTCACAATTCTATCTAAGTGTGGCACATGCTATCATTCACAATTCCATCTAAGAGTGGCACATGCTATCATTCACATTTCCATCTAAGTGTGGCACATGTTATCATTCACAATTCTACCTGTGTGTGGCACATGCTATCATTTACAATTCCAACTAAGTGTGGCACATACTATCATTTACAATTCCAACAAAGTGTGGCACATGCAACCAATCGTATGCTATCATTCACAATTCCATCTAAGTGTGGCACATGCTATCATTCACAATTCTATCTAAGTGTGGCACATGCTATCATTCACAATTCCATCTAAAAGTGGCACATGCTATCATTCACATTTCCATCTAAGTGTGGCACATGTTATCATTCACAATTCTATCTATGTGTGGCACATGCTTTCATTTAAATTCCAACTAAGAGAGAGATATGCTACCAATCATATGCTCTCATTCACAATTCCATCCAAGTGTGGCACATGCAACCAACCGTATGCTATCATTCACAATTCCATCTAAGTGTGGCACATGCTATCATTCACAATTCTACCTGTGTGTGGCACATGCTATCATTTACAATTCCAACTAAGTGTGGCACATACTATCATTTACAATTCCATCTAAGTGTGGAACATGCTATCATTCACAATTCCATCTAAGTGTGGGACATGCTATGATTTAAAATTCCATCTAAGAGTGGCACATGCTATCATTCACATTTCCATCTAAGTGTGGTGCATGCTATCATGTACAATTCCAACAAGGTGAGGGATATGCTACCAATCATATGCAATCATTCAGAATTCTATCTAAGTGTGGCACATGCTTTCATTTACAATTCCAACTAAGAGAGGGATATTCTACCAATCATATGTTATCATTCACAATTAAATCTAAGTTTGACGCATGCTTTCATTTACAATTCCATCCAAGTGTGGCATATGCTATCATTTACAATTCCATATAAGTGTGGCACATGCTATCATTCACAATTCCATCTAAGTGTGGCACATGCAACCAATCGTATGCTATCATTCACAATTCCATCTAATGTGGCACATGCTATCTTTTACAATTCCAACTAAGTGAGGGATATGCTACCAATCATATGCTATCATGCAAAATTCTATCTTAGTGCGCCGCTTGCTTTCATTTACAATTCCAACTAAGAGAGGGATATGCTACCAATCATATGCAATCATTCAGATTTCTATCTAAGTGTGGCACATGCTTTCATTTACAATTCCATCTAAGAGAGGGATATGCTACCGATCGTATGTAATCATTCACAATTCCATCTAAGTGTGGCACATGTTATCATTCACAATTACAACTAGGTGAATGATATGCTACCAATCATATGCTATCATTTACAATTCCAACTAAGTGTGGCACATGCCACCAATCGTATGCTATCATTCACAATTCCATGTAAGTGTGGCACATGCTTTCATTTACAATTCCAACTAGATGAGGGATAGGCTACCAATCGTATGCTATCATTCACAATTCCATCGAAGTGTGGCGCATGCTATCATTTACAATTCGATATAAGTGTGTCACATGTTATCATTCACAATTCTATCTATGTGCGGCACATGTTATCATTCACAATTAAAACTAGGTGAATGATATGCTACCAATCATATGCTATCATTTACAATTCCAACTAAGTGTGGCACATGCTATCATTTACAATTGCATATAAGTGTGGCACATGCTATCAATCACAATTCCATCTAAGTGTGGCACATGCAACCAATCGTATGCTATCATTCACAATTACATCTAAGTGTGGCACATGCTATCTTTTACAATTCCAACTAAGTGAGGGATATGGTACCAATCATATGCTATCATGCACAATTCTATCTTAGTGTGGCGCTTGCTTTCATTTACAATTCCAACTAAGAGAGGGATATGCTACCAATCATATGCAATCATTCAGATTGCTATCTAAGTGTGGCACATGCTTTCATTTACAATTCCATCTAAGAGAGGGATATGCTACCGATCGTATGTAATCATTCACAATTCCATCTAAGTGTGGCACATGTTATCATTCACAATTACAACTAGGTGAATGATATGCTACCAATCATATGCTATCATTTACAATTCCAACTAAGTGTGGCACATGCCACCAATCGTATGCTATCATTCACAATTCCATGTAAGTGTGGCACATGCTTTCATTTACAATTCCAACTAGATGAGGGATAGGCTACCAATCGTATGCTATCATTCACAATTCCATCGAAGTGTGGCGCATGCTATCATTTACAATTCGATATAAGTGTGTCACATGTTATCATTCACAATTCTATCTATGTGCGGCACATGTTATCATTCACAATTAAAACTAGGTGAATGATATGCTACCAATCATATGCTATCATTTACAATTCCATATAAGTGTGGCACATGCTATCATTCACAATTCCATCTAAGTGTGGCACATGCAACCAATCGTATGCTATCATTCACAATTACATCTAAGTGTGGCACATGCTATCTTTTACAATTCCAACTAAGTGAGGGATATGGTACCAATCATATGCTATCATGCACAATTCTATCTTAGTGTGGCGCTTGCTTTCATTTACAATTCCAACTAAGAGAGGGATATGCTACCAATCATATGCAATCATTCAGATTGCTATCTAAGTGTGGCACATGCTTTCATTTAAAATTCCATCTAAGAGAGGGATATGCTACCGATCATATGCAATCATTCACAATTCCATCTAAGTGTGGCACATGCTATCATTCACAATTCTACCTGTGTGTGGCACATGGTATCATTTACAATTCCAACTAAGTGTGGCACATATTATCATTTACAATTCCATCTAACTGTGACACATGCTATCATTCACAATTCCATCTAAGTGTGGGACATGCTATGATTTAAAATTCCATCTAAGAGTGGCACATGCTACCATTCACATTTCCATCTAAGTGTGGTGCATGCTATCATTTACAATTCCAACAAGGTGAGGGATATGCTACCAATCATATGCAATCATTCAGAATTCTATCTAAGTGTGGCACATGCTTTCATTTACAATACCAACTAAGAGAGGTATATGCTACCAATCATATGCTCTCATTCACAATTCCATCTAAGTGTGGCACATGCAACCAATCGTATGCTATCATTCACAATTCCATCTAAGTGTGGCACATGCTATCTTTTTCAATTCCAACTAAGTGAGGGATATGCTACCAATCATATGCTATCATGCAAAATTCGATCTTAGTGCGCCGCTTGCTTTCATTTACAATTCCAACTAAGAGAGGGATATGCTACCAATCATATGCAATCATTCAGATTTCTATCTAAGTGTGGCACATGCTTTCATTTACAATTCCATCTAAGAGAGGGATATGCTACCGATTGTATGCTATCATTCACAATTCCATCTAAGTGTGTCACATGTTATCATTCACAATTCTATCTATGTGTGGCACATGCTTTCATTTACAATTCCATCTAAGAGAGGGATATGCTACCGATCGTATGCTATCATTCACAATTCCATCTAAGTGTGGCACATGTTATCATTCACAATTACAACAAGGTGAATGATATGCTACCAATCATATGCTATCATTTACAATTCCAACTAAGTGTGGCACATGCAACCAATCGTATGCTATCATTCACAATTCCATGTAAGTGTGGCACATGCTTTCATTTACAATTCCAACTAGATGACGGATAGGCTACCAATCGTATGCTATCATTCACAATTCCATCGAAGTGTGGCGCATGCTATCATTTACAATTCGATATAAGTGTGTCACATGTTATCATTCACAATTCTATCTATGTGTGGCACATGTTATCATTCACAATTAAAACTAGGTGAATGATATGCTACCAATCATATGCTATCATTTACAATTCCAACTAAGTGTGGCACATGCTATCATTTACAATTCCATATAAGTGTTGCACATGCTATCATTCACAATTCCATCTAAGTGTGGCACATGCAACCAATCGTATGCTATAATTCACAATTACATCTAAGTGTGGCACATGCTATCTTTTACAATTCCAACTAAGTGAGGGATATGGTACCAATCATATGCTATCATGCACAATTCTATCTTAGTGTGGCGCTTGCTTTCATTTACAATTCACACTAAGAGAGGGATATGCTACCAATCATATGCAATCATTCAGATTGCTATCTAAGTGTGGCACATGCTTTCATTTACAATTCCATCTAAGAGAGGGATATGCTACCGATCGTATGCTATCATTCACAATTCCATCTAAGTGTGTCACATGTTATCATTCACAATTCTATCTATGTGTGGCACATGCTATCATTTACAATTCCAACTAAGTGTGGCACATGCTATCATTCACAATTCCATCTAAGTGTGGCACATGCAACCAATCATATGCTATCATTCACAATTCCATCTAAGTGTGGCACATTATATCATTCACAATTCTATCTATGTGTGGCACATGCTATCATTTACATTTCCATCTAAGTGTGGCACATGCTATCATTCACAATTCCATCTAAGTGTGGCACATGCTATCATTCACAATTCCATCTAAGTGTGTCACATGTTATCATTCACAATTCTATCTATGTGTGGCACATGCTTTCATTTACAATTCCATCTAAGAGAGGGATATGCTACCGATCGTATGCTATCATTCACAATTCCATCTAAGTGTGGCACATGTTATCATTCACAATTACAACTAGGTGAATGATATGCTACCAATCACATGCTATCATTTACAATTCCAACTAAGTGTGGAACGTGCAACCAATCGTATGCTATCATTCACAATTCCATGTAAGTGTGGCACATGCTTTCATTTACAATTCCAACTAGATGAGGGATAGGCTACCAATCGTATGCTATCATTCACAATTCCATTGAAGTGTGGCGCATGCTATCATTTACAATTCCATATAAGTGTGGCACATGCTATCATTCACAATTCCATCTAAGTGTGGCACATGCAACCAATCGTATGCTATCATTCACAATTCCATCTAAGTGTGGCACATGCTATCTTTTACAATTCCAACTAAGTGAGGGATATGGTACCAATCATATGCTATCATGCACAATTCTATCTTAGTGTGGCGCTTGCTTTCATTTACAATTCCAACTAAGAGAGGGATATGCTACCGATCGTATGCTATCATTCACAATTCCATCTAAGTGTGGCACATGCTTTCATTTACAATTCCAACTAGATGAGGGATAGGCTACCAATCGTATGCTATCATTCACAATTCCATTGAAGTGTGGCGCATGCTATCATTTACAATTCCATATAAGTGTGGCACATGCTATCATTCACAATTCCATCTAAGTGTGGCACATGCAACCAATCGTATGCTATCATTCACAATTCCATCTAAGTGTGGCACATGCTATCTTTTACAATTCCAACTAAGTGAGGGATATGGTACCAATCATATGCTATCATGCACAATTCTATCTTAGTGTGGCGCTTGCTTTCATTTACAATTCCAACTAAGAGAGGGATATGCTACCGATCGTATGCTATCATTCACAATTCCATCTAAGTGTGGCACATTATATCATTCACAATTCTATCTATGTGTGGCACATGCTATCATTTACAATTCCATCTAAGTGTGGCACATGCTATCATTCACAATTCCATCTAAATGTGGCACATGCAACCAATCGTATGCTATCATTCACAATTCCATCTAAGTGTGGCACATGCTATCATTCACAATTCCATCTAAGTGTGGCACATG
The DNA here is from genome assembly GCF_040938575.1 of Ambystoma mexicanum. Taxonomy (NCBI): domain Eukaryota; kingdom Metazoa; phylum Chordata; class Amphibia; order Caudata; family Ambystomatidae; genus Ambystoma; species Ambystoma mexicanum. The sequence goes on along the minus strand of NC_090933.1, from coordinate 1,390,323,036 downwards.
CTATCATTCACAATTCCCTCTAAGTGTGGCACATGCAACCAATCGTATGCTATCATTCACAATTACATCTAAGTGTGGCTCATGCTTTCATTTACAATTCAAACTAAGAGAGGCATATGCTACAATTCATATGCAATCATTCACAATTCCATCTAAGTGTGGCACATGTTATCATTCACAATTACAACAAGGTGAATGATATGCTACCAATCATATGCTATCATTTACAATTCCAACTAAGTGTGGCACATGCAACCAATCGTATGCTATCATTCACAATTCCATGTAAGTGTGGCACATGCTTTCATTTACAATTCCAACTAGATGACGGATAGGCTACCAATCGTATGCTATCATTCACAATTCCATCGAAGTGTGGCGCATGCTATCATTTACAATTCGATATAAGTGTGTCACATGTTATCATTCACAATTCTATCTATGTGTGGCACATGTTATCATTCACAATTAAAACTAGGTGAATGATATGCTACCAATCATATGCTATCATTTACAATTCCAACTAAGTGTGGCACATGCTATCATTTACAATTCCATATAAGTGTGGCACATGCTATCATTCACAATTCCATCTAAGTGTGGCACATGCAACCAATCGTATGCTATCATTCACAATTACATCTAAGTGTGGCACATGCTATCTTTTACAATTCCAACTAAGTGAGGGATATGGTACCAATCATATGCTATCATGCACAATTCTATCTTAGTGTGGCGCTTGCTTTCATTTACAATTCCAACTAAGAGAGGGATATGCTACCAATCATATGCAATCATTCAGATTGCTATCTAAGTGTGGCACATGCTTTCATTTACAATTCCATCTAAGAGAGGGATATGCTACCGATCGTATGCTATCATTCACAATTCCATCTAAGTGTGTCACATGTTATCATTCACAATTCTATCTATGTGTGGCACATGCTATCATTTACAATTCCAACTAAGTGTGGCACATGCTATCATTCACAATTCCATCTAAGTGTGGCACATGCAACCAATCATTTACAATTCGATATAAGAGAGGGATATGCTACCGATCGTATGCTTTCATTTACAATTGTGAATGATAGCATGTGCCACACATAGATAGAATTGTGAATGATAGCATGTGCCACACTTATATGGAATTGTAAATGATAGCATGCGCCACACTTCGATGGAATTGTGAATGATAGCATACGATTGGTAGCCTATCCCTCATCTAGTTGGAATTGTAAATGAAAGCATGTGCCACACTTACATGGAATTGTGAATGATAGCATATGATTGGTTGCATGTGCCACACTTAGTTGGAATTGTAAATGATAGCATATGATTGGTAGCATATCATTCACCTAGTTGTAATTGTGAATGATAACATGTGCCACACTTAGATGGAATTGTGAATGATAGCATACGATCGGTAGCATATCCCTCAGATGAAATTGTAAGTGAAAGCAAGTGGCGCACTAAGATAGAATTGTGAATGATAGCATACGATTGGTTGCATGTGCCACATTTAGATGGAATTGTGAATGATAGCATGTGCCACACTTATATGGAATTGTAAATGATAGCATGTGCCACACTTGGATGGAATTGTAAATGAAAGCATGCGTCAAACTTAGATTTAATTGTGAATGATAACATACGATCGGTTGCATGTGCCACACTTAGATGGAATTGTGAATGATAGCATGTGCCACACTTAGATGGAATTGTGAATGATAGCATACGATTGGTTGCATGTGCCACACTTAGATGGAATTGTGAATGAGAGCATATGAGTGGTAGCATATCCCTCTCTTAGTTGGAATTGTAAATGAAAGCATGTACCACACTTAGATAGAATTCTGAATGATTGCATATGATTGGTAGCATATCCCTCACCTTGTTGGAATTGTAAATAATAGCATGCACCACACTTAGATGGAAATGTGAATGATAGCATGTGCCACTCTTAGATGGAATTTTAAATCATAGCATGTCCCACACTTAGATGGAATTGTGAATGATAGCATGTGCCACACTTAGATGGAATTGTACATGATAGTATGTGCCACACTTAGTTGGAATTGTAAATGATAGCATGTGCCACACACAGGTAGAATTGTGAATGATAGCATGTGCCACACTTAGATGGAATTGTGAATGATAGCATACGATTGGTTGCATGTGCCACACTTGGATGGAATTGTGAATGAGAGCATATGATTGGTAGCATATCTCTCTCTTAGTTGGAATTGTAAATGAAAGCATGCGCCACACTTAGATGGAAATGTGAATGATAGCATATAATTGATAGAATATCCCTCTCTTAGTTGGAATTGTAAATGAAAGCATGTGCCACACTTAGATGGAAATGTGAATGATGGCATGTGCCACTCTTAGATGGAATTTTAAATCATAGCATGTCCCACACTTAGATGGAATTGTAAATGATAGCATGTGCCACACTTAGATGGAATTGTGAATGATAGCATACAATTGGTTGCATGTGCCACACTTAGATGGAAATGTGAATGATAGCATGTGCCACACTTAGATGGAATTGTGAATGATAGCATGTGCCACACTTACATGGAATTGTGAATGATATCATATGATTAGTTGCATATCTCTCACTTGGATGGAATTGTGAATGATAGCATATGATTGGTAGCATATCCCTCACCTTGTTGGAATTGTAAATGATAGCATGCACCACACTTAGATGGAAATGTGAATGATAGCATATAATTGATAGAATATCCCTCTCTTAGTTGGAATTGTAAATGAAAGCATGTGCCACACTTAGATGGAAATGTGAATGATGGCATGTGCCACTCTTAGATGGAATTTTAAATCATAGCATGTCCCACACTTAGATGGAATTGTAAATGATAGCATGCGCCACACTTAGATGGAATTGTGAATGATAGCATACAATTGGTTGCATGTGCCACACTTAGATGGAAATGTGAATGATAGCATGTGCCACACTTAGATGGAATTGTGAATGATAGCATGTGCCACACTTACATGGAATTGTGAATGATAGCATACAATTGGTTGCATGTGCCACACTTAGATGGAAATGTGAATGATAGCATGTGCCACACATAGATAGAATTGTGAATGATAGCATGTGCCACACTTAGATGGAATTGTGAATTATAGCATGTCCCACACTTAGATGGAATTGTGAATGATAGCATGTGCCACACTTAGATGGAATTGTGAATGATAGCATGTGCCACACTTGGATGGAATTGTGAAAGATAGCATATGATTGGTAGCATATCCCTCACCTAGTTGGAATTGCAAATGATAGCATGTGCCACACTTAGATAGAATTGTGAATGATTGCATATGAATTGTAGCATATGCCTCTCTTAGTTTGAATTGTAAATGAAAGCATGAGCCACACTTAGATGTAATTGTGAATGATAGCATACGATTGGTTGCATGTGCCACACTTAGAGGGAATTGTGAATGATAGCATGTGCCACACTTAGATGGAATTGTGAATGATAGCATGTGCCACACTTAGATGGAATTGTGAATGATAGCATACGATTGGTTGCATGTGCCACATTTGGATGGAATTGTGAATGATAGCATGTGCCACACTTAGATGGAATTGTAAATGATAGCATGTGCCACACATAGATAGAATTGTGAATGATATAATGTGCCACACTTAGATGGAATTGTGCATGATAGCATATGATTGGTACCATATCCCTCACTTAGTTGGAATTGTAAAAGATAGCATGTGCCACACTTAGATGGAATTGTGAATGATAGCATACGATTGGTTGCATGTTCCACACTTAGATGGAATTGTGAATGATAGCATGTGCCACACTTATATGGAATTGTAAATGATAGCATGCGCCACACTTCGATGGAATTGTGAATGATAGCATACGATTGGTAGCCTATCCCTCATCTAGTTGGAATTGTAAATGAAAGCATGTGCCACACTTACATGGAATTGTGAATGATAGCATACGATTGGTTGCACGTTCCACACTTAGTTGGAATTTTAAATGATAGCATGTGATTGGTAGCATATCATTCACCTAGTTGTAATTGTGAATGATAACATGTGCCACACTTAGATGGAATTGTGAATGATAGCATACGATCGGTAGCATATCCCTCTCTTAGATGGAATTGTAAATGAAAGCATGTGCCACACATAGATAGAATTATGAATGATAACATGTGACACACTTAGATGGAATTGTGAATGATAGCATGTGCCACACTTAGATGGAATTGTGAATGATAGCATGTGCCACACTTAGATGGAAATGTAAATGATAGCATGTGCCACACATAGATAGAATTGTGAATGATATAATGTGCCACACTTAGATGGAATTGTGAATGATAGCACATGCAACCAATCATTTACAATTCGATATAAGTGTGTCACATGTTATCATTCACAATTCTATCTATGTGCGGCACATGTTATCATTCACAATTAAAACTAGGTGAATGATATGCTACCAATCATATGCTATCATTTACAATTCCATATAAGTGTGGCACATGCTATCATTCACAATTCCATCTAAGTGTGGCACATGCAACCAATTGTATGCTATCATTCACAATTACATCTAAGTGTGGCACATGCTATCTTTTACAATTCCAACTAAGTGAGGGATATGATAGCATGTGCCACACATAGATAGAATTGTGAATGATATAATGTGCCACACTTAGATGGAATTGTGAATGATAGCACATGCAACCAATCATTTACAATTCGATATAAGTGTGTCACATGTTATTATTGTGAATGATATAATGTGCCACACTTAGATGGAATTGTGAATGATAGCATATGCAACCAATTATTTACAATTCGATATAAGTGTGTCACATGTTATCATTCACAATTCTATCTATGTGTGGCACATGCTATCATTCACATTTCCATCTAAGTGTGGCACATGCAACCAATTGTATGCTATCATTCACAATTCCATGTAAGTGTGGCACATGCTTTAATTTACAATTCCAACTAGATGAGGGATAGGCTACCAATCCTATGCTATCTTTCACAATTCCATCCAAGTGTGGCACATGCGACCAATCATATGGTACCATTCACAATTCCATCTAAGTGTGGCGCATGCTATCATTTACAATTCCATCTAAGTGTGGGACATGCTATGATTTAAAATTCCAAGAGTGGCACATGCTATCATTCACATTTCCATCTAAGTGTGGCACATGCTTTCATTTACAATTCCAACTAAGAGAGGGATATTCTACCAATTATATGCTATCATTCACAATTCTATCTAAGTGTGGTGCATGCTATCATTTACAATTCCAACAAGGTGAGGGATATGCTACCAATCATATGCTATCATTCACAATTCCATCCAAGTGAGAGATATGCAACTAATCATATGATATCCTTCACAATTCCATCTAAGTGTGGCGCATGCTTTCATTTACAATTCCAACTAAGAGAGGGATATGCTACCAATCATATGCTCTCATTCACAATTCCATCCAAGTGTGGCACATGCAACCAATTGTATGCTATCATTCACAATTCCATCTAAGTGTGGCTCGTGCTATCATTCACAATTCTACCTGTGTGTGGCACATGCTATCATTTACAATTCCAACTAAGTGTGGCACATACTATCATTTACAATTCCATCTAAGTGTGGCACATGCTATCATTCACAATTCCATCTAAGTGTGGGACATGCTATGATTTAAAATTCCATCTAAGAGTGGCACATGCTATCATTCACATTTCCATCTAAGTGTGGTGCATGCTATCATTTACAATTCCAACAAGGTGAGGGATATGGTACCAATCATATGCAATCATTCAGAATTCTATCTAAGTGTGGCACATGCTTTCATTTACAATTCCAACTAAGAGAAGGATATGCTACCAATCATATGCTCTCATTCACAATTCCATCTAAGTGTGGCACATGCAACCAATCGTACGCTATCATTCACAATTCCATCTAAGTGTGGCACATGCTATCATTCACAATTCTATCTAAGTGTTGCACATGGTATCATTTACAATTCCAACTAAGTGAGGGATATGCTACTAATCATAGGCAATCATTCACAATTCCATCTAAGTGTGGCACATGCAGCCGATCGTATGTTATCATTCACAATTCAATCTAAGTTTGACGCATGCTTTCATTTACAATTCCATCCAAGTGTGGCACATGCTATCATTTACAATTCCATATAAGTGTGGCACATGCTATCATTCACAATTCCATCTAAGTGTGGCACATGCAACCAATCGTATGCTATCATTCACAATTCCATCTAAGTGTGGCACATGCTATCTTTTACAATTCCAACTAAGTGAGGGATATGCTACCAATCATATGCTATCATGCAAAATTCTATCTTAGTGCGCCGCTTGCTTTCATTTACAATTCCAACTAAGAGAGGGATATGCTATCAATCATATGCAATCATTCACAATTCCATCTAAGTGTGTCACATGTTATCATTCACAATTCTATCTATGTGTGGCACATGCTTTCATTTACAATTCCATCTAAGTGTGGCACATGTTATCATTCACAATTACAACTAGGTGAATGATATGCTACCAATCATATGCTATCATTTACAATTCCAACTAAGTGTGGCACATGCAACCAATCGTATGCTATCATTCACAATTCCGTGTAAGTGTGGCACATGCTTTCATTTACAATTCCAACTAGATGAGGGATAGTCTACCAATCGTATGCTATCATTCACAATTCCATTGAAGTGTGGCGCATGCTATCATTTACAATTCCATATAAGTGTGGCACATGCTATCATTCACATTTCCATCTAAGTGTGGTGCATGCTATCATTTACAATTCCAACAAGGTGAGGGATATGGTACCAATCATATGCAATCATTCAGAATTCTATCTCAGTGTGGCACATGCTTTCATTTACAATTCCAACTAAGAGAAGGATATGCTACCAATCATATGCTCTCATTCACAATTCCATCTAAGTGTGGCACATGCAACCAATCGTATGCTATCATTCACAATTCCATCTAAGTGTGGCACATGCTATCTTTTACAATTCCAACTAAGTGAGGGATATCGTACCAATCATATGCTATCATGCACAATTCTATCTTAGTGTGGCGCTTGCTTTCATTTACAATTCCAACTAAGAGAGGGATATGCTACCAATCATATGCAATCATTCAGATTGCTATCTAAGTGTGGCACATGCTTTCATTTACAATTCCATCTAAGAGAGGGATATGCTACCGATCGTATGCTATCATTCACAATTCCATCTAAGTGTGTCACATGTTATCATTCACAATTCTATCTATGTGTGGCACATGCTATCATTTACAATTCCAACTAAGTGTGGCACATGCTATCATTTACAATTCCATCTAAGTGTGGCACATGCTATCATTCACAATTCCATCTAAGAGTGGCACATGCTATCATTCATATTTCCATCTAAGTGTGGCACATGTTATCATTCACAATTCTATCTATGTGTGGCACATGCTTTCATTTACAATTCCAACTAAGAGAGAGATATGCTACCAATCATATGCTCTCATTCACAATTCCATCCAAGTGTGGCACATGCAACCAATCGTATGCTATCATTCACAATTCCATCTAAGTGTGGCACATGCTATCATTCACAATTCTACCTGTGTGTGGCACATGCTATCATTTACAATTCCAACTAAGTGTGGCACATACTATCATTTACAATTCCATCTAAGTGTGGCACATGCTATCATTCACAATTCCATCTAAGTGTGGGACATGCTATGATTTAAAATTCCATCTAAGAGTGGCACATGCTATCATTCACATTTCCATCTAAGTGTGGTGCATGCTATCATTTACAATTCCAACAAGGTGAGGGATATGGTACCAATCATATGCAATCATTCAGAATTCTATCTAAGTGTGGCACATGCTTTCATTTACAATTCCAACTAAGAGAAGGATATGCTACCAATCATATGCTCTCATTCACAATTCCATCTAAGTGTGGCACATGCAACCAATCGTATGCTATCATTCACAATTCCATCTAAGTGTGGCACATGCTATCATTCACAATTCTATCTAAGTGTTGCACATGGTATCATTTACAATTCCAACTAAGTGAGGGATATGCTACTAATCATAGGCAATCATTCACAATTCCATCTAAGTGTGGCACATGCAGCCGATCGTATGTTATCATTCACAATTCAATCTAAGTTTGACGCATGCTTTCATTTACAATTCCATCCAAGTGTGGCACATGCTATCATTTACAATTCCATATAAGTGTGGCACATGCTATCATTCACAATTCCATCTAAGTGTGGCACATGCAACCAATCGTATGCTATCATTCACAATTCCATCTAAGTGTGGCACATGCTATCTTTTACAATTCCAACTAAGTGAGGGATATGCTACCAATCATATGCTATCATGCAAAATTCTATCTTAGTGCGCCGCTTGCTTTCATTTACAATTCCAACTAAGAGAGGGATATGCAACCAATCGTATGCTATCATTCACAATTCCATCTAAGTGTGGCACATGCTATCTTTTACAATTCCAACTAAGTGAGGGATATCGTACCAATCATATGCTATCATGCACAATTCTATCTTAGTGTGGCGCTTGCTTTCATTTACAATTCCAACTAAGAGAGGGATATGCTACCAATCATATGCAATCATTCAGATTGCTATCTAAGTGTGGCACATGCTTTCATTTACAATTCCATCTAAGAGAGGGATATGCTACCGATCGTATGCTATCATTCACAATTCCATCTAAGTGTGTCACATGTTATCATTCACAATTCTATCTATGTGTGGCACATGCTATCATTTACAATTCCAACTAAGTGTGGCACATGCTATCATTTACAATTCCATCTAAGTGTGGCACATGCTATCATTCACAATTCCATCTAAGAGTGGCACATGCTATCATTCATATTTCCATCTAAGTGTGGCACATGTTATCATTCACAATTCTATCTATGTGTGGCACATGCTTTCATTTACAATTCCAACTAAGAGAGAGATATGCTACCAATCATATGCTCTCATTCACAATTCCATCCAAGTGTGGCACATGCAACCAATCGTATGCTATCATTCACAATTCCATCTAAGTGTGGCACATGCTATCATTCACAATTCTACCTGTGTGTGGCACATGCTATCATTTACAATTCCAACTAAGTGTGGCACATACTATCATTTACAATTCCATCTAAGTGTGGCACATGCTATCATTCACAATTCCATCTAAGTGTGGGACATGCTATGATTTAAAATTCCATCTAAGAGTGGCACATGCTATCATTCACATTTCCATCTAAGTGTGGTGCATGCTATCATTTACAATTCCAACAAGGTGAGGGATATGGTACCAATCATATGCAATCATTCAGAATTCTATCTAAGTGTGGCACATGCTTTCATTTACAATTCCAACTAAGAGAAGGATATGCTACCAATCATATGCTCTCATTCACAATTCCATCTAAGTGTGGCACATGCAACCAATCGTATGCTATCATTCACAATTCCATCTAAGTGTGGCACATGCTATCATTCACAATTCTATCTAAGTGTTGCACATGGTATCATTTACAATTCCAACTAAGTGAGGGATATGCTACTAATCATAGGCAATCATTCACAATTCCATCTAAGTGTGGCACATGCAGCCGATCGTATGTTATCATTCACAATTCAATCTAAGTTTGACGCATGCTTTCATTTACAATTCCATCCAAGTGTGGCACATGCTATCATTTACAATTCCATATAAGTGTGGCACATGCTATCATTCACAATTCCATCTAAGTGTGGCACATGCAACCAATCGTATGCTATCATTCACAATTCCATCTAAGTGTGGCACATGCTATCTTTTACAATTCCAACTAAGTGAGGGATATGCTACCAATCATATGCTATCATGCAAAATTCTATCTTAGTGCGCCGCTTGCTTTCATTTACAATTCCAACTAAGAGAGGGATATGCTATCAATCATATGCAATCATTCACAATTCCATCTAAGTGTGTCACATGTTATCATTCACAATTCTATCTATGTGTGGCACATGCTTTCATTTACAATTCCATCTAAGTGTGGCACATGTTATCATTCACAATTACAACTAGGTGAATGATATGCTACCAATCATATGCTATCATTTACAATTCCAACTAAGTGTGGCACATGCAACCAATCGTATGCTATCATTCACAATTCCGTGTAAGTGTGGCACATGCTTTCATTTACAATTCCAACTAGATGAGGGATAGTCTACCAATCGTATGCTATCATTCACAATTCCATTGAAGTGTGGCGCATGCTATCATTTACAATTCCATATAAGTGTGGCACATGCTATCATTCACAATTCCATCTAAGTGTGGCACATGCAACCAATCGTATGCTATCATTCACAATTCCATCTAAGTGTGGCACATGCTATCTTTTACAATTCCAACTAAGTGAGGGATATCGTACCAATCATATGCTATCATGCACAATTCTATCTTAGTGTGGCGCTTGCTTTCATTTACAATTCCAACTAAGAGAGGGATATGCTACCAATCATATGCAATCATTCAGATTGCTATCTAAGTGTGGCACATGCTTTCATTTACAATTCCATCTAAGAGAGGGATATGCTACCGATCGTATGCTATCATTCACAATTCCATCTAAGTGTGTCACATGTTATCATTCACAATTCTATCTATGTGTGGCACATGCTATCATTTACAATTCCAACTAAGTGTGGCACATGCTATCATTTACAATTCCATCTAAGTGTGGCACATGCTATCATTCACAATTCCATCTAAGAGTGGCACATGCTATCATTCATATTTCCATCTAAGTGTGGCACATGTTATCATTCACAATTCTATCTATGTGTGGCACATGCTTTCATTTACAATTCCAACTAAGAGAGAGATATGCTACCAATCATATGCTCTCATTCACAATTCCATCCAAGTGTGGCACATGCAACCAATCGTATGCTATCATTCACAATTCCATCTAAGTGTGGCACATGCTATCATTCACAATTCTACCTGTGTGTGGCACATGCTATCATTTACAATTCCAACTAAGTGTGGCACATACTATCATTTACAATTCCATATAAGTGTGGCACATGCTATCATTCACAATTCCATCTAAGTGTGGGACATGCTATGATTTAAAATTCCATCTAAGAGTGGCACATGCTATCATTCACATTTCCATCTAAGTGTGGTGCATGCTATCATTTACAATTCCAACAAGGTGAGGGATATGGTACCAATCATATGCAATCATTCAGAATTCTATCTAAGTGTGGCACATGCTTTCATTTACAATTCCAACTAAGAGAAGGATATGCTACCAATCATATGCTCTCATTCACAATTCCATCTAAGTGTGGCACATGCAACCAATCGTATGCTATCATTCACAATTCCATCTAAGTGTGGCACATGCTATCATTCACAATTCTATCTAAGTGTTGCACATGGTATCATTTACAATTCCAACTAAGTGAGGGATATGCTACTAATCATAGGCAATCATTCACAATTCCATCTAAGTGTGGCACATGCAGCCGATCGTATGTTATCATTCACAATTCAATCTAAGTTTGACGCATGCTTTCATTTACAATTCCATCCAAGTGTGGCACATGCTATCATTTACAATTCCATATAAGTGTGGCACATGCTATCATTCACAATTCCATCTAAGTGTGGCACATGCAACCAATCGTATGCTATCATTCACAATTCCATCTAAGTGTGGCACATGCTATCTTTTACAATTCCAACTAAGTGAGGGATATGCTACCAATCATATGCTATCATGCAAAATTCTATCTTAGTGCGCCGCTTGCTTTCATTTACAATTCCAACTAAGAGAGGGATATGCTACCAATCATATGCAATCATTCACAATTCCATCTAAGTGTGTCACATGTTATCATTCACAATTCTATCTATGTGTGGCACATGCTTTCATTTACAATTCCATCTAAGAGAGGGATATGCTACCGATCGTATGCTATCATTCACAATTCCATCTAAGTGTGGCACATGTTATCATTCACAATTACAACTAGGTGAATGATATGCTACCAATCATATGCTATCATTTACAATTCCAACTAAGTGTGGCACATGCAACCAATCGTATGCTATCATTCACAATTCCGTGTAAGTGTGGCACATGCTTTCATTTACAATTCCAACTAGATTTGGGATAGTCTACCAATCGTATGCTATCATTCACAATTCCATTGAAGTGTGGCGCATGCTATCATTTACAATTCCATATAAGTGTGGCACATGCTATCATTCACAATTCCATCTAAGTGTGGCACATGCAACCAATCGTATGCTATCATTCACAATTCCATCTAAGTGTGGCACATGCTATCTTTTACAATTCCAACTAAGTGAGGGATATCGTACCAATCATATGCTATCATGCACAATTCTATCTTAGTGTGGCGCTTGCTTTCATTTACAATTCCAACTAAGAGAGGGATATGCTACCAATCATATGCAATCATTCAGATTGCTATCTAAGTGTGGCACATGCTTTCATTTACAATTCCATCTAAGAGAGGGATATGCTACCGATCGTATGCTATCATTCACAATTCCATCTAAGTGTGTCACATGTTATCATTCACAATTCTATCTATGTGTGGCACATGCTATCATTTACAATTCCAACTAAGTGTGGCACATGCTATCATTTACAATTCCATCTAAGTGTGGCACATGCTATCATTCACAATTCCATCTAAGAGTGGCACATGCTATCATTCATATTTCCATCTAAGTGTGGCACATGTTATCATTCACAATTCTATCTATGTGTGGCACATGCTTTCATTTACAATTCCAACTAAGAGAGAGATATGCTACCAATCATATGCTCTCATTCACAATTCCATCCAAGTGTGGCACATGCAACCAATCGTATGCTATCATTCACAATTCCATCTAAGTGTGGCACATGCTATCATTCACAATTCTACCTGTGTGTGGCACATGCTATCATTTACAATTCCAACTAAGTGTGGCACATACTATCATTTACAATTCCATATAAGTGTGGCACATGCTATCATTCACAATTCCATCTAAGTGTGGGACATGCTATGATTTAAAATTCCATCTAAGAGTGGCACATGCTATCATTCACATTTCCATCTAAGTGTGGTGCATGCTATCATTTACAATTCCAACACGGTGAGGGATATGCTACCAATCATATGCAATCATTCAGAATTCTATCTAAGTGTGGCACATGCTTTCATTTACAATTCCAACTAAGAGAGGGATATGCTACCAATCATATGCTCTCATTCACAATTCCATCTAAGTGTGGCACATGCAACCAATCGTATGTTATCATTCACAATTAAATCTAAGTTTGATGCATGCTTTCATTTACAATTCCATCCAAGTGTGGCATATGCTATCATTTACAATTCCATATAAGTGTGGCACGTGCTATCATTCACAATTCCATCTAAGTGTGGCACATGCAACCAATCGTATGCTATCATTCACAATTCCATCTAAGTGTGGCACATGCTATCTTTTACAATTCCAACAAAGTGAGAGATATGCTACCAATCATATGCTATCATGCAAAATTCTATTTTAGTGCGCCGCTTGCTTTCATTTACAATTCAAACTAAGAGAGGGATATGCTACCAATCATATACAATCATTCAGATTTCTATCTAAGTGTGGCACATGCTTTCATTTACAATTCCATCTAAGAGAGGGATATGCTACCGATCGTATGCTATCATTCACAATTCCATCTAAGTGTGGCACATGTTATCATTCACAATTACAACTAGGTGAATGATATGCTACCAATCATATGCTATCATTTACAATTCCAACTAAGTGTGGCACATGCAACCAATCGTATGCTATCATTCACAATTCCATGTAAGTGTGGCACATGCTTTCATTTACAATTCCAACTAGATGAGGGATAGGCTACCAATCGTATGCTGTCATTCACAATTCCATCGAAGTGTGGCGCATGCTATCATTTACAATTCGATGTAAGTTTGTCACATGTTATCATTCACAATTCTATCTATGTGTGGCACATGTTATCATTCACAATTAAAACTAGGTGAATGATATGCTACCAATCATATGCTATCATTTACAATTCCAACTAAGTGTGGCACATGCTATCATTTACAATTCCATATAAGTGTGGCACATGCTATCATTCACAATTCCATCTAAGTGTGGCACATGCAACCAATCGTATGCTATCATTCACAATTACATCTAAGTGTGGCACATGCTATCTTTTACAATTCCATCTAAGTGAGGGATATGGTACCAATCATATGCTATCATGCACAATTCTATCTTAGTGTGGCGCTTGCTTTCATTTACAATTCCAACTAAGAGAGGGATATGCTACCAATCATATGCAATCATTCAGATTGCTATCTAAGTGTGGCACATGCTTTCATTTACAATTCCATCTAAGAGAGGGATATGCTACTGATCGTATGCTATCATTCACAATTCCATCTAAGTGTGTCACATGTTATCATTCACAATTCTATCTATGTGTGGCACATGCTATCATTTACATTTCCATCTAAGTGTGGCACATGGTATCATTTACAATTCCAACTAAGTGAGGGATATGCTACTAATCATATGCAATCATTCACAATTCCATCTAAGTGTGGCACATGCTATCATTCACAATTCTACCTGTGTGTGGCACATGGTATCATTTACAATTCCAACTAAGTGTGGCACAAATTATCATTTACAATTCCATCTAACTGTGGCACATGCTATCATTTACAATTCCAACAAGGTGGGGGATATGCTACCAATCATATGCAATCATTCAGAATTCTATCTAAGTGTGGCACATGCTTTCATTTACAATACCAACTAAGAGAGGGATATGCTACCAATCATATGCTCTCATTCACAATTCCATCTAAGTGTGGCACATGCAACCAATCGTATGCTATCATTCACAATTCCATCTAAGTGTGGCACATGCTATCTTTTTCAATTCCAACTAAGTGAGGGATATGCTACCAATCATATGCTATCATGCAAAATTCGATCTTAGTGCGCCGCTTGCTTTCATTTACAATTCCAACTAAGAGAGGGATATTCTACCAATTATATGCTATCATTCACAATTCTATCTAAGTGTGGTGCATGCTATCATTTACAATTCCAACAAAGTGTGGCACATGCAACCAATCATATGCTATCATTCACAATTCCATCTAAGTGTGGCACATGCAACCAATCATATGCTATCATTCACAATTCTATCTAAGTGTGGCACATCATATCATTTACAATTCCAACTAAGTGAGGGATATGCTACTAATCATATGCAATCATTCACAATTCCATCTAAGTGTGGCACATGCTATCATTCACAATTCTACCTGTGTGTGGCACATGGTATCATTTACAATTCCAACTAAGTGTGGCACATACTATCATTTACAATTCCATCTAACTGTGGCACATGCTATCATTCACAATTCCATCTAAGTGTGGGACATGCTATGATTTAAAATTCCATCTAAGAGTGGCACATGCTATCATTCACATTTCCATCTAAGTGTGGCGCATGCTATCATTTACAATTCCAACACGGTGAGGGATATGCTACCAATCATATGCAATCATTCAGAATTCTATCTAAGTGTGGCACATGCTTTCATTTACAATTCCAACTAAGAGAGGGATATGCTACCAATCATATGCTCTCATTCACAATTCCATCTAAGTGTGGCACATGCAACCAATCGTATGTTATCATTCACAATTAAATCTAAGTTTGATGCATGCTTTCATTTACAATTCCATCCAAGTGTGGCATATGCTATCATTTACAATTCCATATAAGTGTGGCATGTGCTATCATTCACAATTCCATCTAAGTGTGGCACATGCAACCAATCGTATGCTATCATTCACAATTCCATCTAAGTGTGGCACATGCTATCTTTTACAATTCCAACAAAGTGAGAGATATGCTACCAATCATATGCTATCATGCAAAATTCTATTTTAGTGCGCCGCTTGCTTTCATTTACAATTCAAACTAAGAGAGGGATATGCTACCAATCATATGCAATCATTCAGATTTCTATCTAAGTGTGGCACATGCTTTCATTTACAATTCCATCTAAGAGAGGGATATGCTACCGATCGTATGCTATCATTCACAATTCCATCTAAGTGTGGCACATGTTATCATTCACAATTACAACTAGGTGAATGATATGCTACCAATCATATGCTATCATTTACAATTCCAACTAAGTGTGGCACATGCAACCAATCGTATGCTATCATTCACAATTCCATGTAAGTGTGGCACATGCTTTCATTTACAATTCCAACTAGATGAGGGATAGGCTACCAATCGTATGCTGTCATTCACAATTCCATCGAAGTGTGGCGCATGCTATCATTTACAATTCGATGTAAGTTTGTCACATGTTATCATTCACAATTCTATCTATGTGTGGCACATGTTATCATTCACAATTAAAACTAGGTGAATGATATGCTACCAATCATATGCTATCATTTACAATTCCAACTAAGTGTGGCACATGCTATCATTTACAATTCCATATAAGTGTGGCACATGCTATCATTCACAATTCCATCTAAGTGTGGCACATGCAACCAATCGTATGCTATCATTCACAATTACATCTAAGTGTGGCACATGCTATCTTTTACAATTCCATCTAAGTGAGGGATATGGTACCAATCATATGCTATCATGCACAATTCTATCTTAGTGTGGCGCTTGCTTTCATTTACAATTCCAACTAAGAGAGGGATATGCTACCAATCATATGCAATCATTCAGATTGCTATCTAAGTGTGGCACATGCTTTCATTTACAATTCCATCTAAGAGAGGGATATGCTACTGATCGTATGCTATCATTCACAATTCCATCTAAGTGTGTCACATGTTATCATTCACAATTCTATCTATGTGTGGCACATGCTATCATTTACATTTCCATCTAAGTGTGGCACATGGTATCATTTACAATTCCAACTAAGTGAGGGATATGCTACTAATCATATGCAATCATTCACAATTCCATCTAAGTGTGGCACATGCTATCATTCACAATTCTACCTGTGTGTGGCACATGGTATCATTTACAATTCCAACTAAGTGTGGCACAAATTATCATTTACAATTCCATCTAACTGTGGCACATGCTATCATTTACAATTCCAACAAGGTGAGGGATATGCTACCAATCATATGCAATCATTCAGAATTCTATCTAAGTGTGGCACATGCTTTCATTTACAATACCAACTAAGAGAGGGATATGCTACCAATCATATGCTCTCATTCACAATTCCATCTAAGTGTGGCACATGCAACCAATCGTATGCTATCATTCACAATTCCATCTAAGTGTGGCACATGCTATCTTTTTCAATTCCAACTAAGTGAGGGATATGCTACCAATCATATGCTATCATGCAAAATTCGATCTTAGTGCGCCGCTTGCTTTCATTTACAATTCCAACTAAGAGAGGGATATGCTACCAATCATATGAAATCATTCAGATTTCTATCTAAGTGTGGCACATGCTTTCATTTACAATTCCATCTAAGAGAGGGAGATGCTACCGATTGTATGCTCTCATTCACAATTCCATCTAAGTGTGTCACATGTTATCATTCACAATTCTATCTATGTGTGGCACATGCTATCATTTACATTTCCATCTAAGTGTGGCACATGCTATCATTCACAATTCCATCTAAGTGTGGCACATGCTATCATTCACAATTCTATCTAAGTGTGGCACATGGTATCATTTACAATTCCAACTAAGTGAGGGATATGCTACTAATCATATGCAATCATTCACAATTCCATCTAAGTGTGGCACATGCTATCATTCACAATTCTACCTGTGTGTGGCACATGGTATCATTTACAATTCCAACTAAGTGTGGCACATATTATCATTTACAATTCCATCTAACTGTGGCACATGCTATCATTTACAATTCCAACAAGGTGAGGGATATGCTACCAATCATATGCAATCATTCAGAATTCTATCTAAGTGTGGCACACGCTTTCATTTACAATACCAACTAAGAGAGGGATATGCTACCAATCATATGCTCTCATTCACAATTCCATCTAAGTGTGGCACATGCAACCAATCGTATGCTATCATTCACAATTCCATCTAAGTGTGGCACATGCTATCTTTTTCAATTCCAACTAAGTGAGGGATATGCTACCAATCATATGCTATCATGCAAAATTCGATCTTAATACGCCGCTTGCTTTCATTTACAATTCCAACTAAGAGAGGGATATGCTACCAATCATATGAAATCATTCAGATTTCTATCTAAGTGTGGCACATGCTTTCATTTACAATTCCATCTAAGAGAGGGATATGCTACCGATTGTATGCTATCATTCACAATTCCATCTAAGTGTGTCACATGTTATCATTCACAATTCTATCTATGTGTGGCACATGCTTTCATTTACAATTCCATCTAAGAGAGGGATATGCTACCGATCGTATGCTATCATTCACAATTCCATCTAAGTGTGGCACATGTTATCATTCACAATTACAACTAGGTGAATGATATGCTACCAATCATATGCTATCATTTACAATTCCAACTAAGTGTGGCACATGCAACCAATCGTATGCTATCATTCACAATTCCATGTAAGTGTGGCACATGCTTTCATTTACAATTCCAACTAGATGACGGATAGGCTACCAATCGTATGCTATCATTCACAATTCCATCGAAGTGTGGCGCATGCTATCATTTACAATTCCATATAAGTGTGGCACATGCTATCATTCACAATTCCATCTAAGTGTGGGACATGCTATGATTTAAAATTCCATCTAAGAGTGGCACATGCTATCATTCACAATTCTATCTAAGTGTGGTGCATGCTATCATTTACAATTCCAACAAAGTGTGGCACATGCAACCAATCGTATGCTATCATTCACAATTCCATCTAAGTGTGGCACATGCTATCATTCACAATTCTATCTAAGTGTGGCACATGCTATCATTCACAATTCCATCTAAGAGTGGCACATGCTATCATTCACATTTCCATCTAAGTGTGGCACATGTTATCATTCACAATTCTACCTGTGTGTGGCACATGCTATCATTTACAATTCCAACTAAGTGTGGCACATACTATCATTTACAATTCCAACAAAGTGTGGCACATGCAACCAATCGTATGCTATCATTCACAATTCCATCTAAGTGTGGCACATGCTATCATTCACAATTCTATCTAAGTGTGGCACATGCTATCATTCACAATTCCATCTAAGAGTGGCACATGCTATCATTCACATTTCCATCTAAGTGTGGCACATGTTATCATTCACAATTCTATCTATGTGTGGCACATGCTTTCATTTAAATTCCAACTAAGAGAGAGATATGCTACCAATCATATGCTCTCATTCACAATTCCATCCAAGTGTGGCACATGCAACCAACCGTATGCTATCATTCACAATTCCATCTAAGTGTGGCACATGCTATCATTCACAATTCTACCTGTGTGTGGCACATGCTATCATTTACAATTCCAACTAAGTGTGGCACATACTATCATTTACAATTCCATCTAAGTGTGGCACATGCTATCATTCACAATTCCATCTAAGTGTGGGACATGCTATGATTTAAAATTCCATCTAAGAGTGGCACATGCTATCATTCACATTTCCATCTAAGTGTGGTGCATGCTATCATTTACAATTCCAACAAGGTGAGGGATATGCTACCAATCATATGCAATCATTCAGAATTCTATCTAAGTGTGGCACATTCTTTCATTTACAATTCCAACTAAGAGAGGGATATGCTACCAATCATATGTTATCATTCACAATTAAATCTAAGTTTGACGCATGCTTTCATTTACAATTCCATCCAAGTGTGGCATATGCTATCATTTACAATTCCATCTAAGTGTGGCACATGCAACCAATCGTATGCTATCATTCACAATTCCATCTAAGTGTGGCACATGCTATCTTTTACAATTCCAACTAAGTGAGGGATATGCTACCAATCATATGCTATCATGCAAAATTCTATCTTAGTGCGCCGCTTGCTTTCATTTACAATTCCAACTAAGAGAGGGATATGCTACCAATCATATGCAATCATTCAGATTTCTATCTAAGTGTGGCACATGCTTTCATTTACAATTCCATCTAAGAGAGGGATATGCTACCGATCGTATGCTATCATTCACAATTCCATCTAAGTGTGGCACATGTTATCATTCACAATTACAACTAGGTGAATGATATGCTACCAATCATATGCTATCATTTACAATTCCAACTAAGTGTGGCACATGCAACCAATTGTATGCTATCATTCACAATTCCATGTAAGTGTGGCACATGCTTTCATTTACAATTCCAACTAGATGAGGGATAGGCTACCAATCGTATGCTATCATTCACAATTCCATCGAAGTGTGGCGCATGCTATCATTTACAATTCGATATAAGTGTGTCACATGTTATCATTCACAATTCTATCTATGTGTGGCACATGTTATCATTCACAATTAAAACTAGGTGAATGATATGCTACCAATCATATGCTATCATTTACAATTCCAACTAAGTGTGGCACATGCTATCATTTACAATTCCATATAAGTGTGGCACATGCTATCATTCACAATTCCATCTAAGTGTGGCACATGCAACCAATCGTATGCTATCATTCACAATTACATCTAAGTGTGGCACATGCTATCTTTTACAATTCCAACTAAGGGAGGGATATGGTACCAATCATATGCTATCATGCACAATTCTATCTTAGTGTGGCGCTTGCTTTCATTTACAATTCCAACTAAGAGAGGGATATGCTACCAATCATATGCAATCATTCAGATTGCTATCTAAGTGTGGCACATGCTTTCATTTACAATTCCATCTAAGAGAGGGATATGCTACCGATCATATGCAATCATTCACAATTCCATCTAAGTGTGGCACATGCTATCATTCACAATTCTACCTGTGTGTGGCACATGGTATCATTTACAATTCCAACTAAGTGTGGCACATATTATCATTTACAATTCCATCTAACTGTGGCACATGCTATCATTCACAATTCCATCTAAGTGTGGGACATGCTATGATTTAAAATTCCATCTAAGAGTGGCACATGCTACCATTCACATTTCCATCTAAGTGTGGTGCATGCTATCATTTACAATTCCAACAAGGTGAGGGATATGCTACCAATCATATGCAATCATTCAGAATTCTATCTAAGTGTGGCACATGCTTTCATTTACAATACCAACTAAGAGACGTATATGCTACCAATCATATGCTCTCATTCACAATTCCATCTAAGTGTGGCACATGCAACCAATCGTATGCTATCATTCACAATTCCATCTAAGTGTGGCACATGCTATCTTTTTCAATTCCAACTAAGTGAGGGATATGCTACCAATCATATGCTATCATGCAAAATTCGATCTTAGTGCGCCGCTTGCTTTCATTTACAATTCCAACTAAGAGAGGGATATGCTACCAATCATATGCAATCATTCAGATTTCTATCTAAGTGTGGCACATGCTTTCATTTACAATTCCATCTAAGAGAGGGATATGCTACCGATTGTATGCTATCATTCACAATTCCATCTAAGTGTGTCACATGTTATCATTCACAATTCTATCTATGTGTGGCACATGCTTTCATTTACAATTCCATCTAAGAGAGGGATATGCTACCGATCGTATGCTATCATTCACAATTCCATCTAAGTGTGGCACATGTTATCATTCACAATTACAACGAGGTGAATGATATGCTACCAATCATATGCTATCATTTACAATTCCAACTAAGTGTGGCACATGCAACCAATCGTATGCTATCATTCACAATTCCATGTAAGTGTGGCACATGCTTTCATTTACAATTCCAACTAGATGACGGATAGGCTACCAATCGTATGCTATCATTCACAATTCCATCGAAGTGTGGCGCATGCTATCATTTACAATTCCATATAAGTGTGGCACATGCTATCATTCACAATTCTACCTGTGTGTGGCACATGGTATCATTTACAATTCCAACTAAGTGTGGCACATATTATCATTTACAATTCCATCTAACTGTGGCACATGCTATCATTCACAATTCCATCTAAGTGTGGGACATGCTATGATTTAAAATTCCATCTAAGAGTGGCACATGCTACCATTCACATTTCCATCTAAGTGTGGTGCATGCTATCATTTACAATTCCATCTAAGTGTGGCACATGCTATCTTTTTCAATTCCAACTAAGTGAGGGATATGCTACCAATCATATGCTATCATGCAAAATTCGATCTTAGTGCGCCGCTTGCTTTCATTTACAATTCCAACTAAGAGAGGGATATGCTACCAATCATATGCAATCATTCAGATTTCTATCTAAGTGTGGCACATGCTTTCATTTACAATTCCATCTAAGAGAGGGATATGCTACCGATTGTATGCTATCATTCACAATTCCATCTAAGTGTGTCACATGTTATCATTCACAATTCTATCTATGTGTGGCACATGCTTTCATTTACAATTCCATCTAAGAGAGGGATATGCTACCGATCGTATGCTATCATTCACAATTCCATCTAAGTGTGGCACATGTTATCATTCACAATTACAACGAGGTGAATGATATGCTACCAATCATATGCTATCATTTACAATTCCAACTAAGTGTGGCACATGCAACCAATCGTATGCTATCATTCACAATTCCATGTAAGTGTGGCACATGCTTTCATTTACAATTCCAACTAGATGACGGATAGGCTACCAATCGTATGCTATCATTCACAATTCCATCGAAGTGTGGCGCATGCTATCATTTACAATTCCATCTAAGTGTGGCACATGCTATCATTCACAATTCTACCTGTGTGTGGCACATGGTATCATTTACAATTCCAACTAAGTGTGGCACATATTATCATTTACAATTCCATCTAACTGTGGCACATGCTATCATTCACAATTCCATCTAAGTGTGGGACATGCTATGATTTAAAATTCCATCTAAGAGTGGCACATGCTACCATTCACATTTCCATCTAAGTGTGGTGCATGCTATCATTTACAATTCCAACAAGGTGAGGGATATGCTACCAATCATATGCAATCATTCAGAATTCTATCTAAGTGTGGCACATGCTTTCATTTACAATACCAACTAAGAGACGTATATGCTACCAATCATATGCTCTCATTCACAATTCCATCTAAGTGTGGCACATGCAACCAATCGTATGCTATCATTCACAATTCCATCTAAGTGTGGCACATGCTATCTTTTTCAATTCCAACTAAGTGAGGGATATGCTACCAATCATATGCTATCATGCAAAATTCGATCTTAGTGCGCCGCTTGCTTTCATTTACAATTCCAACTAAGAGAGGGATATGCTACCAATCATATGCAATCATTCAGATTTCTATCTAAGTGTGGCACATGCTTTCATTTACAATTCCATCTAAGAGAGGGATATGCTACTGATTGTATGCTATCATTCACAATTCCATCTAAGTCTATCACATGTTATCATTCACAATTCTATCTATGTGTGGCACATGCTTTCATTTACAATTCCATCTAAGAGAGGGATATGCTACCGATCGTATGCTATCATTCACAATTCCATCTAAGTGTGGCACATGTTATCATTCACAATTACAACGAGGTGAATGATATGCTACCAATCATATGCTATCATTTACAATTCCAACTAAGTGTGGCACATGCAACCAATCGTATGCTATCATTCACAATTCCATGTAAGTGTGGCACATGCTTTCATTTACAATTCCAACTAGATGACGGATAGGCTACCAATCGTATGCTATCATTCACAATTCCATCGAAGTGTGGCGCATGCTATCATTTACAATTCCATATAAGTGTGGCACATGCTATCATTCACAATTCTATCTAAGTGTGGTGCATGCTATCATTTACAATTCCAACAAAGTGTGGCACATGCAACCAATCGTATGCTATCATTCACAATTCCATCTAAGTGTGGCACATGCTATCATTCACAATTCAATCTAAGTGTGGCACATGGTATCATTTACAATTCCAACTAAGTGATTGATATGCTACTAATCATATGCAATCATTCATAATTCCATCTAAGTGTGGCACATGCTATCATTCACAATTCTACCTGTGTGTGGCACATGCTATCATTCACATTTCCATCTAAGTGTGGTGCATGCTATCAGTTACAATTCCATCTAAGTGTGGGACATGCCATGATTTACAATTCCATCTAAGAGTGGCACATGCTATAATTCACAATTCCAACTAAGAGTTGGATATGCTACCAATCATCTGCAATCATTCACAATTCTATCTAAGTGTGGCACATGCTATCATTTACAATTCCAACTAGGCGAGGGATTTGCTACCAATCATATGCTATCTTTCACAATTCCATCCAAGTGTGGCACATGCTATCATTTACAATTCCATCTAATTGGGAGACTTGCTATGATTTACAATTCCATCTAAGAGTGGCACATGCAATCATTCACAATTCCAACTAAGTGTGGCACACACTTTCATTTACAATTCCATCTAAGTGTTGCACATGCTATCATATACAAATCCATCTAAGTGTGGCATATGCTATCATTCACATTTCCATATAAGTGTGGCACAAGCTATCATTCACAATTCCATCTAAGTGTGGCACATGCAACCAATTGTATGCTATCATTCACAATTCCATGTAAGTTTGGCACATGCTTTCATTTACAATTCCAACTAGATGAGGGATAGGCTACCAATCCTATGCTATCTTTCACAATTCCATCCAAGTGTGGCCCATGCGACCAATCGTATGCTATCATTCACAATTCCATCTAAGTGTGGCGCATGCTATCATTTACAATTCCATCTAAGTGTGGGACATGCTATGATTTAAAATTCCATCTAAGAGTGGCACATGCTATCATTCACATTTCCATCTAAGTGTGGCACATGCTTTCATTTACAATTCCAACTAAGGGAGGGATATTCTACCAATTATATGCTATCATTCACAATTCTATCTAAGTGTGGTGCATGCCATCATTTACAATTCCAACACAGTGAGGGATATGCTACCAATCATATGCTATCATTCACAATTCCATCCAAGTGAGAGATATGCAACTAATCATATGATATCCTTCACAATTCCATCTAAGTGTGGCGCATGCTTATATTTACAATTCCAACTAAGAGAGAGATATGCTACCAATCATATGCTCTCATTCACAATTCCATCTAAGTGTGGCACATGCAACCAATCGTATTCTATCATTCACAATTCCATCTAAGTGTGGCACATGCTATCATTCACAATTCTACCTGTATGTGGCACATGCTATCATTTACAATTCCAACTAAGTGTGGCACATACTATCATTTACAATTCCATCTAATTGTGGCACATGCTATGATTTAAAATTCCATCTAAGAGTGGCACATGCTATCATTCACATTTCCATCTAAGTGTGGCACATGCTTTCATTTACAATTCCAACTAAGAGAGGGATATTCTACCAATTATATGCTATCATTCACAATTATATCTAAGTGTGGTGCATGCTATCATTTACAATTCCAACAAAGTGTGGCACATGCAACCAATCATATGCTATCATTCACAATTCCATCTAAGTGTGGCACATCGTATCATTTACAATTCCAACTAAGTGAGGGATATGCTACTAATCATATGCAATCATTCACAATTCCATCTAAGTGTGGCACATGCTATCATTCACAATTCTACCTCTGTGTGGCACATGGTATCATTTACAATTCCAACTAAGTGTGGCACATACTATCATTTACAATTCCATCTAACTGTGGCACATGCTATCATTCACAATTCCATCTAAGTGTGGGACATGCTATGATTTAAAATTCCATCTAAGAGTGGCACATGCTATCATTCACATTTCCATCTAAGTGTGGTGCATGCTATCATTTACAATTCCAACAAGGTGAGGGATATGCTACCAATCATATGCAATCATTCAGAATTCTATCTAAGTGTGGCACATGCTATCATTTACAATTCCAACTAGGCGAGGGATTTGCTACCAATCATATGCTATCTTTCACAATTCCATCCAAGTGTGGCACATGGTATCATTTACAATTCCAACTAAGTGAGAGATATGCTACTAATCATATGCAATCATTCACAATTCCATCTAAGTGTGGCACATGCTATCATTCACAATTCTACCTGTGTGTGGCACATGCTATCATTCACATTTCCATCTAAGTGTGGTGCATGCTATCAGTTACAATTCCATCTAAGTGTGGGACATGCAATGATTTACAATTCCATCTAAGAGTGGCACATGCTATAATTCACAATTCCAACTAAGAGTGGGATATGCTACCAATCATCTGCAATCATTCACAATTCTATCTAAGTGTGGCACATGCTATCATTTACAATTCCAACTAGGCGAGGGATTTGCTACCAATCATATGCTATCTTTCACAATTCCATCCAAGTGTTGCACATGCTATCATTTACAATTCCATCTAGTTGGGAGACTTGCTATGATTTACAATTCCATCTAAGAGTGGCACATGCAATCATTCACAATTCCAACTAAGTGTGGCACACCCTTTCATTTACAATTCCATCTAAGTGTTGCACATGCTATCATATACAAATCCATCTAAGTGTGGCACATGCTATCATTCACATTTCCATATAAGTGTGGCACAAGCTATCATTCACAATTCCATCTAAGTGTGGCACATGCAACCAATTGTATGCTATCATTCACAATTCCATGTAAGTTTGGCACATGCTTTCATTTACAATTCCAACTAGATGAGGGATAGGCTACCAATCCTATGCTATCTTTCACAATTCCATCCAAGTGTGGCCCATGCGACCAATCGTATGCTATCATTCACAATTCCATCTAAGTGTGGGACATGCTATGATTTAAAATTCCATCTAAGAGTGGCACATGCTATCATTCACAATTCTATCTAAGTGTGGTGCATGCCATCATTTACAATTCCAACACAGTGAGGGATATGCTACCAATCATATGCTATCATTCACAATTTCATCCAAGTGAGAGATATGCAACTAATCATATGATTTCCTTCACAATTCCATCTAAGTGTGGCGCATGCTTATATTTACAATTCCAACTAAGAGAGAGATATGCTACCAATCATATGCTCTCATTCACAATTCCATCTAAGTGTGGCACATGCAACCAATCGTATGCTATCATTCACAATTCCATCTAAGTGTGGCACATGCTTTCATTTACAATTCCAACTAAGAGAGGGATATTCTACCAATTATATGCTATCATTCACAATTCTATCTAAGTGTGAGGCATGCTATCATTTACAATTCCAACTAAGTGTGGCACATGCTATCATTCACAATTCCATCTAAGTGTGGCACATGCAACCAATCATATGCTATCATTCACAATTCCATCTAAGTGTGGCACATGCTATCATTCACAATTCTACCTGTGTGTGGCACATGGTATCATTTACAATTCCAACTAAGTGTGGCACATACTATCATTTACAATTCCATCTAACTGTGGCACATGCTATCATTCACAATTCCATCTAAGTGTGGGACATGCTATGATTTAAAATTCCATCTAAGAGTGGCACATGCTATCATTCACATTTCCATCTAAGTGTGGTGCATGCTATCATTTACAATTCCAACAAGGTGAGGGATATGCTACCAATCATATGCAATCATTCAGAATTCTATCTAAGTGTGGCACATGCTTTCATTTACAATTCCAACTTAGAGAGGGATATGCTACCAATCATATGCTCTCATTCACAATTCCATCTAAGTGTGGCACATGCAACCAATTGTATGCTATCATTCACAATTCCATCTAAGTGTGGCACATGCTATCATTCACAATTCTATCTAAGTGTTGCACATGGTATCATTTACAATTCCATCTAAGTGTGGCACATGCAACCAATCGTATGCTATCATTCACAATTCCATGTAAGTGTGGCACATGCTTTCATTTTCAATTTCAACTAGATGAGGGATAGGCTACCAATCGTATGCTATCTTTCACAATTCCATCGAAGTGTGGCACATGCTATCATTTACAATTCCATCTAAGTGTGGGACATGCTATGATTTAAAATTCCATCTAAGAATGGCACATGCTATCATTCACATTTCCATCTAAGTGTGGTGCATGCCATCATTTACAATTCCAACACAGTGAGGGATATGCTACCAATCATATGCTATCATTCACAATTCCATCCAAGTGAGAGATATGCAACTAATCATATGATATCCTTCACAATTCCATCTAAGTGTGGCGCATGCTTATATTTACAATTCCAACTAAGAGAGAGATATGCTACCAATCATATGCTCTCATTCACAATTCCATCTAAGTGTGGCACATGCAACCAATCGTATGCTATCATTCACAATTCCATCTAAGTGTGGCACATGCTATCATTCACAATTCTACCTGTGTGTGGCACATGCTATCATTTACAATTCCAACTAAGTGTGGCACACTATCATTTACAATTCCATCTAAGTGTGGCACATGCTATGATTTAAAATTCCATCTAAGAGTGGCACATGCTATCATTCACATTTCCATCTAAGTGTGGCACATGCTTTCATTTACAATTCCAACTAAGAGAGGGATATTCTACCAATTATATGCTATCATTCACAATTCTATCTAAGTGTGGTGCATGCTATCATTTACAATTCCAACAAAGTGTGGCACATGCAACCAATCATATGCTATCATTCACAATTCCATCTAAGTGTGGCACATGCAACCAATCATATGCTATCATTCACAATTCTATCTAAGTGTGGCACATCATATCATTTACAATTCCAACTAAGTGAGGGATATGCTACTAATCATATGCAATCATTCACAATTCCATCTAAGTGTGGCACATGCTATCATTCACAATTCTACCTGTGTGTGGCACATGGTATCATTTACAATTCCAACTAAGTGTGGCACATACTATCATTTACAATTCCATCTAACTGTGGCACATGCTATCATTCACAATTCCATCTAAGTGTGGGACATGCTATGATTTAAAATTCCATCTAAGAGTGGCACATGCTATCATTCACATTTCCATCTAAGTGTGGTGCATGCTATCATTTACAATTCCAACAAGGTGAGGGATATGCTACCAATCATATGCAATCATTCAGAATTCTATCTAAGTGTGGCACATGCTTTCATTTACAATTCCAACTAAGAGAGGGATATGCTACCAATCATATGCTCTCATTCACAATTCCATCTAAGTGTGGCACATGCAACCAATTGTATGCTATCATTCACAATTCCATCTAAGTGTGGCACATGCTATCATTCACAATTCTATCTAAGTGTTGCACATGGTATCATTTACAATTCCATCTAAGTGTGGCACATGCAACCAATCGTATGCTATCATTCACAATTCCATGTAAGTGTGGCACATGCTTTCATTTTCAATTTCAACTAGATGAGGGATAGGCTACCAATCGTATGCTATCTTTCACAATTCCATCGAAGTGTGGCACATGCTATCATTTACAATTCCATCTAAGTGTGGGACATGCTGTGATTTAAAATTCCATCTAAGAATGGCACATGCTATCATTCACATTTCCATCTAAGTGTGGTGCATGCCATCATTTACAATTCCAACACAGTGAGGGATATGCTACCAATCATATGCTATCATTCACAATTCCATCCAAGTGAGAGATATGCAACTAATCATATGATATCCTTCACAATTCCATCTAAGTGTGGCGCATGCTTATATTTACAATTCCAACTAAGAGAGAGATATGCTACCAATCATATGCTCTCATTCACAATTCCATCTAAGTGTGGCACATGCAACCAATCGTATGCTATCATTCACAATTCCATCTAAGTGTGGCACATGCTATCATTCACAATTCTACCTGTGTGTGGCACATGCTATCATTTACAATTCCAACTAAGTGTGGCACATACTATCATTTACAATTCCATCTAAGTGTGGCACATGCTATGATTTAAAATTCCATCTAAGAGTGGCACATGCTATCATTCACATTTCCATCTAAGTGTGGCACATGCTTACATTTACAATTCCAACTAAGAGAGGGATATTCTACCAATTATATGCTATCATTCACAATTCTATCTAAGTGTGGTGCATGCTATCATTTACAATTCCAACAAAGTGTGGCACATGCAACCAATCATATGCTATCATTCACAATTCCATCTAAGTGTGGCACATGCAACCAATCATATGCTATCATTCACAATTCTATCTAAGTGTGGCATATCGTATCATTTACAATTCCAACTAAGTGAGGGATATGCTACTAATCATATGCAATCATTCACAATTCCATCTAAGTGTGGCACATGCTATCATTCACAATTCTACCTGTGTGTGGCACATGGTATCATTTACAATTCCAACTAAGTGTGGCACATACTATCATTTACAATTCCATCTAACTGTGGCACATGCTATCATTCACAATTCCATCTAAGTGTGGGACATGCTATTATTTAAAATTCCATCTAAGAGTGGCACATGCTATCATTCACATTTCCATCTAAGTGTGGCACATGCTTTCATTTACAATTCCAACTAAGAGAGGGATATGCTACCAATCATATGCTCTCATTCACAATTCCATCTAAGTGTGGCACATGCAACCAATTGTATGCTATCATTCACAATTCCATCTAAGTGTGGCACATGCTATCATTCACAATTCTATCTAAGTGTTGCACATGGTATCATTTACAATTCCATCTAAGTGTGGCACATGCAACCAATCGTATGCTATCATTCACAATTCCATGTAAGTGTGGCACATGCTTTCATTTTCAATTTCAACTAGATGAGGGATAGGCTACCAATCGTATGCCATCTTTCACAATTCCATCGAAGTGTGGCACATGCTATCATTCACAATTCCATCTAAGTGTGGCACATGCTATCATTCACAATTCTACTTGTGTGCGGCACATGCTATCATTTACACTTCCAACTAAGTGTGGCACATGCTATCATTCGCAATTCCATCTAAGTGTGGCACATGCTATCATTTACAATTCCATCTAAGTGTGGGACATACTATGATTTACAATTCCATCTAAGAGTGGCACATGCTATAATTCACCATTCCAACTAAGAGTGGGATATGCTACCAATCATCTGCAATCATTCACAATTCTATCTAAGTGTGGCACATGCTATCATTTACAATTCCAACTAGGCGAGGGATTTGCTACCAATCACATGATATCTTTCACAATTCCATCCAAGTGTGGCAAATGCTATCATTTACAATTCCATCTAATTGGGAGACTTGCTATGATTTACAATTCCATCTAAGAGTGGCACATACTATAATTCACAATTCCAACTAAGTGTGGCACACACTTTCATTTACAATCCCATCTAAGTGTTGCACATGCTATCATATACAAATCCATCTAAGTGTGGCACATGCTATCATTCACATTTCCATCTAAGTGTGACACATGCTATCATTCACAATTCCATCTAAGTGTGGGACATGCTATCATTCACAATTCCATCTAAGTGTGGCACATGCTATCATTCACAATTATATCTATGTGTGGCACATGCTATCATTTACAATTCCATCTATGTGTGGCACATGCTATCATTCACAATTCCATCTAAGTGTGGCACATGCAACCAATTGTATGCTATCATTCACAATTCCATGTAAGTTTGGCACATGCTTTCATTTACAATTCCAACTAGATGAGGGATAGGCTACCAATCATATGCTATCTTTCACAATTCCATCCAAGTGTGGCCCATGCGACCAATCGTATGCTATCATTCACAATTCCATCTAATTGTGGCGCATGCTATCATTTACAATTCCATCTAAGTGTGGGACATGCTATGATTTAAAATTCCATCTAAGAGTGGCACATGCTATCATTCACATTTCCATCTAAGTGTGGCACATGCTTTCATTTACAATTCCAACTAAGGGAGGGATATTCTACCAATTATATGCTATCATTCACAATTCTATCTAAGTGTGGTGCATGCTATCATTTACAATTCCAACAAGGTGAGGGATATGCTACCAATCATATGCTATCATTCACAATTCCATCCAAGTGAGAGATATGCAACTAATCATATCATATCCTTCACAATTCCATCTAAGTGTGGCGCATGCTTATATTTACAATTCCAACTAAGAGAGAGATATGCTACCAATCATATGCTCTCATTCACAATTCCATCTAAGTGTGGCACATGCTATCATTCACAATTCTATCTAAGTGTTGCACATGGTATCATTTACAATTCCATCTAAGTGTGGCACATGCAACCAATCGTATGCTATCATTCACAATTCCATGTAAGTGTGGCACATGCTTTCATTTTCAATTTCAACTAGATGAGGGATAGGCTACCAATCGTATGCTATCTTTCACAATTCCATCGAAGTGTGGCACATGCTATCATTTACAATTCCATCTAAGTGTGGGACATGCTATGATTTAAAATTCCATCTAAGAATGGCACATGCTATCATTCACATTTCCATCTAAGTGTGGTGCATGCCATCATTTACAATTCCAACACAGTGAGGGATATGCTACCAATCATATGCTATCATTCACAATTCCATCCAAGTGAGAGATATGCAACTAATCATATGATATCCTTCACAATTCCATCTAAGTGTGGCGCATGCTTATATTTACAATTCCAACTAAGAGAGAGATATGCTACCAATCATATGCTCTCATTCACAATTCCATCTAAGTGTGGCACATGCAACCAATCGTATGCTATCATTCACAATTCCATCTAAGTGTGGCACATGCTATCATTCACAATTCTACCTGTGTGTGGCACATGCTATCATTTACAATTCCAACTAAGTGTGGCACACTATCATTTACAATTCCATCTAAGTGTGGCACATGCTATGATTTAAAATTCCATCTAAGAGTGGCACATGCTATCATTCACATTTCCATCTAAGTGTGGCACATGCTTTCATTTACAATTCCAACTAAGAGAGGGATATTCTACCAATTATATGCTATCATTCACAATTCTATCTAAGTGTGGTGCATGCTATCATTTACAATTCCAACAAAGTGTGGCACATGCAACCAATCATATGCTATCATTCACAATTCCATCTAAGTGTGGCACATGCAACCAATCATATGCTATCATTCACAATTCTATCTAAGTGTGGCACATCATATCATTTACAATTCCAACTAAGTGAGGGATATGCTACTAATCATATGCAATCATTCACAATTCCATCTAAGTGTGGCACATGCTATCATTCACAATTCTACCTGTGTGTGGCACATGGTATCATTTACAATTCCAACTAAGTGTGGCACATACTATCATTTACAATTCCATCTAACTGTGGCACATGCTATCATTCACAATTCCATCTAAGTGTGGGACATGCTATGATTTAAAATTCCATCTAAGAGTGGCACATGCTATCATTCACATTTCCATCTAAGTGTGGTGCATGCTATCATTTACAATTCCAACAAGGTGAGGGATATGCTACCAATCATATGCAATCATTCAGAATTCTATCTAAGTGTGGCACATGCTTTCATTTACAATTCCAACTAAGAGAGGGATATGCTACCAATCATATGCTCTCATTCACAATTCCATCTAAGTGTGGCACATGCAACCAATTGTATGCTATCATTCACAATTCCATCTAAGTGTGGCACATGCTATCATTCACAATTCTATCTAAGTGTTGCACATGGTATCATTTACAATTCCATCTAAGTGTGGCACATGCAACCAATCGTATGCTATCATTCACAATTCCATGTAAGTGTGGCACATGCTTTCATTTTCAATTTCAACTAGATGAGGGATAGGCTACCAATCGTATGCTATCTTTCACAATTCCATCGAAGTGTGGCACATGCTATCATTTACAATTCCATCTAAGTGTGGGACATGCTGTGATTTAAAATTCCATCTAAGAATGGCACATGCTATCATTCACATTTCCATCTAAGTGTGGTGCATGCCATCATTTACAATTCCAACACAGTGAGGGATATGCTACCAATCATATGATATCATTCACAATTCCATCCAAGTGAGAGATATGCAACTAATCATATGATATCCTTCACAATTCCATCTAAGTGTGGCGCATGCTTATATTTACAATTCCAACTAAGAGAGAGATATGCTACCAATCATATGCTCTCATTCACAATTCCATCTAAGTGTGGCACATGCAACCAATCGTATGCTATCATTCACAATTCCATCTAAGTGTGGCACATGCTATCATTCACAATTCTACCTGTGTGTGGCACATGCTATCATTTACAATTCCAACTAAGTGTGGCACATACTATCATTTACAATTCCATCTAAGTGTGGCACATGCTATGATTTAAAATTCCATCTAAGAGTGGCACATGCTATCATTCACATTTCCATCTAAGTGTGGCACATGCTTACATTTACAATTCCAACTAAGAGAGGGATATTCTACCAATTATATGCTATCATTCACAATTCTATCTAAGTGTGGTGCATGCTATCATTTACAATTCCAACAAAGTGTGGCACATGCAACCAATCATATGCTATCATTCACAATTCCATCTAAGTGTGGCACATGCAACCAATCATATGCTATCATTCACAATTCTATCTAAGTGTGGCATATCGTATCATTTACAATTCCAACTAAGTGAGGGATATGCTACTAATCATATGCAATCATTCACAATTCCATCTAAGTGTGGCACATGCTATCATTCACAATTCTACCTGTGTGTGGCACATGGTATCATTTACAATTCCAACTAAGTGTGGCACATACTATCATTTACAATTCCATCTAACTGTGGCACATGCTATCATTCACAATTCCATCTAAGTGTGGGACATGCTATTATTTAAAATTCCATCTAAGAGTGGCACATGCTATCATTCACATTTCCATCTAAGTGTGGCACATGCTTTCATTTACAATTCCAACTAAGAGAGGGATATGCTACCAATCATATGCTCTCATTCACAATTCCATCTAAGTGTGGCACATGCAACCAATTGTATGCTATCATTCACAATTCCATCTAAGTGTGGCACATGCTATCATTCACAATTCTATCTAAGTGTTGCACATGGTATCATTTACAATTCCATCTAAGTGTGGCACATGCAACCAATCGTATGCTATCATTCACAATTCCATGTAAGTGTGGCACATGCTTTCATTTTCAATTTCAACTAGATGAGGGATAGGCTACCAATCGTATGCTATCTTTCACAATTCCATCGAAGTGTGGCACATGCTATCATTCACAATTCCATCTAAGTGTGGCACATGCTATCATTCACAATTCTACTTGTGTGCGGCACATGCTATCATTTACACTTCCAACTAAGTGTGGCACATGCTATCATTCGCAATTCCATCTAAGTGTGGCACATGCTATCATTTACAATTCCATCTAAGTGTGGGACATACTATGATTTACAATTCCATCTAAGAGTGGCACATGCTATAATTCACCATTCCAACTAAGAGTGGGATATGCTACCAATCATCTGCAATCATTCACAATTCTATCTAAGTGTGGCACATGCTATCATTTACAATTCCAACTAGGCGAGGGATTTGCTACCAATCACATGCTATCTTTCACAATTCCATCCAAGTGTGGCAAATGCTATCATTTACAATTCCATCTAATTGGGAGACTTGCTATGATTTACAATTCCATCTAAGAGTGGCACATACTATAATTCACAATTCCAACTAAGTGTGGCACACACTTTCATTTACAATCCCATCTAAGTGTTGCACATGCTATCATATACAAATCCATATAAGTGTGGCACATGCTATCATTCACATTTCCATCTAAGTGTGACACATGCTATCATTCACAATTCCATCTAAGTGTGGGACATGCTATCATTCACAATTCCATCTAAGTGTGGCACATGCTATCATTCACAATTATATCTATGTGTGGCACATGCTATCATTTACAATTCCATCTATGTGTGGCACATGCTATCATTCACAATTCCATCTAAGTGTGGCACATGCAACCAATTGTATGCTATCATTCACAATTCCATGTAAGTTTGGCACATGCTTTCCTTTACAATTCCAACTAGATGAGGGATAGGCTACCAATCATATGCTATCTTTCACAATTCCATCCAAGTGTGGCCCATGCGACCAATCGTATGCTATCATTCACAATTCCATCTAATTGTGGCGCATGCTATCATTTACAATTCCATCTAAGTGTGGGACATGCTATGATTTAAAATTCCATCTAAGAGTGGCACATGCTATCATTCACATTTCCATCTAAGTGTGGCACATGCTTTCATTTACAATTCCAACTAAGGGAGGGATATTCTACCAATTATATGCTATCATTCACAATTCTATCTAAGTGTGGTGCATGCTATCATTTACAATTCCAACAAGGTGAGGGATATGCTACCAATCATATGCTATCATTCACAATTCCATCCAAGTGAGAGATATGCAACTAATCATATCATATCCTTCACAATTCCATCTAAGTGTGGCGCATGCTTATATTTACAATTCCAACTAAGAGAGAGATATGCTACCAATCATATGCTCTCATTCACAATTCCATCTAAGTGTGGCACATGCAACCAATCGTATGCTATCATTCACAATACCTCCTAAGTGTGGCACATGCTATCATTCACAATTCTACCTGTGTGTGGCACATGCTATCATTTACAATTCCAACTAAGTGTGGGACATACTATCATTTACAATTCCATCTAAGTGTGGCACATGCTATCATTCACAATTCCATCTAAGTGTGGGACATGCTATGATTTAAAATTCCATCTAAGAGTGGCACATGCTATCATTCACATTTCCATCTAAGTGTGGCACATGCTTTCATTTACAATTCCAACTAAGAGAGGGATATTCTACCAATGATATGCTATCATTCACAATTCTATCTAAGTGTGGTGCATGCTATCATTTACAATTCCAACAAAGTGTGGCACATGCAACCAATCGTATGCTATCATTCACAATTCCATCTAAGTGTGGCACATGCTATCATTCACAATTCTATCTAAGTATGGCACATGCTATGATTTAAAATTCCATCTAAGAGTGGCACATGCTATCATTCACATTTCCATCGAAGTGTGGTGCATGCTATCATTTACAATTCCAACAAGGTGAGGGATATGCTACCAATCATATGCAATCATTCAGAATTCTATCTAAGTGTGGCACATGCTTTCATTTACAATTCCAACTAAGAGAGGGATATGCTACCAATCATATGCTGTCATTCACAATTCCATCTAGGTGTTGCACATGCAACCAATCGTATGCTATCATTCACAATTCCATCTAAGTGTGGCACATGCTATCTTTTACAATTCCAACTAAGTGAGGGATATGCTACCAATCATATGCTATCATGTAAAATTCTATCTTAGTGCGCTGCTTGCTTTCATTTACAATTCCAACTAAGAGAGGGATATGCTACCAATCATATGCAATCATTCAGATTTCTATCTAAGTGTGGCACATGCTTTCATTTACAATTCCATCTAAGAGAGGGATATGCTACCGATCGTATGCTATCATTCACAATTCCATCTAAGTGTGGCACATGTTATCATTCACAATTACAACTAGGTGAATGATATGCTACCAATCATATGCTATCATTTACAATTCCAACTAAGTGTGGCACATGCAACCAATCGTATGCTATCATTCACAATTCCATGTAAGTGTGGCACATGCTTTCATTTACAATTCCAACTAGATGAGGGATAGCCTACCAATCGTATGCTATCATTCACAATTCCATCGAAGTGTGGCGCATGCTATCATTTACAATTCCATATAAGTGTGGCACATGCTATCATTCACAATTCCATCTAAGTGTGGCACATGCAACCAATCGTATGCTATCATTCACAATTCCATCTAAGTGTGGCACATGCTATCTTTTACAATTCCAACTAAGTGAGGGATATGGTACCAATCATATGCTATCATGCACAATTCTATCTTAGTGTGGCGCTTGCTTTCATTTACAATTCCAACTAAGAGAGGGATATGCTACCGATCGTATGCTATCATTCACAATTCCATCTAAGTGTGTCACATGTTATCATTCACAATTCTATCTATGTGTGGCACATGCTATCATTTACAATTCCATCTAAGTGTGGCACATGCTATCATTCACAATTCCATCTAAGTGTGGGACATGCTATGATTTAAAATTCCATCTAAGAGTGGCACATGCTATCATTCACATTTCCATCTAAGTGTGGTGCATGCTATCATTTACAACTCCAACAAGGTGAGGGATATGCTACCAATCATATGCAATCATTCAGAATTCTATCTAAGTGTGGCACATGTTATCATTCACAATTCTATCTATGTGTGGCACATGCTTTCATTTACAATTCCAACTAAGAGAGAGATATGCTACCAATCATATGCTCTCATTCACAATTCCATCCAAGTGTGGCACATGCAACCAATCGTATGCTATCATTCACAATTCAATCTAAGTGTGGCACATGCTATCATTCACAATTCTACCTTTGTGTGGCACATGCTATCATTTACAATTCCAACTAAGTGTGGCACATACTATCATTTACAATTCCATCTAAGTGTGGCACATGCTATCATTCACAATTCCATCTAAGTGTGGGACATGCTATGATTTAAAATTCCATCTAAGAGTGGCACATCCTATCATTCACATTTCCATCTAAGTGTGGTGCATGCTATCATTTACAATTCCAACAAGGTGAGGGATATGCTACCAATCATATGCAATCATTCAGAATTCTATCTAAGTGTGGCACATGCTTTCATTTACAATTCCAACTAAGAGAGGGATATGCTACCAATCATATGCTCTCATTCACAATTCCATCTAAGTGTGGCACATGCAACCAATCGTATGCTATCATTCACAATTCTATCTAAGTGTTGCACATGGTATCATTTACAATTCCAACTAAGTGAGGGATATGCCACTAATTATATGCAATCATTCACAATTCCATCTAAGTGTGGCACATGCAACCGATCGTATGTTATCATTCAATATTAAATCTAAGTTTGACGCATGCTTTCATCTACAACTCCATCCAAGTGTGGCATATGCTATCATTTTCAATTCCATATAAGTGTGGCACATGCTATCATTCACAATTTCATCTAAGTGTGGCACATGCAACCAATCCTATGCTATCATTCACAATTCCATCTAAGTGTGGCACATGCTATCTTTTACAATTCCAACTAAGTGAGGGATATGCTACCAATCATATGCTATCATGCAAAATTCTATCTTAGTGCGCCGCTTGCTTTCATTTACAATTCCAACTAAGAGAGGGATATGCTACCAATCATATGCAATCATTCCGATTTCTATCTAAGTGTGGCACATGCTATCATTCACAATTCTACCTGTGTGTGGCACATGCTATCATTTACAATTCCAACTAAGTGTGGCACATACTATCATTTACAATTCCATCTAAGTGTGGCACATGCTATGATTTAAAATTCCATCTAAGAGTGGCACATGCTATCATTCACATTTCCATCTAAGTGTGGCACATGCTTTCATTTACAATTCCAACTAAGAGAGGGATATGCTACCAATCATATGCTCTCATTCACAATTCCATCCAAGTGTGGCACATGCAACCAATCGTATGCTATCATTCACAATTCCATCTAAGTGTGGCACATGCTATCATTCACAATTCTACCTTTGTGTGGCACATGCTATCATTTACAATTCCAACTAAGTGTGGCACATACTATCATTTACAATTCCATCTAAGTGTGGCACATGCTATCATTCACAATTCCATCTAAGTGTGGGACATGCTATGATTTAAAATTCCATCTAAGAGTGGCACATCCTATCATTCACATTTCCATCTAAGTGTGGTGCATGCTATCATTTACAATTCCAACAAGGTGAGGGATATGCTACCAATCATATGCAATCATTCAGAATTCTATCTAAGTGTGGCACATGCTTTCATTTACAATTCCAACTAAGAGAGGGATATGCTACCAATCATATGCTCTCATTCACAATTCCATCTAAGTGTGGCACATGCAACCAATCGTATGCTATCATTCACAATTCTATCTAAGTGTTGCACATGGTATCATTTACAATTCCAACTAAGTGAGGGATATGCCACTAATTATATGCAATCATTCACAATTCCATCTAAGTGTGGCACATGCAACCGATCGTATGTTATCATTCAATATTAAATCTAAGTTTGACGCATGCTTTCATCTACAACTCCATCCAAGTGTGGCATATGCTATCATTTTCAATTCCATATAAGTGTGGCACATGCTATCATTCACAATTCCATCTAAGTGTGGCACATGCAACCAATCCTATGCTATCATTCACAATTCCATCTAAGTGTGGCACATGCTATCTTTTACAATTCCAACTAAGTGAGGGATATGCTACCAATCATATGCTATCATGCAAAATTCTATCTTAGTGCGCCGCTTGCTTTCATTTACAATTCCAACTAAGAGAGGGATATGCTACCAATCATATGCAATCATTCCGATTTCTATCTAAGTGTGGCACATGCTATCATTCACAATTCTACCTGTGTGTGGCACATGCTATCATTTACAATTCCAACTAAGTGTGGCACATACTATCATTTACAATTCCATCTAAGTGTGGCACATGCTATGATTTAAAATTCCATCTAAGAGTGGCACATGCTATCATTCACATTTCCATCTAAGTGTGGCACATGCTTTCATTTACAATTCCAACTAAGAGAGGGATATTCTACCAATTATATGCTATCATTGACAATTCTATCTAAGTGTGGTGCATGCTATCATTTACAATTCCAACAAAGTGTGGCACATGCAACCAATCATATGCTATCATTCACAATTCCATCTAAGTGTGGCACATGCAACCAATCATATGCTATCATTCACAATTCTATCTAAGTGTGGCACATCATATCATTTACAATTCCAACTAAGTGAGGGATATGCTACTAATCATATGCAATCATTCACAATTCCATCTAAGTGTGGCACATGCTATCATTCACAATTCTACCTGTGTGTGGCACATGGTATCATTTACAATTCCAACTAAGTGTGGCACATACTATCATTTACAATTCCATCTAACTGTGGCACATGCTATCATTCACAATTCCATCTAAGTGTGGGACATGCTATGATTTAAAATTCCATCTAAGAGTGGCACATGCTATCATTCACATTTCCATCTAAGTGTGGTGCATGCTATCATTTACAATTCCAACAAGGTGAGGGATATGCTACCAATCATATGCAATCATTCAGAATTCTATCTAAGTGTGGCACATGCTTTCATTTACAATTCCAACTAAGAGAGGGATATGCTACCAATCATATGCTCTCATTCACAATTCCATCTAAGTGTGGCACATGCAACCAATTGTATGCTATCATTCACAATTCCATCTAAGTGTGGCACATGCTATCATTCACAATTCTATCTAAGTGTTGCACATGGTATCATTTACAATTCCATCTAAGTGTGGCACATGCAACCAATCGTATGCTATCATTCACAATTCCATGTAAGTGTGGCACATGCTTTCATTTTCAATTTCAACTAGATGAGGGATAGGCTACCAATCGTATGCTATCTTTCACAATTCCATCGAAGTGTGGCACATGCTATCATTTACAATTCCATCTAAGTGTGGGACATGCTGTGATTTAAAATTCCATCTAAGAATGGCACATGCTATCATTCACATTTCCATCTAAGTGTGGTGCATGCCCTCATTTACAATTCCAACACAGTGAGGGATATGCTACCAATCATATGCTATCATTCACAATTCCATCCAAGTGAGAGATATGCAACTAATCATATGATATCCTTCACAATTCCATCTAAGTGTGGCGCATGCTTATATTTACAATTCCAACTAAGAGAGAGATATGCTACCAATCATATGCTCTCATTCACAATTCCATCTAAGTGTGGCACATGCAACCAATCGTATGCTATCATTCACAATTCCATCTAAGTGTGGCACATGCTATCATTCACAATTCTACCTGTGTGTGGCACATGCTATCATTTACAATTCCAACTAAGTGTGGCACATACTATCATTTACAATTCCATCTAAGTGTGGCACATGCTATGATTTAAAATTCCATCTAAGAGTGGCACATGCTATCATTCACATTTCCATCTAAGTGTGGCACATGCTTTCATTTACAATTCCAACTAAGAGAGGGATATTCTACCAATTATATGCTATCATTCACAATTCTATCTAAGTGTGGTGCATGCTATCATTTACAATTCCAACAAAGTGTGGCACATGCAACCAATCATATGCTATCATTCACAATTCCATCTAAGTGTGGCACATGCAACCAATCATATGCTATCATTCACAATTCTATCTAAGTGTGGCATATCGTATCATTTACAATTCCAACTAAGTGAGGGATATGCTACTAATCATATGCAATCATTCACAATTCCATCTAAGTGTGGCACATGCTATCATTCACAATTCTACCTGTGTGTGGCACATGGTATCATTTACAATTCCAACTAAGTGTGGCACATACTATCATTTACAATTCCATCTAACTGTGGCACATGCTATCATTCACAATTCCATCTAAGTGTGGGACATGCTATGATTTAAAATTCCATCTAAGAGTGGCACATGCTATCATTCACATTTCCATCTAAGTGTGGTGCATGCTATCATTTACAATTCCAACAAGGTGAGGGATATGCTACCAATCATATGCAATCATTCAGAATTCTATCTAAGTGTGGCACATGCTTTCATTTACAATTCCAACTAAGAGAGGGATATGCTACCAATCATATGCTCTCATTCACAATTCCATCTAAGTGTGGCACATGCAACCAATTGTATGCTATCATTCACAATTCCATCTAAGTGTGGCACATGCTATCATTCACAATTCTATCTAAGTGTTGCACATGGTATCATTTACAATTCCATCTAAGTGTGGCACATGCAACCAATCGTATGCTATCATTCACAATTCCATGTAAGTGTGGCACATGCTTTCATTTTCAATTTCAACTAGATGAGGGATAGGCTACCAATCGTATGCTATCTTTCACAATTCCATCGAAGTGTGGCACATGCTATCATTCACAATTCCATCTAAGTGTGGCACATGCTATCATTCACAATTCTACTTGCGTGCGGCACATGCTATCATTTACACTTCCAACTAAGTGTGGCACATGCTATCATTCGCAATTCCATCTAAGTGTGGCACATGCTATCATTTACAATTCCATCTAAGTGTGGGACATACTATGATTTACAATTCCATCTAAGAGTGGCACATGCTATAATTCACCATTCCAACTAAGAGTGGGATATGCTACCAATCATCTGCAATCATTCACAATTCTATCTAAGTGTGGCACATGCTATCATTTACAATTCCAACTAGGCGAGGGATTTGCTACCAATCACATGCTATCTTTCACAATTCCATCCAAGTGTGGCAAATGCTATCATTTACAATTCCATCTAATTGGGAGACTTGCTATGATTTACAATTCCATCTAAGAGTGGCACATACTATAATTCACAATTCCAACTAAGTGTGGCACACACTTTCATTTACAATCCCATCTAAGTGTTGCACATGCTATCATATACAAATCCATCTAAGTGTGGCACATGCTATCATTCACATTTCCATCTAAGTGTGACACATGCTATCATTCACAATTCCATCTAAGTGTGGGACATGCTATCATTCACAATTCCATCTAAGTGTGGCACATGCTATCATTCACAATTATATCTATGTGTGGCACATGCTATCATTTACAATTCCATCTATGTGTGGCACATGCTATCATTCACAATTCCATCTAAGTGTGGCACATGCAACCAATTGTATGCTATCATTCACAATTCCATGTAAGTTTGGCACATGCTTTCATTTACAATTCCAACTAGATGAGGGATAGGCTACCAATCATATGCTATCTTTCACAATTCCATCCAAGTGTGGCCCATGCGACCAATCGTATGCTATCATTCACAATTCCATCTAATTGTGGCGCATACTATCATTTACAATTCCATCTAAGTGTGGGACATGCTATGATTTAAAATTCCATCTAAGAGTGGCACATGCTATCATTCACATTTCCATCTAAGTGTGGCACATGCTTTCATTTACAATTCCAACTAAGGGAGGGATATTCTACCAATTATATGCTATCATTCACAATTCTATCTAAGTGTGGTGCATGCTATCATTTACAATTCCAACAAGGTGAGGGATATGCTACCAATCATATGCTATCATTCACAATCCCATCCAAGTGAGAGATATGCAACTAATCATATCATATCCTTCACAATTCCATCTAAGTGTGGCGCATGCTTATATTTACAATTCCAACTAAGAGAGAGATATGCTACCAAT
The DNA here is from genome assembly GCF_040938575.1 of Ambystoma mexicanum. NCBI lineage: Eukaryota > Metazoa > Chordata > Amphibia > Caudata > Ambystomatidae > Ambystoma > Ambystoma mexicanum. Next base: position 1,390,278,116 of record NC_090933.1, on the reverse strand, counting down.
CATATGCTCTCATTCACAATTCCATCTAAGTGTGGCACATGCAACCAATCGTATGCTATCATTCACAATACCTCCTAAGTGTGGCACATGCTATCATTCACAATTCTACCTGTGTGTGGCACATGCTATCATTTACAATTCCAACTAAGTGTGGGACATACTATCATTTACAATTCCATCTAAGTGTGGCACATGCTATCATTCACAATTCCATCTAAGTGTGGGACATGCTATGATTTAAAATTCCATCTAAGAGTGGCACATGCTATCATTCACATTTCCATCTAAGTGTGGCACATGCTTTCATTTACAATTCCAACTAAGAGAGGGATATTCTACCAATGATATGCTATCATTCACAATTCTATCTAAGTGTGGTGCATGCTATCATTTACAATTCCAACAAAGTGTGGCACATGCAACCAATCGTATGTTATCATTCACAATTCCATCTAAGTGTGGCACATGCTATCATTCACAATTCTATCTAAGTATGGCACATGCTATGATTTAAAATTCCATCTAAGAGTGGCACATGCTATCATTCACATTTCCATCGAAGTGTGGTGCATGCTATCATTTACAATTCCAACAAGGTGAGGGATATGCTACCAATCATATGCAATCATTCAGAATTCTATCTAAGTGTGGCACATGCTTTCATTTACAATTCCAACTAAGAGAGGGATATGCTACCAATCATATGCTGTCATTCACAATTCCATCTAGGTGTTGCACATGCAACCAATCGTATGCTATCATTCACAATTCCATCTAAGTGTGGCACATGCTATCTTTTACAATTCCAACTAAGTGAGGGATATGCTACCAATCATATGCTATCATGTAAAATTCTATCTTAGTGCGCTGCTTGCTTTCATTTACAATTCCAACTAAGAGAGGGATATGCTACCAATCATATGCAATCATTCAGATTTCTATCTAAGTGTGGCACATGCTTTCATTTACAATTCCATCTAAGAGAGGGATATGCTACCGATCGTATGCTATCATTCACAATTCCATCTAAGTGTGGCACATGTTATCATTCACAATTACAACTAGGTGAATGATATGCTACCAATCATATGCTATCATTTACAATTCCAACTAAGTGTGGCACATGCAACCAATCGTATGCTATCATTCACAATTCCATGTAAGTGTGGCACATGCTTTCATTTACAATTCCAACTAGATGAGGGATAGCCTACCAATCGTATGCTATCATTCACAATTCCATCGAAGTGTGGCGCATGCTATCATTTACAATTCCATATAAGTGTGGCACATGCTATCATTCACAATTCCATCTAAGTGTGGCACATGCAACCAATCGTATGCTATCATTCACAATTCCATCTAAGTGTGGCACATGCTATCTTTTACAATTCCAACTAAGTGAGGGATATGCTACCGATCGTATGCTATCATTCACAATTCCATCTAAGTGTGTCACATGTTATCATTCACAATTCTATCTATGTGTGGCACATGCTATCATTTACAATTCCATCTAAGTGTGGCACATGCTATCATTCACAATTCCATCTAAGTGTGGGACATGCTATGATTTAAAATTCCATCTAAGAGTGGCACATGCTATCATTCACATTTCCATCTAAGTGTGGTGCATGCTATCATTTACAACTCCAACAAGGTGAGGGATATGCTACCAATCATATGCAATCATTCAGAATTCTATCTAAGTGTGGCACATGTTATCATTCACAATTCTATCTATGTGTGGCACATGCTTTCATTTACAATTCCAACTAAGAGAGAGATATGCTACCAATCATATGCTCTCATTCACAATTCCATCCAAGTGTGGCACATGCAACCAATCGTATGCTATCATTCACAATTCCATCTAAGTGTGGCACATGCTATCATTCACAATTCTACCTTTGTGTGGCACATGCTATCATTTACAATTCCAACTAAGTGTGGCACATACTATCATTTACAATTCCATCTAAGTGTGGCACATGCTATCATTCACAATTCCATCTAAGCGTGGGACATGCTATGATTTAAAATTCCATCTAAGAGTGGCACATCCTATCATTCACATTTCCATCTAAGTGTGGTGCATGCTATCATTTACAATTCCAACAAGGTGAGGGATATGCTACCAATCATATGCAATCATTCAGAATTCTATCTAAGTGTGGCACATGCTTTCATTTACAATTCCAACTAAGAGAGGGATATGCTACCAATCATATGCTCTCATTCACAATTCCATCTAAGTGTGGCACATGCAACCAATCGTATGCTATCATTCACAATGCTATCTAAGTGTTGCACATGGTATCATTTACAATTCCAACTAAGTGAGGGATATGCCACTAATTATATGCAATCATTCACAATTCCATCTAAGTGTGGCACATGCAACCGATCGTATGTTATCATTCAATATTAAATCTAAGTTTGACGCATGCTTTCATCTACAACTCCATCCAAGTGTGGCATATGCTATCATTTTCAATTCCATATAAGTGTGGCACATGCTATCATTCACAATTCCATCTAAGTGTGGCACATGCAACCAATCCTATGCTATCATTCACAATTCCATCTAAGTGTGGCACATGCTATCTTTTACAATTCCAACTAAGTGAGGGATATGCTACCAATCATATGCTATCATGCAAAATTCCATCTTAGTGCGCAGCTTGCTTTCATTTACAATTCCAACTAAGAGAGGGATATGCTACCAATCATATGCAATCATTCAGATTTCTATCTAAGTGTGGCACATGCTTTCATTTACAATTCCATCTAAGAGAGGGATATGCTACCAATCATATGCTATCATTTACAATTCCAACTAAGTGTGACACATGCAACCAATCGTATGCTATCATTCACAATTCCATGTAAGTGTGGCACATGCTTTCATTTACAATTCCAACTAGATGAGGGATAGACTACCAATCGTATGCTATCATTCACAATTCCATCGAAGTGTGGCACATGCTATCATTTACAATTCCATATAAGTGTGGCACATGCTATCATTCACAATTCCATCTAAGTGTGGCACATGATTTCATTTACAATTCCATCTAGATGAGGGATAGGCTACCAATCGTATGCTATCATTCACAATTCCATCGAAGTATGGCGCATGCTGTCATTTACAATTCCATATAAGTGTGGCACATGCTATCATTCACAATTCCATCTAAGTGTGGCACATGCAACCAATCGTATGCTATCATTCACAATTCCATCTAAGTGTGGCACATGCTATCTTTTACAATTCCAACTAAGTGAGGGATATGGTACCAATCATATGCTATCATGCACAATTCTATCTTAGTGTGGCGCTTGCTTTCATTTACAATTCCAACTAAGAGAGGGATATGCTACCAATCATATGCAATCATTCAGATTTCTATCTAAGTGTGGCACATGCTTTCATTTACAATTCCATCTAAGAGAGGGATATGCTACCGATCGTATGCTATCATTCACAATTCCATCTAAGTGTGGCACATGTTATCATTCACAATTACAACTAGGTGAATGATATGCTACCAATCATATGCTATCATTTACAATTCTAACTAAGTGTGGCACATGCAACCAATCGTATGCTATCATTCACAATTCCATGTAAGTGTGGCACATGCTTTCATTTACAATTCCAACTAGATGAGGGATAGGCTACCAATCGTATGCTATCATTCACAATTCCATCGAAGTGTGGCACATGCTTTCATTTACAATTCCAACTAGATGAGGGATAGGCTACCAATCGCATGCTATCATTCACAATTCCATAGAAGTGTGGCGCATGCTATCATTTACAATTCCATATAAGTGTGGCACATGCTATCATTCACAATTCCATCTAAGTGTGGCACATGCAACCAATTGTATGCTATCATTCACAATTCCATCGAAGTGTGGCACATGCTTTCATTTACAATTCCATCTAAGAGAGGGATATGCTACCGATCGTATGCTATCATTCACAATTCCATCTAAGTGTGTCACATGTTATCATTCACAATTCTATCTATGTGTGGCACATGCTATCATTTACAATTCCAACTAAGTGTGGCACATGCTATCATTCACAATTCCATCTAAGTGTGGCACATGCAACCAATCATATGCTATCATTCACAATTCCATCTAAGTGTGGCACATTATATCATTCACAATTCTATCTATGTGTGGCACATGCTATCATTTACATTTCCATCTAAGGGTGGCACATGCTATCATTCACAATTCCATCTAAGTGTGGCACATGCGACCGATCTTATGTTATCATTCACAATTAAATCTAAGTTTGACGCATGCTTTCATTTACAATTCCGTCCAAGTGTGGCACATGCTATCATTTACAATTCCATATAAGTGAGGCACATGCTATCATTCACAATTCCATCTAAGTGTGGCACAAACAACCAATCGTATGCTATCATTCACAATTCCATCTAAGTGTGGCACATGCTATCTTTTACAATTCCAACTAAGTGAGGGATATGCTACCAATCATATGCTATCATGCACAATTCTATCGTAGTGCACCGCTTGCTTTCATTTACAATTCCAACTAAGAGAGGGATATGCTACCAATCATATGCAATCATTCCGATTTCTATCTAAGTGTGGCACATGCTTTCATTTACAGTTCCATCTAAGAGAGGGATATGCTATCGATCGTATGCTATCATTCACAATAACATCTAAGTGTGTCACATGTTATCATTCACAATTCTATCTATTTGTGGCACATGCTATAATTTACAATTCCAACTAAGTGTGGCACATGCTATCATTTACAATTCCATCTAAGTGTGGCACATGCTATCATTCACAATTCCATCTAAGTGTGGCACATGCAACCAATCGTATGCTATCATTCACAATTCCATCTAAGTGTGGCACATGCTATCTTTTACAATTCCAACTATGTGAGGGATATGCTACCAATCATATGCTATCATGCACAATTCTATCGTAGTGCACCGCTTGCTTTCATTTACAATTCCAACTAAGAGAGGGATATGCTACCAATCATATGCAATCATTCCGATTTCTATCTAAGTGTGGTACATGCTTTCATTTACAGTTCCATCTAAGAGAGGGATATGCTATCGATCGTATGCTATCATTCACAATTCCATCTAAGTGTGGCACATGTTTTCATTCACAATTACAACTAGGTGAATGATATGCTACCAATCATAAGCTATCATTTAAAATTCCAACTAAGTGTGGCACATGCAACCAATCGTATGCTATCATTCACAATTCCATATAAGTGTGGCACATGCTTTCATTTACAATTCCAACTAGATGAGGGATAGGCTACCAATCGTATGCTATCATTCACAATTCCATCGAAGTGTGGCACATGCTATCATTCACAATTCCATCTAAGTCTGGCACATGCTATCTTTTACAATTCCAACTAAGTGACGGATATGGTACCAATCATATGCTATCATGCACAATTCTATCTTAGTGTGGCGCTTGCTTTCATTTACAATTCCAACTAAGAGAGGGATATGCTACCAATCATATGCAATCATTCAGATTGCTATCTAAGTGTGGCACATGCTTTCATTTACAATTCCATCTAAGAGAGGGATATGCTACCGATCGTATGCTATCATTCACAATTCCATCTAAGTGTGTCACATGTTATCATTCACAATTCTATCTATGTGTGGCACATGCTATCATTTACAATTCCAACTAAGTGTGGCACATGCTATCATTCACAGTTCCATCTAAGTGTGGCACATGCAACCGATCATATGCTATCATTCACAATTCCATCTAAGTTTGGCACATTATATCATTCACAATTCTATCTATGTGTGGCACATGCTATCATTTACAATTCCATCTAAGTGTGGCACATGCTATCATCACAATTCCATCTAAGTGTGGCATATGCTATCATTCACAATTCCATCTAAGTGTGGCACATGCAACCAATCGTATGCTATCATTCACAATTACATCTATGTGTGGCACATGCTTTCATTTACAATTCTAACTAGGTGAGGGATATGCTACCAATCATATGCTATCTTTCACAATTCCATCTAAGTGTGGTGCATGCTATCATTTACAATTCCAACTAGATGAGGGATAGACTACCAATCGTATGCTATCATTCACAATTCCATCGAAGTGTGGCGCATGCTATCATTTACAATTCCATATAAGTGTGGCACATGCTATCATTCACAATTCCATCTAAGTGTGGCACATGATTTCATTTACAATTCCATCTAGATGAGGGATAGGCTACCAATCGTATGCTATCATTCACAATTCCATCGAAGTATGGCGCATGCTGTCATTTACAATTCCATATAAGTGTGGCACATGCTATCATTCACAATTCCATCTAAGTGTGGCACATGCAACCAATCGTATGCTATCATTCACAATTCCATCTAAGTGTGGCACATGCTATCTTTTACAATTCCAACTAAGTGAGGGATATGGTACCAATCATATGCTATCATGCACAATTCTATCTTAGTGTGGCGCTTGCTTTCATTTACAATTCCAACTAAGAGAGGGATATGCTACCAATCATATGCAATCATTCAGATTTCTATCTAAGTGTGGCACATGCTTTCATTTACAATTCCATCTAAGAGAGGGATATGCTACCGATCGTATGCTATCATTCACAATTCCATCTAAGTGTGGCACATGTTTTCATTCACAATTACAACTAGGTGAATGATATGCTACCAATCATAAGCTATCATTTAAAATTCCAACTAAGTGTGGCACATGCAACCAATCGTATGCTATCATTCACAATTCCATATAAGTGTGGCACATGCTTTCATTTACAATTCCAACTAGATGAGGGATAGGCTACCAATCGTATGCTATCATTCACAATTCCATCGAAGTGTGGCACATGTTATCATTCACAATTACAACTAGGTGAATGATATGCTACCAATCATATGCTATCATTTACAATTCTAACTAAGTGTGGCACATGCAACCAATCGTATGCTATCATTCACAATTCCATGTAAGTGTGGCACATGCTTTCATTTACAATTCCAACTAGATGAGGGATAGGCTACCAATCGTATGCTATCATTCACAATTCCATCGAAGTGTGGCACATGCTTTCATTTACAATTCCAACTAGATGAGGGATAGGCTACCAATCGCATGCTATCATTCACAATTCCATAGAAGTGTGGCGCATGCTATCATTTACAATTCCATATAAGTGTGGCACATGCTATCATTCACAATTCCATCTAAGTGTGGCACATGCAACCAATTGTATGCTATCATTCACAATTCCATCGAAGTGTGGCACATGCTTTCATTTACAATTCCATCTAAGAGAGGGATATGCTACCGATCGTATGCTATCATTCACAATTCCATCTAAGTGTGTCACATGTTATCATTCACAATTCTATCTATGTGTGGCACATGCTATCATTTACAATTCCAACTAAGTGTGGCACATGCTATCATTCACAATTCCATCTAAGTGTGGCACATGCAACCAATCATATGCTATCATTCACAATTCCATCTAAGTGTGGCACATTATATCATTCACAATTCTATCTATGTGTGGCACATGCTATCATTTACATTTCCATCTAAGGGTGGCACATGCTATCATTCACAATTCCATCTAAGTGTGGCACATGCGACCGATCGTATGTTATCATTCACAATTAAATCTAAGTTTGACGCATGCTTTCATTTACAATTCCGTCCAAGTGTGGCACATGCTATCATTTACAATTCCATATAAGTGTGGCACATGCTATCATTCACAATTCCATCTAAGTGTGGCACAAACAACCAATCGTATGCTATCATTCACAATTCCATCTAAGTGTGGCACATGCTATCTTTTACAATTCCAACTAAGTGAGGGATATGCTACCAATCATATGCTATCATGCACAATTCTATCGTAGTGCACCGCTTGCTTTCATTTACAATTCCAACTAAGAGAGGGATATGCTACCAATCATATGCAATCATTCCGATTTCTATCTAAGTGTGGCACATGCTTTCATTTACAGTTCCATCTAAGAGAGGGATATGCTATCGATCGTATGCTATCATTCACAATAACATCTAAGTGTGTCACATGTTATCATTCACAATTCTATCTATGTGTGGCACATGCTATAATTTACAATTCCAACTAAGTGTGGCACATGCTATCATTTACAATTCCATCTAAGTGTGGCACATGCTATCATTCACAATTCCATCTAAGTGTGGCACATGCAACCAATCGTATGCTATCATTCACAATTCCATCTAAGTGTGGCACATGCTATCTTTTACAATTCCAACTATGTGAGGGATATGCTACCAATCATATGCTATCATGCACAATTCTATCGTAGTGCACCGCTTGCTTTCATTTACAATTCCAACTAAGAGAGGGATATGCTACCAATCATATGCAATCATTCCGATTTCTATCTAAGTGTGGTACATGCTTTCATTTACAGTTCCATCTAAGAGAGGGATATGCTATCGATCGTATGCTATCATTCACAATTCCATCTAAGTGTGGCACATGTTTTCATTCACAATTACAACTAGGTGAATGATATGCTACCAATCATAAGCTATCATTTAAAATTCCAACTAAGTGTGGCACATGCAACCAATCGTATGCTATCATTCACAATTCCATATAAGTGTGGCACATGCTTTCATTTACAATTCCAACTAGATGAGGGATAGGCTACCAATCGTATGCTATCATTCACAATTCCATCGAAGTGTGGCACATGCTATCATTCACAATTCCATCTAAGTCTGGCACATGCTATCTTTTACAATTCCAACTAAGTGACGGATATGGTACCAATCATATGCTATCATGCACAATTCTATCTTAGTGTGGCGCTTGCTTTCATTTACAATTCCAACTAAGAGAGGGATATGCTACCAATCATATGCAATCATTCAGATTGCTATCTAAGTGTGGCACATGCTTTCATTTACAATTCCATCTAAGAGAGGGATATGCTACCGATCGTGTGCTATCATTCACAATTCCATCTAAGTGTGTCACATGTTATCATTCACAATTCTATCTATGTGTGGCACATGCTATCATTTACAATTCCAACTAAGTGTGGCACATGCTATCATTCACAGTTCCATCTAAGTGTGGCACATGCAACCGATCATATGCTATCATTCACAATTCCATCTAAGTTTGGCACATTATATCATTCACAATTCTATCTATGTGTGGCACATGCTATCATTTACAATTCCATCTAAGTGTGGCACATGCTATCATCACAATTCCATCTAAGTGTGGCATATGCTATCATTCACAATTCCATCTAAGTGTGGCACATGCAACCAATCGTATGCTATCATTCACAATTACATCTAAGTGTGGCACATGCTTTCATTTACAATTCTAACTAGGTGAGGGATATGCTACCAATCATATGCTATCTTTCACAATTCCATCTAAGTGTGGTGCATGCTATCATTTACAATTCCAACTAAGTGTGGCACATGCTGTCATTCACAATTCCATGTAAGTGTGGCACATGCTTTCATTTACAATTTCAACTAGATGAGGGATAGGCTACCAAGCGTATGCTATCTTTCACAATTCCATCGAAGTTTGGCACATGCTATCATTTACAATTCCATCTAAGTGTGGGACATGCTATGATTTAAAATTCCATCTAAGAATGGCACATGCTATCCTTCACATTTCCATCTAAGTGTGGCACATGCTTTCATTTACAATTCCAACTATGAGAGGGATATTCTACCAATTATATGCTATCATTCACAATTCTGTCTAAGTGTGGTGCATGCTATCATTTACAATTCCAACAAGATGAGGGATATGCTACCAATCATATGCTATCTTTCACAATTCCATCTAAGTGTGGTGCATGCTATCATTTACAATTCCAACTAAGTGTGGCACATGCTATCATTCACAATTCCATGTAAGTGTGGCACATGCTTTCATTTACAATTTCAACTAGATGAGGGATAGGCTACCAAGCGTATGCTATCTTTCACAATTCCATCGAAGTGTGGCACATGGTATCATTTACAATTCCATCTAAGTGTGGGACATGCTATGATTTAAAATTCCATCTAAGAATGGCACATGCTATCATTCACATTTCCATCTAAGTGTGGCGCATGCTTTCATTTACAATTCCAACTAAGAGAGGGATATGCTACCAATCATATGCAATCATTCACAATTCTATCTCAGTGTGGCGCATGCGTTCATTTACAGTTCCAACTAAGAGAGGGATATGCTACCAATCATATGCTATCATTCACAATTCCATCTAAGTGTGGCACATGCAACCAATCGTATGCTATCATTCACAATTCCATCTAAGTGTGGCACATGCTATCTTTTACAATTCCAACTAAGTGAGGGATATGGTACCAATCATATGCTATCATGCACAATTCTATCTTAGTGTGGCGCTTGCTTTCATTTACAATTCCAACTAAGAGAGGGATATGCTACCGATCGTATGCTATCATTCACAATTCCATCTAAGTGTGTCACATGTTATCATTCACAATTCTATCTATGTGTGGCACATGCTATCATTTAAAATTCCATCTAAGAGTGGCACATGCTATCATTCACATTTCCATCTAAGTGTGGTGCATGCTATCATTTACAACTCCAACAAGGTGAGGGATATGCTACCAATCATATGCAATCATTCAGAATTCTATCTAAGTGTGGCACATGTTATCATTCACAATTCTATCTATGTGTGGCACATGCTTTCATTTAAATTCCAACTAAGAGAGAGATATGCTACCAATCATATGCTCTCATTCACAATTCCATCCAAGTGTGGCACATGCAACCAACCGTATGCTATCATTCACAATTCCATCTAAGTGTGGCACATGCTATCATTCACAATTCTACCTGTGTGTGGCACATGCTATCATTTACAATTCCAACTAAGTGTGGCACATACTATCATTTACAATTCCATCTAAGTGTGGCACATGCTATCATTCACAATTCCATCTAAGTGTGGGACATGCTATGATTTAAAATTCCATCTAAGAGTGGCACATGCTATCATTCACATTTCCATCTAAGTGTGGTGCATGCTATCATTTACAATTCCAACAAGGTGAGGGATATGCTACCAATCATATGCAATCATTCAGAATTCTATCTAAGTGTGGCACATGCTTTCATTTACAATTCCAACTAAGAGAGGGATATGCTACCAATCATATGTTATCATTCACAATTAAATCTAAGTTTGACGCATGCTTTCATTTACAATTCCATCCAAGTGTGGCATATGCTATCATTTACAATTCCATATAAGTGTGGCACATGCTATCATTCACAATTCCATCTAAGTGTGGCACATGCAACCAATCGTATGCTATCATTCACAATTCCATCTAAGTGTGGCCCATGCTATCTTTTACAATTCCAACTAAGTGAGGGATATGCTACCAATCATATGCTATCATGCAAAATTCTATCTTAGTGCGCCGCTTGCTTTCATTTACAATTCCAACTAAGAGAGGGATATGCTACCAATCATATGCAATCATTCAGATTTCTATCTAAGTGTGGCACATGCTTTCATTTACAATTCCATCTAAGAGAGGGATATGCTACCGATCGTATGCTATCATTCACAATTCCATCTAAGTGTGGCACATGTTATCATTCACAATTACAACTAGGTGAATGATATGCTACCAATCATATGCTATCATTTACAATTCCAACTAAGTGTGGCACATGCAACCAATTGTATGCTATCATTCACAATTCCATGTAAGTGTGGCACATGCTTTCATTTACAATTCCAACTAGATGAGGGATAGGCTACCAATCGTATGCTATCATTCACAATTCCATCGAAGTGTGGCGCATGCTATCATTTACAATTCGATATAAGTGTGTCACATGTTATCATTCACAATTCTATCTATGTGTGGCACATGTTATCATTCACAATTAAAACTAGGTGAATGATATGCTACCAATCATATGCTATCATTTACAATTCCAACTAAGTGTGGCACATGCTATCATTTACAATTCCATATAAGTGTGGCACATGCTATCATTCACAATTCCATCTAAGTGTGGCACATGCAACCAATCGTATGCTATCATTCACAATTACATCTAAGTGTGGCACATGCTATCTTTTACAATTCCAACTAAGGGAGGGATATGGTACCAATCATATGCTATCATGCACAATTCTATCTTAGTGTGGCGCTTGCTTTCATTTACAATTCCAACTAAGAGAGGGATATGCTACCAATCATATGCAATCATTCAGATTGCTATCTAAGTGTGGCACATGCTTTCATTTACAATTCCATCTAAGAGAGGGATATGCTACCGATCATATGCAATCATTCACAATTCCATCTAAGTGTGGCACATGCTATCATTCACAATTCTACCTGTGTGTGGCACATGGTATCATTTACAATTCCAACTATGTGTGGCACATATTATCATTTACAATTCCATCTAACTGTGGCACATGCTATCATTCACAATTCCATCTAAGTGTGGGACATGCTATGATTTAAAATTCCATCTAAGAGTGGCACATGCTACCATTCACATTTCCATCTAAGTGTGGTGCATGCTATCATTTACAATTCCAACAAGGTGAGGGATATGCTACCAATCATATGCAATCATTCAGAATTCTATCTAAGTGTGGCACATGCTTTCATTTACAATACCAACTAAGAGAGGTATATGCTACCAATCATATGCTCTCATTCACAATTCCATCTAAGTGTGGCACATGCAACCAATCGTATGCTATCATTCACAATTCCATCTAAGTGTGGCACATGCTATCTTTTTCAATTCCAACTAAGTGAGGGATATGCTACCAATCATATGCTATCATGCAAAATTCGATCTTAGTGCGCCGCTTGCTTTCATTTACAATTCCAACTAAGAGAGGGATATGCTACCAATCATATGCAATCATTCAGATTTCTATCTAAGTGTGGCACATGCTTTCATTTACAATTCCATCTAAGAGAGGGATATGCTACCGATTGTATGCTATCATTCACAATTCCATCTAAGTGTGTCACATGTTATCATTCACAATTCTATCTATGTGTGGCACATGCTTTCATTTACAATTCCATCTAAGAGAGGGATATGCTACCGATCGTATGCTATCATTCACAATTCCATCTAAGTGTGGCACATGTTATCATTCACAATTACAACGAGGTGAATGATATGCTACCAATCATATGCTATCATTTACAATTCCAACTAAGTGTGGCACATGCAACCAATCGTATGCTATCATTCACAATTCCATGTAAGTGTGGCACATGCTTTCATTTACAATTCCAACTAGATGACGGATAGGCTACCAATCGTATGCTATCATTCACAATTCCATCGAAGTGGGGCGCATGCTATCATTTACAATTCCATATAAGTGTGGCACATGCTATCATTCACAATTCTATCTAAGTGTGGTGCATGCTATCATTTACAATTCCAACAAAGTGTGGCACATGCAAACAATCGTATGCTATCATTCACAATTCCATCTAAGTGTGGCACATGCTATCATTCACAATTCAATCTAAGTGTGGCACATGGTATCATTTACAATTCCAACTAAGTGATTGATATGCTACTAATCATATGCAATCATGCACAATTCCATCTAAGTGTGGCACATGCTATCATTCACAATTCTACCTGTGTGTGGCACATGCTATCATTCACATTTCCATCTAAGTGTGGTGCATGCTATCAGTTACAATTCCATCTAAATGTGGGACATGCCATGATTTACAATTCCATCTAAGAGTGGCACATGCTATAATTCACAATTCCAACTAAGAGTGGGATATGCTACCAATCATCTGCAATCATTCACAATTCTATCTAAGTGTGGCACATGCTATCATTTACAATTCCAACTAGGCGAGGGATTTGCTACCAATCATATGCTATCTTTCACAATTCCATCCAAGTGTGGCACATGCTATCATTTACAATTCCATCTAATTGGGAGACTTGCTATGATTTACAATTCCATCTAAGAGTGGCACATGCAATCATTCACAATTCCAACTAAGTGTGGCACACACTTTCATTCACAATTCCATCTAAGTGTGGCACATGCAACCAATTGTATGCTATCATTCACAATTCCATGTAAGTTTGGCACATGCTTTCATTTACAATTCCAACTAGATGAGGGATAGGCTACCAATCCTATGCTATCTTTCACAATTCCATCCAAGTGTGGCCCATGCGACCAATCGTATGCTATCATTCACAATTCCATCTAAGTGTGGCGCATGCTATCATTTACAATTCCATCTAAGTGTGGGACATGCTATGATTTAAAATTCCATCTAAGAGTGGCACATGCTATCATTCACATTTCCATCTAAGTGTGGCACATGCTTTCATTTACAATTCCAACTAAGGGAGGGATATTCTACCAATTATATGCTATCATTCACAATTCTATCTAAGTGTGGTGCATGCCATCATTTACAATTCCAACACAGTGAGGGATATGCTACCAATCGTATGCTATCATTCACAATTCCATCCAAGTGAGAGATATGCAACTAATCATATGATATCCTTCACAATTCCATCTAAGTGTGGCGCATGCTTATATTTACAATTCCAACTAAGAGAGAGATATGCTACCAATCATATGCTCTCATTCACAATTCCATCTAAGTGTGGCACATGCTATCATTCACAATTCTACCTGTGTGTGGCACATGCTATCATTTACAATTCCAACTAAGTGTGGCACATACTATCATTTACAATTCCATCTAAGTGTGGCACATGCTATGATTTAAAATTCCATCTAAGAGTGGCACATGCTATCATTCACATTTCCATCTAAGTGTGGCACATGCTTTCATTTACAATTCCAACTAAGAGAGGGATATTCTACCAATTATATGCTATCATTCACAATTCTATCTAAGTGTGGTGCATGCTATCATTTACAATTCCAACAAAGTGTGGCACATGCAACCAATCATATGCTATCATTCACAATTCCATCTAAGTGTGGCACATCGTATCATTTACAATTCCAACTAAGTGAGGGATATGCTACTAATCATATGCAATCATTCACAATTCCATCTAAGTGTGGCACATGCTATCATTCACAATTCTACCTGTGTGTGGCACATGGTATCATTTACAATTCCAACTAAGTGTGGCACATACTATCATTTACAATTCCATCTAACTGTGGCACATGCTATCATTCACAATTCCATCTAAGTGTGGGACATGCTATGATTTAAAATTCCATCTAAGAGTGGCACATGCTATCATTCACATTTCCATCTAAGTGTGGTGCATGTTATCATTTACAATTCCAACAAGGTGAGGGATATGCTACCAATCATATGCAATCATTCAGAATTCTATCTAAGTGTGGCACATGCTATCATTTACAATTCCAACTAGGCGAGGGATTTGCTACCAATCATATGCTATCTTTCACAATTCCATCCAAGTGTGGCACATGGTATCATTTACAATTCCAACTAAGTGAGAGATATGCTACTAATCATATGCAATCATTCACAATTCCATCTAAGTGTGGCACATGCTATCATTCACAATTCTACCTGTGTGTGGCACATGCTATCATTCACATTTCCATCTAAGTGTGGTGCATGCTATCAGTTACAATTCCATCTAAGTGTGGGACATGCAATGATTTACAATTCCATCTAAGAGTGGCACATGCTATAATTCACAATTCCAACTAAGAGTGGGATATGCTACCAATCATCTGCAATCATTCACAATTCTATCTAAGTGTGGCACATGCTATCATTTACAATTCCAACTAGGCGAGGGATTTGCTACCAATCATATGCTATCTTTCACAATTCCATCCAAGTGTGGCACATGCTATCATTTACAATTCCATCTAGTTGGGAGACTTGCTATGATTTACAATTCCATCTAAGAGTGGCACATGCAATCATTCACAATTCCAACTAAGTGTGGCATACCCTTTCATTTACAATTCCATCTAAGTGTTGCACATGCTATCATATACAAATCCATCTAAGTGTGGCACATGCTATCATTCACATTTCCATATAAGTGTGGCACAAGCTATCATTCACAATTCCATCTAAGTGTGGCACATGCAACCAATTGTATGCTATCATTCACAATTCCATGTAAGTTTGGCACATGCTTTCATTTACAATTCCAACTAAATGAGGGATAGGCTACCCATCCTATGCTATCTTTCACAATTCCATCCAAGGGTGGCCCATGCGACCAATCGTATGCTATCATTCACAATTCCATCTAAGTGTGGGACATGCTATGATTTAAAATTCCATCTAAGAGTGGCACATGCTATCATTCACAATTCTATCTAAGTGTGGTGCATGCCATCATTTACAATTCCAACACAGTGAGGGATATGCTACCAATCATATGCTATCATTCACAATTTCATCCAAGTGAGAGATATGCAACTAATCATATGATATCCTTCACAATTCCATCTAAGTGTGGCGCATGCTTATATTTACAATTCCAACTAAGAGAGAGATATGCTACCAATCATATGCTCTCATTCACAATTCCATCTAAGTGTGGCACATGCAACCAATCGTATGCTATCATTCACAATTCCATCTAAGTGTGGCACATGCTTTCATTTACAATTCCAACTAAGAGAGGGATATTCTACCAATTATATGCTATCATTCACAATTCTATCTAAGTGTGAGGCATGCTATCATTTACAATTCCAACAAAGTGTGGCACATGCAACCAATCATATGCTATCATTCACAATTCCATCTAAGTGTGGCACATGCAACCAATCATATGCTATCATTCACAATTCTATCTAAGTGTGGCACATCGTATCATTTACAATTCCAACTAAGTGAGGGATATGCTACTAATCATATGCAATCATTCACAATTCCATCTAAGTGTGGCACATGCTATCATTCACAATTCTACCTGTGTGTGGCACATGGTATCATTTACAATTCCAACTAAGTGTGGCACATACTATCATTTACAATTCCATCTAACTGTGGCACATGCTATCATTTACAATTCCATCTAAGTGTGGGACATGCTATGATTTAAAATTCCATCTAAGAATGGCACATGCTATCATTCACATTTCCATCTAAGTGTGGTGCATGCCATCATTTACAATTCCAACACAGTGAGGGATATGCTACCAATCATATGCTATCATTCACAATTCCATCCAAGTGAGAGATATGCAACTAATCATATGATATCCTTCACAATTCCATCTAAGTGTGGCGCATGCTTATATTTACAATTCCAACTAAGAGAGAGATATGCTACCAATCATATGCTCTCATTCACAATTCCATCTAAGTGTGGCACATGCTATCAGTCACAATTCTACCTGTGTGTGGCACATGCTATCATTTACAATTCCAACTAAGTGTGGCACATACTATCATTTACAATTCCATCTAAGTGTGGCACATGCTATGATTTAAAATTCCATCTAAGAGTGGCACATGCTATCATTCACATTTCCATCTAAGTGTGGCACATGCTTTCATTTACAATTCCAACTAAGAGAGGGATATTCTACCAATTATATGCTATCATTCACAATTCTATCTAAGTGTGGTGCATGCTATCATTTACAATTCCAACAAAGTGTGGCACATGCAACCAATCATATGCTATCATTCACAATTCCATCTAAGTGTGGCACATGCAACCAATCATATGCTATCATTCACAATTCTATCTAAGTGTGGCACATCGTATCATTTACAATTCCAACTAAGTGTGGCACATGCAACCAATCGTATGCTATCATTCACAATTCCATCTAAGTGTGGCACATGCTATCATTCACAATTCTACCTGTGTTTGGCACATGGTATCATTTACAATTCCAACTAAGTGTGGCACATACTATCATTTACAATTCCATCTAACTGTGGCACATGCTATCATTCACAATTCCATCTAAGTGTGGGACATGCTATGATTTAAAGTTCCATCTAAGAGTGGCACATGCTATCATTCACATTTCCATCTAAGTGTGGTGCATGCTATCATTTACAATTCCAACAAGGTGAGGGATATGCTACCAATCATATGCAATCATTCAGAATTCTATCTGAGTGTGGCACATGCTTTCATTTACAATTCCAACTAAGAGAGGGATATGCTACCAATCATATGCTCTCATTCACAATTCCATCTAAGTGTGGCACATGCAACCAATTGTATGCTATCATTCACAATTCCATCTAAGTGTGGCACATGCTATCATTCACAATTCTATCTAAGTGTTGCACATGGTATCATTTACAATTCCATCTAAGTGTGGCACATGCAACGAATCGTATGCTATCATTCACAATTCCATGTAAGTGTGGCACATGCTTTCATTTTCAATTTCAACTAGATGAGGGATAGGCTACCAATCGTATGCTATCTTTCACAATTCCATCGAAGTGTGGCACATGCTATCATTTACAATTCCATCTAAGTGTGGGACATGCTATGATTTAAAATTCCATCTAAGAATGGCACATGCTATCATTCACATTTCAATCTAAGTGTGGTGCATGCCATCATTTACAATTCCAACACAGTGAGGGATATGCTACCAATCATATGCTATCATTCACAATTCCATCCACGTGAGAGATATGCAACTAATCATATGATATCCTTCACAATTCCATCTAAGTGTGGCGCATGCTTATATTTACAATTCCAACTAAGAGAGAGATATGCTACCAATCATATGCTCTCATTCACAATTCCATCTAAGTGTGGCACATGCAACCAATCATATGCTATCATTCACAATTCCATCTAAGTGTGGCACATGCTATCATTCACAATTCTACCTGTGTGTGGCACATGCTATCATTTACAATTCCAACTAAGTGTGGCACATACTATCATTTACAATTCCATCTAAGTGTGGCACATGCTATGATTTAAAATTCCATCTAAGAGTGGCACATGCTATCATTCACATTTCCATCTAAGTGTGGCACATGCTTTCATTTACAATTCCAACTAAGAGAGGGATATTCTACCAATTATATGCTATCATTCACAATTCTATCTAAGTGTGGTGCATGCTATCATTTACAATTCCAACAAAGTGTGGCACATGCAACCAATCATATGCTATCATTCACAATTCCATCTAAGTGTGGCACATGCAACCAATCATATGCTATCATTCACAATTCTATCTAAGTGTGGCATATCGTATCATTTACAATTCCAACTAAGTGAGGGATATGCTACTAATCATATGCAATCATTCACAATTCCATCTAAGTGTGGCACATGCTATCATTCACAATTCTACCTGTGTGTGGCACATGGTATCATTTACAATTCCAACTAAGTGTGGCACATACTATCATTTACAATTCCATCTAACTGTGGCACATGCTATCATTCACAATTCCATCTAAGTGTGGGACATGCTATGATTTACAATTCCATCTAAGAGTGGCACATGCAATCATTCACAATTCCAACTAAGTGTGGCACACACTTTCATTTACAATTCCATCTAAGTGTTGCACATGCTATCATATACAAATCCATCTAAGTGTGGCATATGCTATCATTCACATTTCCATATAAGTGTGGCACAAGCTATCATTCACAATTCCATCTAAGTGTGGCACATGCAACCAATTGTATGCTATCATTCACAATTCCATGTAAGTTTGGCACATGCTTTCATTTACAATTCCAACTAGATGAGGGATAGGCTACCAATCCTATGCTATCTTTCACAATTCCATCCAAGTGTGGCCCATGCGACCAATCGTATGCTATCATTCACAATTCCATCTAAGTGTGGCGCATGCTATCATTTACAATTCCATCTAAGTGTGGGACATGCTATGATTTAAAATTCCATCTAAGAGTGGCACATGCTATCATTCACATTTCCATCTAAGTGTGGCACATGCTTTCATTTACAATTCCAACTAAGGGAGGGATATTCTACCAATTATATGCTATCATTCACAATTCTATCTAAGTGTGGTGCATGCCATCATTTACAATTCCAACACAGTGAGGGATATGCTACCAATCATATGCTATCATTCACAATTCCATCCAAGTGAGAGATATGCAACTAATCATATGATATCCTTCACAATTCCATCTAAGTGTGGCGCATGCTTATATTTACAATTCCAACTAAGAGAGAGATATGCTACCAATCATATGCTCTCATTCACAATTCCATCTAAGTGTGGCACATGCTATCATTCACAATTCTACCTGTGTGTGGCACATGCTATCATTTACAATTCCAACTAAGTGTGGCACATACTATCATTTACAATTCCATCTAAGTGTGGCACATGCTATGATTTAAAATTCCATCTAAGAGTGGCACATGCTATCATTCACATTTCCATCTAAGTGTGGCACATGCTTTCATTTACAATTCCAACTAAGAGAGGGATATTCTACCAATTATATGCTATCATTCACAATTCTATCTAAGTGTGGTGCATGCTATCATTTACAATTCCAACAAAGTGTGGCACATGCAACCAATCATATGCTATCATTCACAATTCCATCTAAGTGTGGCACATCGTATCATTTACAATTCCAACTAAGTGAGGGATATGCTACTAATCATATGCAATCATTCACAATTCCATCTAAGTGTGGCACATGCTATCATTCACAATTCTACCTGTGTGTGGCACATGGTATCATTTACAATTCAAACTAAGTGTGGCACATACTATCATTTACAATTCCATCTAAGTGTGGCACATGCTATGATTTAAAATTCCATCTAAGAGTGGCACATGCTATCATTCACATTTCCATCTAAGTGTGGCACATGCTTTCATTTACAATTCCAACTAAGAGAGGGATATTCTACCAATTATATGCTATCATTCACAATTCTATCTAAGTGTGGTGCATGCTATCATTTACAATTCCAACAAAGTGTGGCACATGCAACCAATCATATGCTATCATTCACAATTCCATCTAAGTGTGGCACATCGTATCATTTACAATTCCAACTAAGTGAGGGATATGCTACTAATCATATGCAATCATTCACAATTCCATCTAAGTGTGGCACATGCTATCATTCACAATTCTACCTGTGTGTGGCACATACTATCATTTACAATTCCATCTAACTGTGGCACATGCTATCATTCACAATTCCATCTAAGTGTGGGACATGCTATGATTTAAAATTCCATCTAAGAGTGGCACATGCTATCATTCACATTTCCATCTAAATGTGGTGCATGTTATCATTTACAATTCCAACAAGGTGAGGGATATGCTACCAATCATATGCAATCATTCAGAATTCTATCTAAGTGTGGCACATGCTATCATTTACAATTCCAACTAGGCGAGGGATTTGCTACCAATCATATGCTATCTTTCACAATTCCATCCAAGTGTGGCACATGGTATCATTTACAATTCCAACTAAGTGAGAGATATGCTACTAATCATATGCAATCATTCACAATTCCATCTAAGTGTGGCACATGCTATCATTCACAATTCTACCTGTGTGTGGCACATGCTATCATTCACATTTCCATCTAAGTGTGGTGCATGCTATCAGTTACAATTCCATCTAAGTGTGGGACATGCAATGATTTACAATTCCATCTAAGAGTGGCACATGCTATAATTCACAATTCCAACTAAGAGTGGGATATGCTACCAATCATCTGCAATCATTCACAATTCTATCTAAGTGTGGCACATGCTATCATTTACAATTCCAACTAGGCGAGGGATTTGCTACCAATCATATGCTATCTTTCACAATTCCATCCAAGTGTGGCACATGCTATCATTTACAATTCCATCTAGTTGGGAGACTTGCTATGATTTACAATTCCATCTAAGAGTGGCACATGCAATCATTCACAATTCCAACTAAGTGTGGCATACCCTTTCATTTACAATTCCATCTAAGTGTTGCACATGCTATCATATACAAATCCATCTAAGTGTGGCACATGCTATCATTCACATTTCCATATAAGTGTGGCACAAGCTATCATTCACAATTCCATCTATGTGTGGCACATGCAACCAATTGTATGCTATCATTCACAATTCCATGTAAGTTTGGCACATGCTTTCATTTACAATTCCAACTAGATGAGGGATAGGCTACCCATCCTATGCTATCTTTCACAATTCCATCCAAGGGTGGCCCATGCGACCAATCGTAATGCTATCATTCACAATTCCATCTAAGTGTGGGACATGCTATGATTTAAAATTCCATCTAAGAGTGGCACATGCTATCATTCACAATTCTATCTAAGTGTGGTGCATGCCATCATTTACAATTCCAACACAGTGAGGGATATGCTACCAATCATATGCTATCATTCACAATTTCATCCAAGTGAGAGATATGCAACTAATCATATGATATCCTTCACAATTCCATCTAAGTGTGGCGCATGCTTATATTTACAATTCCAACTAAGAGAGAGATATGCTACCAATCATATGCTCTCATTCACAATTCCATCTAAGTGTGGCACATGCAACCAATCGTATGCTATCATTCACAATTCCATCTAAGTGTGGCACATGCTTTCATTTACAATTCCAACTAAGAGAGGGATATTCTACCAATTATATGCTATCATTCACAATTCTATCTAAGTGTGAGGCATGCTATCATTTACAATTCCAACAAAGTGTGGCACATGCAACCAATCATATGCTATCATTCACAATTCCATCTAAGTGTGGCACATGCAACCAATCATATGCTATCATTCACAATTCTATCTAAGTGTGGCACATCGTATCATTTACAATTCCAACTAAGTGAGGGATATGCTACTAATCATATGCAATCATTCACAATTCCATCTAAGTGTGGCACATGCTATCATTCACAATTCTACCTGTGTGTGGCACATGGTATCATTTACAATTCCAACTAAGTGTGGCACATACTATCATTTACAATTCCATCTAACTGTGGCACATGCTATCATTTACAATTCCATCTAAGTGTGGGACATGCTATGATTTAAAATTCCATCTAAGAATGGCACATGCTATCATTCACATTTCCATCTAAGTGTGGTGCATGCCATCATTTACAATTCCAACACAGTGAGGGATATGCTACCAATCATATGCTATCATTCACAATTCCATCCAAGTGAGAGATATGCAACTAATCATATGATATCCTTCACAATTCCATCTAAGTGTGGCGCATGCTTATATTTACAATTCCAACTAAGAGAGAGATATGCTACCAATCATATGCTCTCATTCACAATTCCATCTAAGTGTGGCACATGCAACCAATCGTATGCTATCATTCACAATTCCATCTAAGTGTGGCACATGCTATCAGTCACAATTCTACCTGTGTGTGGCACATGCTATCATTTACAATTCCAACTAAGTGTGGCACATACTATCATTTACAATTCCATCTAAGTGTGGCACATGCTATGATTTAAAATTCCATCTAAGAGTGGCACATGCTATCATTCACATTTCCATCTAAGTGTGGCACATGCTTTCATTTACAATTCCAACTAAGAGAGGGATATTCTACCAATTATATGCTATCATTCACAATTCTATCTAAGTGTGGTGCATGCTATCATTTACAATTCCAACAAAGTGTGGCACATGCAACCAATCATATGCTATCATTCACAATTCCATCTAAGTGTGGCACATGCAACCAATCATATGCTATCATTCACAATTCTATCTAAGTGTGGCACATCGTATCATTTACAATTCCAACTAAGTGAGGGATATGCTACTAATCATATGCAATCATTCACAATTCCATCTAAGTGTGGCACATGCTATCATTCACAATTCTACCTGTGTGTGGCACATGGTATCATTTACAATTCCAACTAAGTGTGGCACATACTATCATTTACAATTCCATCTAACTGTGGCACATGCTATCATTCACAATTCCATCTAAGTGTGGGACATGCTATGATTTAAAGTTCCATCTAAGAGTGGCACATGCTATCATTCACATTTCCATCTAAGTGTGGTGCATGCTATCATTTACAATTCCAACAAGGTGAGGGATATGCTACCAATCATATGCAATCATTCAGAATTCTATCTAAGTGTGGCACATGCTTTCATTTACAATTCCAACTAAGAGAGGGATATGCTACCAATCATATGCTCTCATTCACAATTCCATCTAAGTGTGGCACATGCAACCAATTGTATGCTATCATTCACAATTCCATCTAAGTGTGGCACATGCTATCATTCACAATTCTATCTAAGTGTTGCACATGGTATCATTTACAATTCCATCTAAGTGTGGCACATGCAACCAATCGTATGCTATCATTCACAATTCCATGTAAGTGTGGCACATGCTTTCATTTTCAATTTCAACTAGATGAGGGATAGGCTACCAATCGTATGCTATCTTTCACAATTCCATCGAAGTGTGGCACATGCTATCATTTACAATTCCATCTAAGTGTGGGACATGCTATGATTTAAAATTCCATCTAAGAATGGCACATGCTATCATTCACATTTCCATCTAAGTGTGGTGCATGCCATCATTTACAATTCCAACACAGTGAGGGATATGCTACCAATCATATGCTATCATTCACAATTCCATCCAAGTGAGAGATATGCAACTAATCATATGATATCCTTCACAATTCCATCTAAGTGTGGCGCATGCTTATATTTACAATTCCAACTAAGAGAGAGATATGCTACCAATCATATGCTCTCATTCACAATTCCATCTAAGTGTGGCACATGCAACCAATCATATGCTATCATTCACAATTCCATCTAAGTGTGGCACATGCTATCATTCACAATTCTACCTGTGTGTGGCACATGCTATCATTTACAATTCCAACTAAGTGTGGCACATACTATCATTTACAATTCCATCTAAGTGTGGCACATGCTATGATTTAAAATTCCATCTAAGAGTGGCACATGCTATCATTCACATTTCCATCTAAGTGTGGCACATGCTTTCATTTACAATTCCAACTAAGAGAGGGATATTCTACCAATTATATGCTATCATTCACAATTCTATCTAAGTGTGGTGCATGCTATCATTTACAATTCCAACAAAGTGTGGCACATGCAACCAATCATATGCTATCATTCACAATTCCATCTAAGTGTGGCACATGCAACCAATCATATGCTATCATTCACAATTCTATCTAAGTGTGGCATATCGTATCATTTACAATTCCAACTAAGTGAGGGATATGCTACTAATCATATGCAATCATTCACAATTCCATGTAAGTGTGGCACATGCTATCATTCACAATTCTACCTGTGTGTGGCACATGGTATCATTTACAATTCCAACTAAGTGTGGCACATACTATCATTTACAATTCCATCTAACTGTGGCACATGCTATCATTCACAATTCCATCTAAGTGTGGGACATGCTATGATTTAAAATTCCATCTAAGAGTGGCACATGCTATCATTCACATTTCCATCTAAGTGTGGTGCATGTTATCATTTACAATTCCAACAAGGTGAGGGATATGCTACCAATCATATGCAATCATTCAGAATTCTATCTAAGTGTGGCACATGCTTTCATTTACAATTCCAACTAAGAGAGGGATATGCTACCAATCATATGCTCTCATTCACAATTCCATCTAAGTGTGGCACATGCAACCAATTGTATGCTATCATTCACAATTCCATCTAAGTGTGGCACATGCTATCATTCACAATTCTATCTAAGTGTTGCACATGGTATCATTTACAATTCCATCTAAGTGTGGCACATGCAACCAATCGTATGCTATCATTCACAATTCCATGTAAGTGTGGCACATGCTTTCATTTTCAATTTCAACTAGATGAGGGATAGGCTACCAATCGTATGCTATCTTTCACAATTCCATCGAAGTGTGGCACATGCTATCATTCACAATTCCATCTAAGTGTGGCACATGCTATCATTCACAATTCTACTTGTGTGCGGCACATGCTATCATTTACACTTCCAACTAAGTGTGGCACATGCTATCATTCGCAATTCCATCTAAGTGTGGCACATGCTATCATTTACAATTCCATCTAAGTGTGGGACATACTATGATTTACAATTCCATCTAAGAGTGGCACATGCTATAATTCACCATTCCAACTAAGAGTGGGATATGCTACCAATCATCTGCAATCATTCACAATTCTATCTAAGTGTGGCACATGATATCATTTACAATTCCAACTAGGCGAGGGATTTGCTACCAATCACATGCTATCTTTCACAATTCCATCCAAGTGTGGCAAATGCTATCATTTACAATTCCATCTAATTGGGAGACTTGCTATGATTTACAATTCCATCTAAGAGTGGCACATACTATAATTCACAATTCCAACTAAGTGTGGCACACAATTTCATTTACAATCCCATCTAAGTGTTGCACATGCTATCATATACAAATCCATCTAAGTGTGGCACATGCTATCATTCACATTTCCATCTAAGTGTGACACATGCTATCATTCACAATTCCATCTAAGTGTGGGACATGCTATCATTCACAATTCCATCTAAGTGTGGCACATGCTATCATTCACAATTCTATCTATGTGTGGCACATGCTATCATTTACAATTCCATCTATGTGTGGCACATGCTATCATTCACAATTCCATCTAAGTGTGGCACATGCAACCAATTGTATGCTATTATTCACAATTCCATGTAAGTTTGGCACATGCTTTCATTTACAATTCCAACTAGATGAGGGATAGGCTACCAATCCTATGCTATCTTTCACAATTCCATCCAAGTGTGGCCCATGCGACCAATCGTATGCTACCATTCACAATTCCATCAAAGTGTGGCGCATGCTATCATTTACAATTCCATCTAAGTGTTGGACATGCTATGATTTAAAATTCCATCTAAGAGTGGCACATGCTATCATTCACATTTCCATCTAAGTGTGGCACATGCTTTCATTTAGAATTCCAACTAAGGGAGGGATATTCAACCAATTATATGCTATCATTCACAATTCTATCTAAGTGCGGTGCATGCTATCATTTACAATTCCAACAAGGTGAGGGATATGCTACCAATCATATACTATCATTCACAATTCCATCCAAGTGAGAGATAGGCAACTAATCATATGATATCCTTCACAATTCCATCTAAGTGTGGCGCATGCTTATATTTACAATTCCAACTAAGAGAGAGATATGCTACCAATCATATGCTCTAATTCACAATTCCATCTAAGTGTGGCACATGCAACCAATCGTATGCTATCATTCACAATTCCATCTAAGTGTGGCACATGCTATCATTCACAATTCTACCTGTGTGTGGCACATGCTATCATTTACAATTCCAACTAAGTGTGGCACACACTTTCATTTACAATCCCATCTAAGTGTTGCACATGCTATCATATACAAATCCATCTAAGTGTGGCACATGCTATCATTCACATTTCCATCTAAGTGTGGCACATGCTATCATTCACAATTCCATCTAAGTGTGGGACATGCTATCATTCACAATTCCATCTAAGTGTGGCACATGCTATCATTCACAATTATATCTATGTGTGGCACATGCTATCATTTACAATTCCATCTATGTGTGGCACATGCTATCATTCACAATTCCATCTAAGTGTGGCACATGCAACCAATTGTATGCTATCATTCACAATTCCATGTAAGTTTGGCACATGCTTTCATTTACAATTCCAACTAGATGAGGGATAGGCTACCAATCATATGCTATCTTTCACAATTCCATCCAAGTGTGGCCCATGCGACCAATCGTATGCTATCATTCACAATTCCATCTAAGTGTGGCGCATGCTATCATTTACAATTCCATCTAAGTGTGGGACATGCTATGATTTAAAATTCCATCTAAGAGTGGCACATGCTATCATTCACATTTCCATCTAAGTGTGGCACATGCTTTCATTTACAATTCCAACTAAGGGAGGGATATTCTACCAATTATATGCTATCATTCACAATTCTATCTAAGTGTGGTGCATGCTATCATTTACAATTCCAACAAGGTGAGGGATATGCTACCAATCATATGCTATCATTCACAATTCCATCCAAGTGAGAGATATGCAACTAATCATATCATATCCTTCACAATTCCATCTAAGTGTGGCGCATGCTTATATTTACAATTCCAATTAAGAGAGAGATATGCTACCAATCATATGCTCTCATTCACAATTCCATCTAAGTGTGGCACATGCAACCAATCGTATGCTATCATTCACAATACCTCCTAAGTGTGGCACATGCTATCATTCACAATTCTACCTGTGTGTGGCACATGCTATCATTTACAATTCCAACTAAGTGTGGGACATACTATCATTTACAATTCCATCTAAGTGTGGCACATGCTATCATTCACAATTCCATCTAAGTGTGGGACATGCTATGATTTAAAATTCCATCTAAGAGTGGCACATGCTATCATTCACATTTCCATCTAAGTGTGGCACATGCTTTCATTTACAATTCCAACTAAGAGAGGGATATTCTACCAATGATATGCTATCATTCACAATTCTATCTAAGTGTGGTGCATGCTATCATTTACAATTCCAACAAAGTGTGGCACATGCAACCAATCGTATGCTATCATTCACAATTCCATCTAAGTGTGGCACATGCTATCATTCACAATTCTATCTAAGTGTGGCACATGGTATCATTTACAATTCCAACTAAGTGAGGGATATGCTACTAATCATATGCAATCATTCACAATTCCATCTAAGTGTGGCACATGCTATCATTCACAATTCTACCTGTGTGTGGCACATGGTATCATTTACAATTCCAACTAAGTGTGGCACATACTATCATTTACAATTCCATCTAACTGTGGCACATGCTATCATTCACAATTCCATCTAAGTGTGGGACATGCTATGATTTAAAATTCCATCTAAGAGTGGCACATGCTATCATTCACATTTCCATCGAAGTGTGGTGCATGCTATCATTTACAATTCCAACAAGGTGAGGGATATGCTACCAATCATATGCAATCATTCAGAATTCTATCTAAGTGTGGCACATGCTTTCATTTACAATTCCAACTAAGAGAGGGATATGCTACCAATCATATGCTGTCATTCACAATTCCATCTAGGTGTTGCACATGCAACCAATCGTATGCTATCATTCACAATTCCATCTAAGTGTGGCACATGCTATCTTTTACAATTCCAACTAAGTGAGGGATATGCTACCAATCATATGCTATCATGTAAAATTCTATCTTAGTGCGCTGCTTGCTTTCATTTACAATTCCAACTAAGAGAGGGATATGCTACCAATCATATGCAATCATTCAGATTTCTATCTAAGTGTGGCACATGCTTTCATTTACAATTCCATCTAAGAGAGGGATATGCTACCGATCGTATGCTATCATTCACAATTCCATCTAAGTGTGGCACATGTTATCATTCACAATTACAACTAGGTGAATGATATGCTACCAATCATATGCTATCATTTACAATTCCAACTAAGTGTGGCACATGCAACCAATCGTATGCTATCATTCACAATTCCATGTAAGTGTGGCACATGCTTTCATTTACAATTCCAACTAGATGAGGGATAGCCTACCAATCGTATGCTATCATTCACAATTCCATCGAAGTGTGGCGCATGCTATCATTTACAATTCCATATAAGTGTGGCACATGCTATCATTCACAATTCCATCTAAGTGTGGCACATGCAACCAATCGTATGCTATCATTCACAATTCCATCTAAGTGTGGCACATGCTATCTTTTACAATTCCAACTAAGTGAGGGATATGGTACCAATCATATGCTATCATGCACAATTCTATCTTAGTGTGGCGCTTGCTTTCATTTACAATTCCAACTAAGAGAGGGATATGCTACCGATCGTATGCTATCATTCACAATTCCATCTAAGTGTGTCACATGTTATCATTCACAATTCTATCTATGTGTGGCACATGCTATCATTTACAATTCCATCTAAGTGTGGCACATGCTATCATTCACAATTCCATCTAAGTGTGGGACATGCTATGATTTAAAATTCCATCTAAGAGTGGCACATGCTATCATTCACATTTCCATCTAAGTGTGGTGCATGCTATCATTTACAACTCCAACAAGGTGAGGGATATGCTACCAATCATATGCAATCATTCAGAATTCTATCTAAGTGTGGCACATGTTATCATTCACAATTCTATCTATGTGTGGCACATGCTTTCATTTACAATTCCAACTAAGAGAGAGATATGCTACCAATCATATGCTCTCATTCACAATTCCATCCAAGTGTGGCACATGCAACCAATCGTATGCTATCATTCACAATTCCATCTAAGTGTGGCACATGCTATCATTCACAATTCTACCTTTGTGTGGCACATACTATCATTTACAATTCCAACTAAGTGTGGCACATACTATCATTTACAATTCCATCTAAGTGTGGCACATGCTATCATTCACAATTCCATCTAAGTGTGGGACATGCTATGATTTAAAATTCCATCTAAGAGTGGCACATCCTATCATTCACATTTCCATCTAAGTGTGGTGCATGCTATCATTTACAATTCCAACAAGGTGAGGGATATGCTACCAATCATATGCATTCATTCAGAATTCTATCTAAGTGTGGCACATGCTTTCATTTACAATTCCAACTAAGAGAGGGATATGCTACCAATCATATGCTCTCATTCACAATTCCATCTAAGTGTGGCACATGCAACCAATCGTATGCTATCATTCACAATTCTATCTAAGTGTTGCACATGGTATCATTTACAATTCCAACTAAGTGAGGGATATGCCACTAATTATATGCAATCATTCACAATTCCATCTAAGTGTGGCACATGCAACCGATCGTATGTTATCATTCAATATTAAATCTAAGTTTGACGCATGCTTTCATCTACAACTCCATCCAAGTGTGGCATATGCTATCATTTTCAATTCCATATAAGTGTGGCACATGCTATCATTCACAATTCCATCTAAGTGTGGCACATGCAACCAATCCTATGCTATCATTCACAATTCCATCTAAGTGTGGCACATGCTATCTTTTACAATTCCAACTAAGTGAGGGATATGCTACCAATCATATGCTATCATGCAAAATTCTATCTTAGTGCGCCGCTTGCTTTCATTTACAATTCCAACTAAGAGAGGGATATGCTACCAATCATATGCAATCATTCAGATTTCTATCTAAGTGTGGCACATGCTTTCATTTACAATTCCATCTAAGAGAGGGATATGCTACCGATCGTATGCTATCATTCACAATTCCATCTAAGTGTGGCACATGTTATCATTCACAATTACAACTAGGTGAATGATATGCTACCAATCATATGCTATCATTTACAATTCCAACTAAGTGTGACACATGCAACCAATCGTATGCTATCATTCACAATTCCATGTAAGTGTGGCACATGCTTTCATTTACAATTCCAACTAGATGAGGGATAGACTACCAATCGTATGCTATCATTCACAATTCCATCGAAGTGTGGCGCATGCTATCATTTACAATTCCATATAAGTGTGGCACATGCTATCATTCACAATTCCATCTAAGTGTGGCACATGATTTCATTTACAATTCCATCTAGATGAGGGATGGGCTACCAATCGTATGCTATCACTCACAATTCCATCGAAGTGTGGCGCATGCTGTCATTTACAATTCCATATAAGTGTGGCACATGCTATCAT
Organism: Ambystoma mexicanum; assembly: GCF_040938575.1. NCBI lineage: Eukaryota > Metazoa > Chordata > Amphibia > Caudata > Ambystomatidae > Ambystoma > Ambystoma mexicanum. The sequence continues at coordinate 1,390,246,157 of NC_090933.1, read as the reverse complement.
TCACAATTCCATCTAAGTGTGGCACATGCAACCAATCGTATGCTATCATTCACAATTCCATCTAAGTGTGGCACATGCTATCTTTTACAATTCCAACTAAGTGAGGGATATGGTACCAATCATATGCTATCATGCACAATTCTATCTTAGTGTGGCGCTTGCTTTCATTTACAATTCCAACTAAGAGAGGGATATGCTACCAATCATATGCAATCATTCAGATTTCTATCTAAGTGTGGCACATGCTTTCATTTACAATTCCATCTAAGAGAGGGATATGCTACCGATCGTATGCTATCATTCACAATTCCATCTAAGTGTGGCACATGTTATCATTCACAATTACAACTAGGTGAATGATATGCTACCAATCATATGCTATCATTTACAATTCTAACTAAGTGTGGCACATGCAACCAATCGTATGCTATCATTCACAATTCCATGTAAGTGTGGCACATGCTTTCATTTACAATTCCAACTAGATGAGGGATAGGCTACCAATCGTATGCTATCATTCACAATTCCATCGAAGTGTGGCACATGCTTTCATTTACAATTCCAACTAGATGAGGGATAGGCTCCCAATCGCATGCTATCATTCACAATTCCATAGAAGTGTGGCGCATGCTATCATTTACAATTCCATATAAGTGTGGCACATGCTATCATTCACAATTCCATCTAAGTGTGGCACATGCAACCAATTGTATGCTATCATTCACAATTCCATCGAAGTGTGGCACATGCTTTCATTTACAATTCCATCTAAGAGAGGGATATGCTACCGATCGTATGCTATCATTCACAATTCTATCTATGTGTGGCACATGCTATCATTTACAATTCCAACTAAGTGTGGCACATGCTATCATTCACAATTCCATCTAAGTGTGGCACATGCAACCAATCATATGCTATCATTCACAATTCCATCTAAGTGTGGCACATTATATCATTCACAATTCTATCTATGTGTGGCACATGCTATCATTTACATTTCCATCTAAGGGTGGCACATGCTATCATTCACAATTCCATCTAAGTGTGGCACATGCAACCGATCGTATGTTATCATTCACAATTAAATCTAAGTTTGACGCATGCTTTCATTTACAATTCCGTCCAAGTGTGGCACATGCTATCATTTACAATTCCATATAAGTGTGGCACATGCTATCATTCACAATTCCATCTAAGTGTGGCACAAACAACCAATCGTATGCTATCATTCACAATTCCATCTAAGTGTGGCACATGCTATCTTTTACAATTCCAACTAAGTGAGGGATATGCTACCAATCATATGCTATCATGCACAATTCTATCGTAGTGCACCGCTTGCTTTCATTTACAATTCCAACTAAGAGAGGGATATGCTACCAATCATATGCAATCATTCCGATTTCTATCTAAGTGTGGCACATGCTTTCATTTACAGTTCCATCTAAGAGAGGGATATGCTATCGATCGTATGCTATCATTCACAATTCCATCTAAGTGTGTCACATGTTATCATTCACAATTCTATCTATGTGTGGCACATGCTATCATTTACAATTCCAACTAAGTGTGGCACATGCTATCATTTACAATTCCATCTAAGTGTGGCACATGCTATCATTCACAATTCCATCTAAGTGTGGCACATGCAACCAATCGTATGCTATCATTCACAATTCCATCTAAGTGTGGCACATGCTATCTTTTACAATTCCAACTAAGTGAGGGATATGCTACCAATCATATGCTATCATGCACAATTCTATCGTAGTGCACCGCTTGCTTTCATTTACAATTCCAACTAAGAGAGGGATATGCTACCAATCATATGCAATCATTCCGATTTCTATCTAAGTGTGGTACATGCTTTCATTTACAGTTCCATCTAAGAGAGGGATATGCTATCGATCGTATGCTATCATTCACAATTCCATCTAAGTGTGGCACATGTTTTCATTCACAATTACAACTAGGTGAATGATATGCTACCAATCATAAGCTATCATTTAAAATTCCAACTAAGTGTGGCACATGCAACCAATCGTATGCTATCATTCACAATTCCATGTAAGTGTGGCACATACTTTCATTTACAATTCCAACTAGATGAGGGATAGGCTACCAATCGTATGCTATCATTCACAATTCCATCGAAGTGTGGCACATGCTATCATTCACAATTCCATCTAAGTCTGGCACATGCTATCTTTTACAATTCCAACTAAGTGACGGATATGGTACCAATCATATGCTATCATGCACAATTCTATCTTAGTGTGGCGCTTGCTTTCATTTACAATTCCAACTAAGAGAGGGATATGCTACCAATCATATGCAATCATTCAGATTGCTATCTAAGTGTGGCACATGCTTTCATTTACAATTCCATCTAAGAGAGGGATGTGTTACCGATCGTATGCTATCATTCACAATTCCATCTAAGTGTGTCACATGTTATCATTCACAATTCTATCTATGTGTGGCACATGCTATCATTTACAATTCCAACTAAGTGTGGCACATGCTATCATTCACAGTTCCATCTAAGTGTGGCACATGCAACCGATCATATGCTATCATTCGCAATTCCATCTAAGTTTGGCACATTATATCATTCACAATTCTATCTATGTGTGGGACATGCTATGATTTAAAATTCCATCTAAGAGTGGCACATCCTATCATTCACATTTCCATCTAAGTGTGGTGCATGCTATCATTTACAATTCCAACAAGGTGAGGGATATGCTACCAATCATATGCAATCATTCAGAATTCTATCTAAGTGTGGCACATGCTTTCATTTACAATTCCAACTAAGAGAGGGATATGCTACCAATCATATGCTCTCATTCACAATTCCATCTAAGTGTGGCACATGCAACCAATCGTATGCTATCATTCACAATTCTATCTAAGTGTTGCACATGGTATCATTTACAATTCCAACTAAGTGAGGGATATGCCACTAATTATATGCAATCATTCACAATTCCATCTAAGTGTGGCACATGCAACCGATCGTATGTTATCATTCAATATTAAATCTAAGTTTGACGCATGCTTTCATCTACAACTCCATCCAAGTGTGGCATATGCTATCATTTTCAATTCCATATAAGTGTGGCACATGCTATCATTCACAATTCCATCTAAGTGTGGCACATGCAACCAATCCTATGCTATCATTCACAATTCCATCTAAGTGTGGCACATGCTATCTTTTACAATTCCAACTAAGTGAGGGATATGCTACCAATCATATGCTATCATGCAAAATTCTATCTTAGTGCGCCGCTTGCTTTCATTTACAATTCCAACTAAGAGAGGGATATGCTACCAATCATATGCAATCATTCAGATTTCTATCTAAGTGTGGCACATGCTTTCATTCACAATTCCATCTAAGTGTGGCACATGTTATCATTCACAATTACAACTAGGTGAATGATATGCTACCAATCATATGCTATCATTTACAATTCCAACTAAGTGTGACACATGCAACCAATCGTATGCTATCATTCACAATTCCATGTAAGTGTGGCACATGCTTTCATTTACAATTCCAACTACATGAGGGATAGACTACCAATCGTATGCTATCATTCACAATTCCATCGAAGTGTGGCGCATGCTATCATTTACAATTCCATATAAGTGTGGCACATGCTATCATTCACAATTCCATCTAAGTGTGGCACATGATTTCATTTACAATTCCATCTAGATGAGGGATGGGCTACCAATCGTATGCTATCACTCACAATTCCATCGAAGTGTGGCGCATGCTGTCATTTACAATTCCATATAAGTGTGGCACATGCTATCATTCACAATTCCATCTAAGTGTGGCACATGCAACCAATCGTATGCTATCATTCACAATTCCATCTAAGTGTGGCACATGCTATCTTTTACAATTCCAACTAAGTGAGGGATATGGTACCAATCATATGCTATCATGCACAATTCTATCTTAGTGTGGCGCTTGCTTTCATTTACAATTCCAACTAAGAGAGGGATATGCTACCAATCATATGCAATCATTCAGATTTCTATCTAAGTGTGGCACATGCTTTCATTTACAATTCCATCTAAGAGAGGGATATGCTACCGATCGTATGCTATCATTCACAATTCCATCTAAGTGTGGCACATGTTATCATTCACAATTACAACTAGGTGAATGATATGCTACCAATCATATGCTATCATTTACAATTCTAACTAAGTGTGGCACATGCAACCAATCGTATGCTATCATTCACAATTCCATGTAAGTGTGGCACATGCTTTCATTTACAATTCCAACTAGATGAGGGATAGGCTACCAATCGTATGCTATCATTCACAATTCCATCGAAGTGTGGCACATGCTTTCATTTACAATTCCAACTAGATGAGGGATAGGCTACCAATCGCATGCTATCATTCACAATTCCATAGAAGTGTGGCGCATGCTATCATTTACAATTCCATATAAGTGTGGCACATGCTATCATTCACAATTCCATCTAAGTGTGGCACATGCAACCAATTGTATGCTATCATTCACAATTCCATCGAAGTGTGGCACATGCTTTCATTTACAATTCCATCTAAGAGTCGGATATGCTACCGATCGTATGCTAAGAGTCGGATATGCTACCGATCGTATGCTATCATTCACAATTCTATCTATGTGTGGCACATGCTATCATTTACAATTCCAACTAAGTGTGGCACATGCTATCATTCACAATTCCATCTAAGTGTGGCACATGCAACCAATCATATGCTATCATTCCGATTTCTATCTAAGTGTGGCACATGCTTTCATTTACAGTTCCATCTAAGAGAGGGATATGCTATCGATCGTATGCTATCATTCACAATTCCATCTAAGTGTGTCACATGTTATCATTCACAATTCTATCTATGTGTGGCACATGCTATCATTTACAATTCCAACTAAGTGTGGCACATGCTATCATTTACAATTCCATCTAAGTGTGGCACATGCTATCATTCACAATTCCATCTAAGTGTGGCACATGCAACCAATCGTATGCTATCATTCACAATTCCATCTAAGTGTGGCACATGCTATCTTTTACAATTCCAACTAAGTGAGGGATATGCTACCAATCATATGCTATCATGCACAATTCTATCGTAGTGCACCGCTTGCTTTCATTTACAATTCCAACTAAGAGAGGGATATGCTACCAATCATATGCAATCATTCCGATTTCTATCTAAGTGTGGTACATGCTTTCATTTACAGTTCCATCTAAGAGAGGGATATGCTATCGATCGTATGCTATCATTCACAATTCCATCTAAGTGTGGCACATGTTTTCATTCACAATTACAACTAGGTGAATGATATGCTACCAATCATAAGCTATCATTTAAAATTCCAACTAAGTGTGGCACATGCAACCAATCGTATGCTATCATTCACAATTCCATGTAAGTGTGGCACATACTTTCATTTACAATTCCAACTAGATGAGGGATAGGCTACCAATCGTATGCTATCATTCACAATTCCATCGAAGTGTGGCACATGCTATCATTCACAATTCCATCTAAGTCTGGCACATGCTATCTTTTACAATTCCAACTAAGTGACGGATATGGTACCAATCATATGCTATCATGCACAATTCTATCTTAGTGTGGCGCTTGCTTTCATTTACAATTCCAACTAAGAGAGGGATATGCTACCAATCATATGCAATCATTCAGATTGCTATCTAAGTGTGGCACATGCTTTCATTTACAATTCCATCTAAGAGAGGGATGTGTTACCGATCGTATGCTATCATTCACAATTCCATCTAAGTGTGTCACATGTTATCATTCACAATTCTATCTATGTGTGGCACATGCTATCATTTACAATTCCAACTAAGTGTGGCACATGCTATCATTCACAGTTCCATCTAAGTGTGGCACATGCAACCGATCATATGCTATCATTCGCAATTCCATCTAAGTTTGGCACATTATATCATTCACAATTCTATCTATGTGTGGGACATGCTATGATTTAAAATTCCATCTAAGAGTGGCACATCCTATCATTCACATTTCCATCTAAGTGTGGTGCATGCTATCATTTACAATTCCAACAAGGTGAGGGATATGCTACCAATCATATGCAATCATTCAGAATTCTATCTAAGTGTGGCACATGCTTTCATTTACAATTCCAACTAAGAGAGGGATATGCTACCAATCATATGCTCTCATTCACAATTCCATCTAAGTGTGGCACATGCAACCAATCGTATGCTATCATTCACAATTCTATCTAAGTGTTGCACATGGTATCATTTACAATTCCAACTAAGTGAGGGATATGCCACTAATTATATGCAATCATTCACAATTCCATCTAAGTGTGGCACATGCAACCGATCGTATGTTATCATTCAATATTAAATCTAAGTTTGACGCATGCTTTCATCTACAACTCCATCCAAGTGTGGCATATGCTATCATTTTCAATTCCATATAAGTGTGGCACATGCTATCATTCACAATTCCATCTAAGTGTGGCACATGCAACCAATCCTATGCTATCATTCACAATTCCATCTAAGTGTGGCACATGCTATCTTTTACAATTCCAACTAAGTGAGGGATATGCTACCAATCATATGCTATCATGCAAAATTCTATCTTAGTGCGCCGCTTGCTTTCATTTACAATTCCAACTAAGAGAGGGATATGCTACCAATCATATGCAATCATTCAGATTTCTATCTAAGTGTGGCACATGCTTTCATTCACAATTCCATCTAAGTGTGGCACATGTTATCATTCACAATTACAACTAGGTGAATGATATGCTACCAATCATATGCTATCATTTACAATTCCAACTAAGTGTGACACATGCAACCAATCGTATGCTATCATTCACAATTCCATGTAAGTGTGGCACATGCTTTCATTTACAATTCCAACTACATGAGGGATAGACTACCAATCGTATGCTATCATTCACAATTCCATCGAAGTGTGGCGCATGCTATCATTTACAATTCCATATAAGTGTGGCACATGCTATCATTCACAATTCCATCTAAGTGTGGCACATGATTTCATTTACAATTCCATCTAGATGAGGGATGGGCTACCAATCGTATGCTATCACTCACAATTCCATCGAAGTGTGGCGCATGCTGTCATTTACAATTCCATATAAGTGTGGCACATGCTATCATTCACAATTCCATCTAAGTGTGGCACATGCAACCAATCGTATGCTATCATTCACAATTCCATCTAAGTGTGGCACATGCTATCTTTTACAATTCCAACTAAGTGAGGGATATGGTACCAATCATATGCTATCATGCACAATTCTATCTTAGTGTGGCGCTTGCTTTCATTTACAATTCCAACTAAGAGAGGGATATGCTACCAATCATATGCAATCATTCAGATTTCTATCTAAGTGTGGCACATGCTTTCATTTACAATTCCATCTAAGAGAGGGATATGCTACCGATCGTATGCTATCATTCACAATTCCATCTAAGTGTGGCACATGTTATCATTCACAATTACAACTAGGTGAATGATATGCTACCAATCATATGCTATCATTTACAATTCTAACTAAGTGTGGCACATGCAACCAATCGTATGCTATCATTCACAATTCCATGTAAGTGTGGCACATGCTTTCATTTACAATTCCAACTAGATGAGGGATAGGCTACCAATCGTATGCTATCATTCACAATTCCATCGAAGTGTGGCACATGCTTTCATTTACAATTCCAACTAGATGAGGGATAGGCTACCAATCGCATGCTATCATTCACAATTCCATAGAAGTGTGGCGCATGCTATCATTTACAATTCCATATAAGTGTGGCACATGCTATCATTCACAATTCCATCTAAGTGTGGCACATGCAACCAATTGTATGCTATCATTCACAATTCCATCGAAGTGTGGCACATGCTTTCATTTACAATTCCATCTAAGAGTCGGATATGCTACCGATCGTATGCTATCATTCACAATTCTATCTATGTGTGGCACATGCTATCATTTACAATTCCAACTAAGTGTGGCACATGCTATCATTCACAATTCCATCTAAGTGTGGCACATGCAACCAATCATATGCTATCATTCACAATTCCATCTAAGTGTGGCACATTATATCATTCACAATTCTATCTATGTGTGGCACATGCTATCATTTACATTTCCATCTAAGGGTGGCACATGCTATCATTCACAATTCCATCTAAGTGTGGCACATGCAACCGATCGTATGTTATCATTCACAATTAAATCTAAGTTTGACGCATGCTTTCATTTACAATTCCGTCCAAGTGTGGCACATGCTATCATTTACAATTCCATATAAGTGTGGCACATGCTATCATTCACAATTTCATCTAAGTGTGGCACAAACAACCAATCGTATGCTATCATTCACAATTCCATCTAAGTGTGGCACATGCTATCTTTTACAATTCCAACTAAGTGAGGGATATGCTACCAATCATATGCTATCATGCACAATTCTATCGTAGTGCACCGCTTGCTTTCATTTACAATTCCAACTAAGAGAGGGATATGCTACCAATCATATGCAATCATTCCGATTTCTATCTATGTGTGGCACATGCTATCATTTACAATTCCAACTAAGTGTGGCACATGCTATCATTCACAGTTCCATCTAAGTGTGGCACATGCAACCGATCATATGCTATCATTCACAATTCCATCTAAGTTTGGCACATTATATCATTCACAATTCTATCTATGTGTGGGACATGCTATGATTTAAAATTCCATCTAAGAGTGGCACATCCTATCATTCACATTTCCATCTAAGTGTGGTGCATGCTATCATTTACAATTCCAACAAGGTGAGGGATATGCTACCAATCATATGCAATCATTCAGAATTCTATCTAAGTGTGGCACATGCTTTCATTTACAATTCCAACTAAGAGAGGGATATGCTACCAATCATATGCTCTCATTCACAATTCCATCTAAGTGTGGCACATGCAACCAATCGTATGCTATCATTCACAATTCTATCTAAGTGTTGCACATGGTATCATTTACAATTCCAACTAAGTGAGGGATATGCCACTAATTATATGCAATCATTCACAATTCCATCTAAGTGTGGCACATGCAACCGATCGTATGTTATCATTCAATATTAAATCTAAGTTTGACGCATGCTTTCATCTACAACTCCATCCAAGTGTGGCATATGCTATCATTTTCAATTCCATATAAGTGTGGCACATGCTATCATTCACAATTCCATCTAAGTGTGGCACATGCAACCAATCCTATGCTATCATTCACAATTCCATCTAAGTGTGGCACATGCTATCTTTTACAATTCCAACTAAGTGAGGGATATGCTACCAATCATATGCTATCATGCAAAATTCTATCTTAGTGCGCCGCTTGCTTTCATTTACAATTCCAACTAAGAGAGGGATATGCTACCAATCATATGCAATCATTCAGATTTCTATCTAAGTGTGGCACATGCTTTCATTCACAATTCCATCTAAGTGTGGCACATGTTATCATTCACAATTACAACTAGGTGAATGATATGCTACCAATCATATGCTATCATTTACAATTCCAACTAAGTGTGACACATGCAACCAATCGTATGCTATCATTCACAATTCCATGTAAGTGTGGCACATGCTTTCATTTACAATTCCAACTAGATGAGGGATAGACTACCAATCGTATGCTATCATTCACAATTCCATCGAAGTGTGGCGCATGCTATCATTTACAATTCCATATAAGTGTGGCACATGCTATCATTCACAATTCCATCTAAGTGTGGCACATGATTTCATTTACAATTCCATCTAGATGAGGGATGGGCTACCAATCGTATGCTATCACTCACAATTCCATCGAAGTGTGGCGCATGCTGTCATTTACAATTCCATATAAGTGTGGCACATGCTATCATTCACAATTCCATCTAAGTGTGGCACATGCAACCAATCGTATGCTATCATTCACAATTCCATCTAAGTGTGGCACATGCTATCTTTTACAATTCCAACTAAGTGAGGGATATGGTACCAATCATATGCTATCATGCACAATTCTATCTTAGTGTGGCGCTTGCTTTCATTTACAATTCCAACTAAGAGAGGGATATGCTACCAATCATATGCAATCATTCAGATTTCTATCTAAGTGTGGCACATGCTTTCATTTACAATTCCATCTAAGAGAGGGATATGCTACCGATCGTATGCTATCATTCACAATTCCATCTAAGTGTGGCACATGTTATCATTCACAATTACAACTAGGTGAATGATATGCTACCAATCATATGCTATCATTTACAATTCTAACTAAGTGTGGCACATGCAACCAATCGTATGCTATCATTCACAATTCCATGTAAGTGTGGCACATGCTTTCATTTACAATTCCAACTAGATGAGGGATAGGCTACCAATCGTATGCTATCATTCACAATTCCATCGAAGTGTGGCACATGCTTTCATTTACAATTCCAACTAGATGAGGGATAGGCTACCAATCGCATGCTATCATTCACAATTCCATAGAAGTGTGGCGCATGCTATCATTTACAATTCCATATAAGTGTGGCACATGCTATCATTCACAATTCCATCTAAGTGTGGCACATGCAACCAATTGTATGCTATCATTCACAATTGCATCGAAGTGTGGCACATGCTTTCATTTACAATTCCATCTAAGAGAGGGATATGCTACCGATCGTATGCTATCATTCACAATTCTATCTATGTGTGGCACATGCTATCATTTACAATTCCAACTAAGTGTGGCACATGCTATCATTCACAATTCCATCTAAGTGTGGCACATGCAACCAATCATATGCTATCATTCACAATTCCATCTAAGTGTGGCACATTATATCATTCACAATTCTATCTATGTGTGGCACATGCTATCATTTACATTTCCATCTAAGGGTGGCACATGCTATCATTCACAATTCCATCTAAGTGTGGCACATGCAACCGATCGTATGTTATCATTCACAATTAAATCAAAGTTTGACGCATGCTTTCATTTACAATTCCGTCCAAGTGTGGCACATGCTATCATTTACAATTCCATATAAGTGTGGCACATGCTATCATTCACAATTTCATCTAAGTGTGGCACAAACAACCAATCGTATGCTATCATTCACAATTCCATCTAAGTGTGGCACATGCTATCTTTTACAATTCCAACTAAGTGAGGGATATGCTACCAATCATATGCTATCATGCACAATTCTATCGTAGTGCACCGCTTGCTTTCATTTACAATTCCAACTAAGAGAGGGATATGCTACCAATCATATGCAATCATTCCGATTTCTATCTAAGTGTGGCACATGCTTTCATTTACAGTTCCATCTAAGAGAGGGATATGCTATCGATCGTATGCTATCATTCACAATTCCATCTAAGTGTGTCACATGTTATCATTCACAATTCTATCTATGTGTGGCACATGCTATCATTTACAATTCCAACTAAGTGTGGCACATGCTATCATTTACAATTCCATCTAAGTGTGGCACATGCTATCATTCACAATTCCATCTAAGTGTGGCACATGCAACCAATCGTATGCTATCATTCACAATTCCATCTAAGTGTGGCACATGCTATCTTTTACAATTCCAACTAAGTGAGGGATATGCTACCAATCATATGCTATCATGCACAATTCTATCGTAGTGCACCGCTTGCTTTCATTTACAATTCCAACTAAGAGAGGGATATGCTACCAATCATATGCAATCATTCCGATTTCTATCTAAGTGTGGTACATGCTTTCATTTACAGTTCCATCTAAGAGAGGGATATGCTATCGATCGTATGCTATCATTCACAATTCCATCTAAGTGTGGCACATGTTTTCATTCACAATTACAACTAGGTGAATGATATGCTACCAATCATAAGCTATCATTTAAAATTCCAACTAAGTGTGGCACATGCAACCAATCGTATGCTATCATTCACAATTCCATGTAAGTGTGGCACATACTTTCATTTACAATTCCAACTAGATGAGGGATAGGCTACCAATCGTATGCTATCATTCACAATTCCATCGAAGTGTGGCACATGCTATCATTCACAATTCCATCTAAGTCTGGCACATGCTATCTTTTACAATTCCAACTAAGTGACGGATATGGTACCAATCATATGCTATCATGCACAATTCTATCTTAGTGTGGCGCTTGCTTTCATTTACAATTCCAACTAAGAGAGGGATATGCTACCAATCATATGCAATCATTCAGATTGCTATCTAAGTGTGGCACATGCTTTCATTTACAATTCCATCTAAGAGAGGGATGTGTTACCGATCGTATGCTATCATTCACAATTCCATCTAAGTGTGTCACATGTTATCATTCACAATTCTATCTATGTGTGGCACATGCTATCATTTACAATTCCAACTAAGTGTGGCACATGCTATCATTCACAGTTCCATCTAAGTGTGGCACATGCAACCGATCATATGCTATCATTCACAATTCCATCTAAGGTTGGCACATTATATCATTCACAATTCTATCTATGTGTGGGACATGCTATGATTTAAAATTCCATCTAAGAGTGGCACATCCTATCATTCACATTTCCATCTAAGTGTGGTGCATGCTATCATTTACAATTCCAACAAGGTGAGGGATATGCTACCAATCATATGCAATCATTCAGAATTCTATCTAAGTGTGGCACATGCTTTCATTTACAATTCCAACTAAGAGAGGGATATGCTACCAATCATATGCTCTCATTCACAATTCCATCTAAGTGTGGCACATGCAACCAATCGTATGCTATCATTCACAATTCTATCTAAGTGTTGCACATGGTATCATTTACAATTCCAACTAAGTGAGGGATATGCCACTAATTATATGCAATCATTCACAATTCCATCTAAGTGTGGCACATGCAACCGATCGTATGTTATCATTCAATATTAAATCTAAGTTTGACGCATGCTTTCATCTACAACTCCATCCAAGTGTGGCATATGCTATCATTTTCAATTCCATATAAGTGTGGCACATGCTATCATTCACAATTCCATCTAAGTGTGGCACATGCAACCAATCCTATGCTATCATTCACAATTCCATCTAAGTGTGGCACATGTTATCATTCACAATTACAACTAGGTGAATGATATGCTACCAATCATATGCTATCATTTACAATTCCAACTAAGTGTGACACATGCAACCAATCGTATGCTATCATTCACAATTCCATGTAAGTGTGGCACATGCTTTCATTTACAATTCCAACTAGATGAGGGATAGACTACCAATCGTATGCTATCATTCACAATTCCATCGAAGTGTGGCGCATGCTATCATTTACAATTCCATATAAGTGTGGCACATGCTATCATTCACAATTCCATCTAAGTGTGGCACATGATTTCATTTACAATTCCATCTAGATGAGGGATGGGCTACCAATCGTATGCTATCACTCACAATTCCATCGAAGTGTGGCGCATGCTGTCATTTACAATTCCATATAAGTGTGGCACATGCTATCATTCACAATTCCATCTAAGTGTGGCACATGCAACCAATCGTATGCTATCATTCACAATTCCATCTAAGTGTGGCACATGCTATCTTTTACAATTCCAACTAAGTGAGGGATATGGTACCAATCATATGCTATCATGCACAATTCTATCTTAGTGTGGCGCTTGCTTTCATTTACAATTCCAACTAAGAGAGGGATATGCTACCAATCATATGCAATCATTCAGATTTCTATCTAAGTGTGGCACATGCTTTCATTTACAATTCCATCTAAGAGAGGGATATGCTACCGATCGTATGCTATCATTCACAATTCCATCTAAGTGTGGCACATGTTATCATTCACAATTACAACTAGGTGAATGATATGCTACCAATCATATGCTATCATTTACAATTCTAACTAAGTGTGGCACATGCAACCAATCGTATGCTATCATTCACAATTCCATGTAAGTGTGGCACATGCTTTCATTTACAATTCCAACTAGATGAGGGATAGGCTACCAATCGTATGCTATCATTCACAATTCCATCGAAGTGTGGCACATGCTTTCATTTACAATTCCAACTAGATGAGGGATAGGCTACCAATCGCATGCTATCATTCACAATTCCATAGAAGTGTGGCGCATGCTATCATTTACAATTCCATATAAGTGTGGCACATGCTATCATTCACAATTCCATCTAAGTGTGGCACATGCAACCAATTGTATGCTATCATTCACAATTCCATCGAAGTGTGGCACATGCTTTCATTTACAATTCCATCTAAGAGAGGGATATGCTACCGATCGTATGCTATCATTCACAATTCTATCTATGTGTGGCACATGCTATCATTTACAATTCCAACTAAGTGTGGCACATGCTATCATTCACAATTCCATCTAAGTGTGGCACATGCAACCAATCATATGCTATCATTCACAATTCCATCTAAGTGTGGCACATTATATCATTCACAATTCTATCTATGTGTGGCACATGCTATCATTTACATTTCCATCTAAGGGTGGCACATGCTATCATTCACAATTCCATCTAAGTGTGGCACATGCAACCGATCGTATGTTATCATTCACAATTAAATCTAAGTTTGACGCATGCTTTCATTTACAATTCCGTCCAAGTGTGGCACATGCTATCATTTACAATTCCATATAAGTGTGGCACATGCTATCATTCACAATTCCATCTAAGTGTGGCACAAACAACCAATCGTATGCTATCATTCACAATTCCATCTAAGTGTGGCACATGCTATCTTTTACAATTCCAACTAAGTGAGGGATATGCTACCAATCATATGCTATCATGCACAATTCTATCGTAGTGCACCGCTTGCTTTCATTTACAATTCCAACTAAGAGAGGGATATGCTACCAATCATATGCAATCATTCCGATTTCTATCTAAGTGTGGCACATGCTTTCATTTACAGTTCCATCTAAGAGAGGGATATGCTATCGATCGTATGCTATCATTCACAATTCCATCTAAGTGTGTCACATGTTATCATTCACAATTCTATCTATGTGTGGCACATGCTATCATTTACAATTCCAACTAAGTGTGGCACATGCTATCATTTACAATTCCATCTAAGTGTGGCACATGCTATCATTCACAATTCCATCTAAGTGTGGCACATGCAACCAATCGTATGCTATCATTCACAATTCCATCTAAGTGTGGCACATGCTATCTTTTACAATTCCAACTAAGTGAGGGATATGCTACCAATCATATGCTATCATGCACAATTCTATCGTAGTGCACCGCTTGCTTTCATTTACAATTCCAACTAAGAGAGGGATATGCTACCAATCATATGCAATCATTCCGATTTCTATCTAAGTGTGGTACATGCTTTCATTTACAGTTCCATCTAAGAGAGGGATATGCTATCGATCGTATGCTATCATTCACAATTCCATCTAAGTGTGGCACATGTTTTCATTCACAATTACAACTAGGTGAATGATATGCTACCAATCATAAGCTATCATTTAAAATTCCAACTAAGTGTGGCACATGCAACCAATCGTATGCTATCATTCACAATTCCATGTAAGTGTGGCACATACTTTCATTTACAATTCCAACTAGATGAGGGATAGGCTACCAATCGTATGCTATCATTCACAATTCCATCGAAGTGTGGCACATGCTATCATTCACAATTCCATCTAAGTCTGGCACATGCTATCTTTTACAATTCCAACTAAGTGACGGATATGGTACCAATCATATGCTATCATGCACAATTCTATTTTAGTGTGGCGCTTGCTTTCATTTACAATTCCAACTAAGAGAGGGATATGCTACCAATCATATGCAATCATTCAGATTGCTATCTAAGTGTGGCACATGCTTTCATTTACAATTCCATCTAAGAGAGGGATGTGTTACCGATCGTATGCTATCATTCACAATTCCATCTAAGTGTGTCACATGTTATCATTCACAATTCTATCTATGTGTGGCACATGCTATCATTTACAATTCCAACTAAGTGTGGCACATGCTATCATTCACAGTTCCATCTAAGTGTGGCACATGCAACCGATCATATGCTATCATTCACAATTCCATCTAAGTTTGGCACATTATATCATTCACAATTCTATCTATGTGTGGCACATGCTATCATTTACAATTCCATCTAAGTGTGGCACATGCTATCATCACAATTCCATCTAAGTGTGGCATATGCTATCATTCACAATTCCATCTAAGTGTGGCACATGCAACCAATCGTATGCTATCATTCACAATTACATCTAAGTGTGGCACATGCTTTCATTTACAATTCTAACTAGGTGAGGGATATGCTACCAATCATATGCTATCTTTCACAATTCCATCTAAGTGTGGTGCATGCTATCATTTACAATTCCAACTAAGTGTGGCACATGCTGTCATTCACAATTCCATGTAAGTGTGGCACATGCTTTCATTTACAATTTCAACTAGATGAGGGATAGGCTACCAATCGTATGCTATCATTCACAATTCCATCGAAGTGTGGCACATGCTTTCATTTACAATTCCAACTAGATGAGGGATAGGCTACCAATCGCATGCTATCATTCACAATTCCATAGAAGTGTGGCGCATGCTATCATTTACAATTCCATATAAGTGTGGCACATGCTATCATTCACAATTCCATCTAAGTGTGGCACATGCAACCAATTGTATGCTATCATTCACAATTCCATCGAAGTGTGGCACATGCTTTCATTTACAATTCCATCTAAGAGAGGGATATGCTACCGATCGTATGCTATCATTCACAATTCTATCTATGTGTGGCACATGCTATCATTTACAATTCCAACTAAGTGTGGCACATGCTATCATTCACAATTCCATCTAAGTGTGGCACATGCAACCAATCATATGCTATCATTCACAATTCCATCTAAGTGTGGCACATTATATCATTCACAATTCTATCTATGTGTGGCACATGCTATCATTTACATTTCCATCTAAGGGTGGCACATGCTATCATTCACAATTCCATCTAAGTGTGGCACATGCAACCGATCGTATGTTATCATTCACAATTAAATCTAAGTTTGACGCATGCTTTCATTTACAATTCCGTCCAAGTGTGGCACATGCTATCATTTACAATTCCATATAAGTGTGGCACATGCTATCATTCACAATTCCATCTAAGTGTGGCACAAACAACCAATCGTATGCTATCATTCACAATTCCATCTAAGTGTGGCACATGCTATCTTTTACAATTCCAACTAAGTGAGGGATATGCTACCAATCATATGCTATCATGCACAATTCTATCGTAGTGCACCGCTTGCTTTCATTTACAATTCCAACTAAGAGAGGGATATGCTACCAATCATATGCAATCATTCCGATTTCTATCTAAGTGTGGCACATGCTTTCATTTACAGTTCCATCTAAGAGAGGGATATGCTATCGATCGTATGCTATCATTCACAATTCCATCTAAGTGTGTCACATGTTATCATTCACAATTCTATCTATGTGTGGCACATGCTATCATTTACAATTCCAACTAAGTGTGGCACATGCTATCATTTACAATTCCATCTAAGTGTGGCACATGCTATCATTCACAATTCCATCTAAGTGTGGCACATGCAACCAATCGTATGCTATCATTCACAATTCCATCTAAGTGTGGCACATGCTATCTTTTACAATTCCAACTAAGTGAGGGATATGCTACCAATCATATGCTATCATGCACAATTCTATCGTAGTGCACCGCTTGCTTTCATTTACAATTCCAACTAAGAGAGGGATATGCTACCAATCATATGCAATCATTCCGATTTCTATCTAAGTGTGGTACATGCTTTCATTTACAGTTCCATCTAAGAGAGGGATATGCTATCGATCGTATGCTATCATTCACAATTCCATCTAAGTGTGGCACATGTTTTCATTCACAATTACAACTAGGTGAATGATATGCTACCAATCATAAGCTATCATTTAAAATTCCAACTAAGTGTGGCACATGCAACCAATCGTATGCTATCATTCACAATTCCATGTAAGTGTGGCACATACTTTCATTTACAATTCCAACTAGATGAGGGATAGGCTACCAATCGTATGCTATCATTCACAATTCCATCGAAGTGTGGCACATGCTATCATTCACAATTCCATCTAAGTCTGGCACATGCTATCTTTTACAATTCCAACTAAGTGACGGATATGGTACCAATCATATGCTATCATGCACAATTCTATTTTAGTGTGGCGCTTGCTTTCATTTACAATTCCAACTAAGAGAGGGATATGCTACCAATCATATGCAATCATTCAGATTGCTATCTAAGTGTGGCACATGCTTTCATTTACAATTCCATCTAAGAGAGGGATGTGTTACCGATCGTATGCTATCATTCACAATTCCATCTAAGTGTGTCACATGTTATCATTCACAATTCTATCTATGTGTGGCACATGCTATCATTTACAATTCCAACTAAGTGTGGCACATGCTATCATTCACAGTTCCATCTAAGTGTGGCACATGCAACCGATCATATGCTATCATTCACAATTCCATCTAAGTTTGGCACATTATATCATTCACAATTCTATCTATGTGTGGCACATGCTATCATTTACAATTCCATCTAAGTGTGGCACATGCTATCATCACAATTCCATCTAAGTGTGGCATATGCTATCATTCACAATTCCATCTAAGTGTGGCACATGCAACCAATCGTATGCTATCATTCACAATTACATCTAAGTGTGGCACATGCTTTCATTTACAATTCTAACTAGGTGAGGGATATGCTACCAATCATATGCTATCTTTCACAATTCCAACTAAGTGTGGTGCATGCTATCATTTACAATTCCAACTAAGTGTGGCACATGCTGTCATTCACAATTCCATGTAAGTGTGGCACATGCTTTCATTTACAATTTCAACTAGCTGAGGGATAGGCTACCAAGCGTATGCTATCTTTCACAATTCCATCGAAGTGTGGCACATGCTATCATTTACAATTCCATCTAAGTGTGGGACATGCTATGATTTAAAATTCCATCTAAGAATGGCACATGCTATCATTCACATTTCCATCTAAGTGTGGCACATGCTTTCATTTACAATTCCAACTATGAGAGGGATATTCTACCAATTATATGCTATCATTCACAATTCTGTCTAAGTGTGGTGCATGCTATCATTTACAATTCCAACAAGATGAGGGATATGCTACCAATCATATGCTATCTTTCACAATTCCATCGAAGTGTGGCACATGCTATCATTTACAATTCCATCTAAGTGTGGGACATGCTATGATTTAAAATTCCATCTAAGAATGGCACATGCTATCATTCACATTTCCATCTAAGTGTGGCGCATGCTTTCATTTACAATTCCAACTAAGAGAGGGATATGCTACCAATCATATGCAATCATTCACAATTCTATCTCCGTGTGGCGCATGCGTTCATTTACAGTTCCAACTAAGAGAGGGATATGCTACAAATCATATGCTATCATTCACAATTCCATCTAAGTGTGGCACATGCAACCAATCGTATGCTATCATTCACAATTCCATCTAAGTGTGGCACATGCTATCTTTTACAATTTCAACTAAGTGAGGGATATGGTACCAATCATATGCTATCATGCACAATTCTATCTTAGTGTGGCGCTTGCTTTCATTTACAATTCCAACTAAGAGAGGGATATGCTACCGATCGTATGCTATCATTCACAATTCCATCTAAGTGTGTCACATGTTATCATTCACAATTCTATCTATGTGTGGCACATGCTATCATTTAAAATTCCATCTAAGAGTGGCACATGCTATCATTCACATTTCCATCTAAGTGTGGTGCATGCTATCATTTACAACTCCAACAAGGTGAGGGATATGCTACCAATCATATGCAATCATTCACAATTCTATCTCAGTGTGGCGCATGCGTTCATTTACAGTTCCAACTAAGAGAGAGATATGCTACCAATCATATGCTCTCATTCACAATTCCATCCAAGTGTGGCACATGCAACCAATCGTATGCTATCATTCACAATTCCATCTAAGTGTGGCACATGCTATCATTCACAATTCTACCTTTGTGTGGCACATGCTATCATTTACAATTCCAACTAAGTGTGGCACATACTATCATTTACAATTCCATCTAAGTGTGGCACATGCTATCATTCACAATTCCATCTAAGTGTGGGACATGCTATGATTTAAATTTCCATCTAAGAGTGGCACATCCTATCATTCACATTTCCATCTAAGTGTGGTGCATGCTATCATTTACAATTCCACCAAGGTGTGGCACATGCAACCAATCGTATGCTATAATTCACAATTCTATCTAAGTGTTGCACATGGTATCATTTACAATTCCAACTAAGTGAGGGATATGCTACTAATTATATGCAATCATTCACAATTCCATCTAAGTGTGGCACATGCAATCGATCGTATGTTATCATTCAATATTAAATCTAAGTTTGACGCATGCTTTCATCTACAACTCCATCCAAGTGTGGCATATGCTATCATTTTCAATTCCATATAAGTGTGGCACATGCTATCATTCACAATTCCATCTAAGTGTGGCACATGCAACCAATCCTATGCTATCATTCACAATTCCATCTAAGTGTGGCACATGCTATCTTTTACAATTCCAACTAAGTGAGGGATATGCTACCAATCATATGCTATCATGCAAAATTCTATCTTAGTGCGCCGCTTGCTTTCATTTACAATTCCAACTAAGAGAGGGATATGCTACCAATCATATGCAATCATTCAGATTTCTATCTAAGTGTGGCACATGCTTTCATTCACAATTCCATCTAAGTGTGGCACATGTTATCATTCACAATTACAACTAGGTGAATGATATGCTACCAATCATATGCTATCATTTACAATTCCAACTAAGTGTGACACATGCAACCAATCGTATGCTATCATTCACAATTCCATGTAAGTGTGGCACATGCTTTCATTTACAATTCCAACTAGATGAGGGATAGACTACCAATCGTATGCTATCATTCACAATTCCATCGAAGTGTGGCGCATGCTATCATTTACAATTCCATATAAGTGTGGCACATGCTATCATTCACAATTCCATCTAAGTGTGGCACATGATTTCATTTACAATTCCATCTAGATGAGGGATGGGCTACCAATCGTATGCTATCACTCACAATTCCATCGAAGTGTGGCGCATGCTGTCATTTACAATTCCATATAAGTGTGGCACATGCTATCATTCACAATTCCATCTAAGTGTGGCACATGCAACCAATCGTATGCTATCATTCACAATTCCATCTAAGTGTGGCACATGCTATCTTTTACAATTCCAACTAAGTGAGGGATATGGTACCAATCATATGCTATCATGCACAATTCTATCTTAGTGTGGCGCTTGCTTTCATTTACAATTCCAACTAAGAGAGGGATATGCTACCAATCATATGCAATCATTCAGATTTCTATCTAAGTGTGGCACATGCTTTCATTTACAATTCCATCTAAGAGAGGGATATGCTACCGATCGTATGCTATCATTCACAATTCCATCTAAGTGTGGCACATGTTATCATTCACAATTACAACTAGGTGAATGATATGCTACCAATCATATGCTATCATTTACAATTCTAACTAAGTGTGGCACATGCAACCAATCGTATGCTATCATTCACAATTCCATGTAAGTGTGGCACATGCTTTCATTTACAATTCCAACTAGATGAGGGATAGGCTACCAATCGTATGCTATCATTCACAATTCCATCGAAGTGTGGCACATGCTTTCATTTACAATTCCAACTAGATGAGGGATAGGCTACCAATCGCATGCTATCATTCACAATTCCATAGAAGTGTGGCGCATGCTATCATTTACAATTCCATATAAGTGTGGCACATGCTATCATTCACAATTCCATCTAAGTGTGGCACATGCAACCAATTGTATGCTATCATTCACAATTCTATCTATGTGTGGCACATGCTATCATTTACAATTCCAACTAAGTGTGGCACATGCTATCATTCACAATTCCATCTAAGTGTGGCACATGCAACCAATCATATGCTATCATTCACAATTCCATCTAAGTGTGGCACATTATATCATTCACAATTCTATCTATGTGTGGCACATGCTATCATTTACATTTCCAACTAAGAGAGAGATATGCTACCAATCATATGCTCTCATTCACAATTCCATCCAAGTGTGGCACATGCAACCAATCGTATGCTATCATTCACAATTCCATCTAAGTGTGGCACATGCTATCATTCACAATTCTACCTTTGTGTGGCACATGCTATCATTTACAATTCCAACTAAGTGTGGCACATACTATCATTTACAATTCCATCTAAGTGTGGCACATGCTATCATTCACAATTCCATCTAAGTGTGGGACATGCTATGATTTAAATTTCCATCTAAGAGTGGCACATCCTATCATTCACATTTCCATCTAAGTGTGGTGCATGCTATCATTTACAATTCCACCAAGGTGTGGCACATGCAACCAATCGTATGCTATAATTCACAATTCTATCTAAGTGTTGCACATGGTATCATTTACAATTCCAACTAAGTGAGGGATATGCTACTAATTATATGCAATCATTCACAATTCCATCTAAGTGTGGCACATGCAATCGATCGTATGTTATCATTCAATATTAAATCTAAGTTTGACGCATGCTTTCATCTACAACTCCATCCAAGTGTGGCATATGCTATCATTTTCAATTCCATATAAGTGTGGCACATGCTATCATTCACAATTCCATCTAAGTGTGGCACATGCAACCAATCCTATGCTATCATTCACAATTCCATCTAAGTGTGGCACATGCTATCTTTTACAATTCCAACTAAGTGAGGGATATGCTACCAATCATATGCTATCATGCAAAATTCTATCTTAGTGCGCCGCTTGCTTTCATTTACAATTCCAACTAAGAGAGGGATATGCTACCAATCATATGCAATCATTCAGATTTCTATCTAAGTGTGGCACATGCTTTCATTCACAATTCCATCTAAGTGTGGCACATGTTATCATTCACAATTACAACTAGGTGAATGATATGCTACCAATCATATGCTATCATTTACAATTCCAACTAAGTGTGACACATGCAACCAATCGTATGCTATCATTCACAATTCCATGTAAGTGTGGCACATGCTTTCATTTACAATTCCAACTAGATGAGGGATAGACTACCAATCGTATGCTATCATTCACAATTCCATCGAAGTGTGGCGCATGCTATCATTTACAATTCCATATAAGTGTGGCACATGCTATCATTCACAATTCCATCTAAGTGTGGCACATGATTTCATTTACAATTCCATCTAGATGAGGGATGGGCTACCAATCGTATGCTATCACTCACAATTCCATCGAAGTGTGGCGCATGCTGTCATTTACAATTCCATATAAGTGTGGCACATGCTATCATTCACAATTCCATCTAAGTGTGGCACATGCAACCAATCGTATGCTATCATTCACAATTCCATCTAAGTGTGGCACATGCTATCTTTTACAATTCCAACTAAGTGAGGGATATGGTACCAATCATATGCTATCATGCACAATTCTATCTTAGTGTGGCGCTTGCTTTCATTTACAATTCCAACTAAGAGAGGGATATGCTACCAATCATATGCAATCATTCAGATTTCTATCTAAGTGTGGCACATGCTTTCATTTACAATTCCATCTAAGAGAGGGATATGCTACCGATCGTATGCTATCATTCACAATTCCATCTAAGTGTGGCACATGTTATCATTCACAATTACAACTAGGTGAATGATATGCTACCAATCATATGCTATCATTTACAATTCTAACTAAGTGTGGCACATGCAACCAATCGTATGCTATCATTCACAATTCCATGTAAGTGTGGCACATGCTTTCATTTACAATTCCAACTAGATGAGGGATAGGCTACCAATCGTATGCTATCATTCACAATTCCATCGAAGTGTGGCACATGCTTTCATTTACAATTCCAACTAGATGAGGGATAGGCTACCAATCGCATGCTATCATTCACAATTCCATAGAAGTGTGGCGCATGCTATCATTTACAATTCCATATAAGTGTGGCACATGCTATCATTCACAATTCCATCTAAGTGTGGCACATGCAACCAATTGTATGCTATCATTCACAATTCTATCTATGTTTGGCACATGCTATCATTTACAATTCCAACTAAGTGTGGCACATGCTATCATTCACAATTCCATCTAAGTGTGGCACATGCAACCAATCATATGCTATCATTCACAATTCCATCTAAGTGTGGCACATTATATCATTCACAATTCTATCTATGTGTGGCACATGCTATCATTTACATTTCCATCTAAGGGTGGCACATGCAATCATTCACAATTCCATCTAAGTGTGGCACATGCAACCGATCGTATGTTATCATTCACAATTAAATCTAAGTTTGACGCATGCTTTCATTTACAATTCCGTCCAAGTGTGGCACATGCTATCATTTACAATTCCATATAAGTGTGGCACATGCTATCATTCACAATTCCATCTAAGTGTGGCACAAACAACCAATCGTATGCTATCATTCACAATTCCATCTAAGTGTGGCACATGCTATCTTTTACAATTCCAACTAAGTGAGGGATATGCTACCAATCATATGCTATCATGCACAATTCTATCGTAGTGCACCGCTTGCTTTCATTTACAATTCCAACTAAGAGAGGGATATGCTACCAATCATATGCAATCATTCCGATTTCTATCTAAGTGTGGCACATGCTTTCATTTACAGTTCCATCTAAGAGAGGGATATGCTATCGATCGTATGCTATCATTCACAATTCCATCTAAGTGTGTCACATGTTATCATTCACAATTCTATCTATGTGTGGCACATGCTATCATTTACAATTCCAACTAAGTGTGGCACATGCTATCATTTACAATTCCATCTAAGTGTGGCACATGCTATCATTCACAATTCCATCTAAGTGTGGCACATGCAACCAATCGTATGCTATCATTCACAATTCCATCTAAGTGTGGCACATGCTATCTTTTACAATTCCAACTAAGTGAGGGATATGCTACCAATCATATGCTATCATGCACAATTCTATCGTAGTGCACCGCTTGCTTTCATTTACAATTCCAACTAAGAGAGGGATATGCTACCAATCATATGCAATCATTCCGATTTCTATCTAAGTGTGGTACATGCTTTCATTTACAGTTCCATCTAAGAGAGGGATATGCTATCGATCGTATGCTATCATTCACAATTCCATCTAAGTGTGGCACATGTTTTCATTCACAATTACAACTAGGTGAATGATATGCTACCAATCATAAGCTATCATTTAAAATTCCAACTAAGTGTGGCACATGCAACCAATCGTATGCTATCATTCACAATTCCATGTAAGTGTGGCACATACTTTCATTTACAATTCCAACTAGATGAGGGATAGGCTACCAATCGTATGCTATCATTCACAATTCCATCGAAGTGTGGCACATGCTATCATTCACAATTCCATCTAAGTCTGGCACATGCTATCTTTTACAATTCCAACTAAGTGACGGATATGGTACCAATCATATGCTATCATGCACAATTCTATTTTAGTGTGGCGCTTGCTTTCATTTACAATTCCAACTAAGAGAGGGATATGCTACCAATCATATGCAATCATTCAGATTGCCATCTAAGTGTGGCACATGCTTTCATTTACAATTCCATCTAAGAGAGGGATGTGTTACCGATCGTATGCTATCATTCACAATTCCATCTAAGTGTGTCACATGTTATCATTCACAATTCTATCTATGTGTGGCACATGCTATCATTTACAATTCCAACTAAGTGTGGCACATGCTATCATTCACAGTTCCATCTAAGTGTGGCACATGCAACCGATCATATGCTATCATTCACAATTCCATCTAAGTTTGGCACATTATATCATTCACAATTCTATCTATGTGTGGCACATGCTATCATTTACAATTCCATCTAAGTGTGGCACATGCTATCATCACAATTCCATCTAAGTGTGGCATATGCTATCATTCACAATTCCATCTAAGTGTGGCACATGCAACCAATCGTATGCTATCATTCACAATTACATCTAAGTGTGGCACATGCTTTCATTTACAATTCTAACTAGGTGAGGGATATGCTACCAATCAT
Source organism: Ambystoma mexicanum (assembly GCF_040938575.1). Lineage (NCBI taxonomy): Eukaryota > Metazoa > Chordata > Amphibia > Caudata > Ambystomatidae > Ambystoma > Ambystoma mexicanum. The sequence continues at coordinate 1,390,219,722 of NC_090933.1, read as the reverse complement.
ATGCTATCTTTCACAATTCCATCTAAGTGTGGTGCATGCTATCATTTACAATTCCAACTAAGTGTGGCACATGCTGTCATTCACAATTCCATGTAAGTGTGGCACATGCTTTCATTTACAATTTCAACTAGATGAGGGATAGGCTACCAAGCGTATGCTATCTTTCACAATTCCATCGAAGTGTGGCACATGCTATCATTTACAATTCCATCTAAGTGTGGGACATGCTATGATTTAAAATTCCATCTAAGAATGGCACATGCTATCATTCACATTTCCATCTAAGTGTGGCACATGCTTTCATTTACAATTCCAACTATGAGAGGGATATTCTACCAATTATATGCTATCATTCACAATTCTGTCTAAGTGTGGTGCATGCTATCATTTACAATTCCAACAAGATGAGGGATATGCTACCAATCATATGCTATCTTTCACAATTCCATCGAAGTGTGGCACATGCTATCATTTACAATTACATCTAAGTGTGGGACATGCTATGATTTAAAATTCCATCTAAGAATGGCACATGCTATCATTCACATTTCCATCTAAGTGTGGCGCATGCTTTCATTTACAATTCCAACTAAGAGAGGGATATGCTACCAATCATATGCAATCATTCACAATTCTATCTCAGTGTGGCGCATGCGTTCATTTACAGTTCCAACTAAGAGAGGGATATGCTACAAATCATATGCTATCATTCACAATTCCATCTAAGTGTGGCACATGCAACCAATCGTATGCTATCATTCACAATTCCATCTAAGTGTGGCACATGCTATCTTTTACAATTTCAACTAAGTGAGGGATATGGTACCAATCATATGCTATCATGCACAATTCTATCTTAGTGTGGCGCTTGCTTTCATTTACAATTCCAACTAAGAGAGGGATATGCTACCGATCGTATGCTATCATTCACAATTCCATCTAAGTGTGTCACATGTTATCATTCACAATTCTATCTATGTGTGGCACATGCTATCATTTAAAATTCCATCTAAGAGTGGCACATGCTATCATTCACATTTCCATCTAAGTGTGGTGCATGCTATCATTTACAACTCCAACAAGGTGAGGGATATGCTACCAATCATATGCAATCATTCACAATTCTATCTCAGTGTGGCGCATGCGTTCATTTACAGTTCCAACTAAGAGAGAGATATGCTACCAATCATATGCTCTCATTCACAATTCCATCCAAGTGTGGCACATGCAACCAATCGTATGCTATCATTCACAATTCCATCTAAGTGTGGCACATGCTATCATTCACAATTCTACCTTTGTGTGGCACATGCTATCATTTACAATTCCAACTAAGTGTGGCACATACTATCATTTACAATTCCATCTAAGTGTGGCACATGCTATCATTCACAATTCCATCTAAGTGTGGGACATGCTATGATTTAAATTTCCATCTAAGAGTGGCACATCCTATCATTCACATTTCCATCTAAGTGTGGTGCATGCTATCATTTACAATTCCACCAAGGTGTGGCACATGCAACCAATCGTATGCTATAATTCACAATTCTATCTAAGTGTTGCACATGGTATCATTTACAATTCCAACTAAGTGAGGGATATGCTACTAATTATATGCAATCATTCACAATTCCATCTAAGTGTGGCACATGCAATCGATCGTATGTTATCATTCAATATTAAATCTAAGTTTGACGCATGCTTTCATCTACAACTCCATCCAAGTGTGGCATATGCTATCATTTTCAATTCCATATAAGTGTGGCACATGCTATCATTCACAATTCCATCTAAGTGTGGCACATGCAACCAATCCTATGCTATCATTCACAATTCCATCTAAGTGTGGCACATGCTATCTTTTACAATTCCAACTAAGTGAGGGATATGCTACCAATCATATGCTATCATGCAAAATTCTATCTTAGTGCGCCGCTTGCTTTCATTTACAATTCCAACTAAGAGAGGGATATGCTACCAATCATATGCAATCATTCAGATTTCTATCTAAGTGTGGCACATGCTTTCATTCACAATTCCATCTAAGTGTGGCACATGTTATCATTCACAATTACAACTAGGTGAATGATATGCTACCAATCATATGCTATCATTTACAATTCCAACTAAGTGTGACACATGCAACCAATCGTATGCTATCATTCACAATTCCATGTAAGTGTGGCACATGCTTTCATTTACAATTCCAACTAGATGAGGGATAGACTACCAATCGTATGCTATCATTCACAATTCCATCGAAGTGTGGCGCATGCTATCATTTACAATTCCATATAAGTGTGGCACATGCTATCATTCACAATTCCATCTAAGTGTGGCACATGATTTCATTTACAATTCCATCTAGATGAGGGATGGGCTACCAATCGTATGCTATCACTCACAATTCCATCGAAGTGTGGCGCATGCTGTCATTTACAATTCCATATAAGTGTGGCACATGCTATCATTCACAATTCCATCTAAGTGTGGCACATGCAACCAATCGTATGCTATCATTCACAATTCCATCTAAGTGTGGCGCTTGCTTTCATTTACAATTCCAACTAAGAAAGGGATATGCTACCAATCATATGCAATCATTCAGATTTCTATCTAAGTGTGGCACATGCTTTCATTTACAATTCCATCTAAGAGAGGGATATGCTACCGATCGTATGCTATCATTCACAATTCCATCTAAGTGTGGCACATGTTATCATTCACAATTACAACTAGGTGAATGATATGCTACCAATCATATGCTATCATTTACAATTCTAACTAAGTGTGGCACATGCAACCAATCGTATGCTATCATTCACAATTCCATGTAAGTGTGGCACATGCTTTCATTTACAATTCCAACTAGATGAGGGATAGGCTACCAATCGTATGCTATCATTCACAATTCCATCGAAGTGTGGCACATGCTTTCATTTACAATTCCAACTAGATGAGGGATAGGCTACCAATCGCATGCTATCATTCACAATTCCATAGAAGTGTGGCGCATGCTATCATTTACAATTCCATATAAGTGTGGCACATGCTATCATTCACAATTCCATCTAAGTGTGGCACATGCAACCAATTGTATGCTATCATTCACAATTCCATCGAAGTGTGGCACATGCTTTCATTTACAATTCCATCTAAGAGAGGGATATGCTACCGATCGTATGCTATCATTCACAATTCTATCTATGTGTGGCACATGCTATCATTTACAATTCCAACTAAGTGTGGCACATGCTATCATTCACAATTCCATCTAAGTGTGGCACATGCAACCAATCATATGCTATCATTCACAATTCCATCTAAGTGTGGCACATTATATCATTCACAATTCTATCTATGTGTGGCACATGCTATCATTTACATTTCCATCTAAGGGTGGCACATGCTATCATTCACAATTCCATCTAAGTGTGGCACATGCAACCGATCGTATGTTATCATTCACAATTAAATCTAAGTTTGACGCATGCTTTCATTTACAATTCCGTCCAAGTGTGGCACATGCTATCATTTACAATTCCATATAAGTGTGGCACATGCTATCATTCACAATTCCATCTAAGTGTGGCACAAACAACCAATCGTATGCTATCATTCACAATTCCATCTAAGTGTGGCACATGCTATCTTTTACAATTCCAACTAAGTGAGGGATATGCTACCAATCATATGCTATCATGCACAATTCTATCGTAGTGCACCGCTTGCTTTCATTTACAATTCCAACTAAGAGAGGGATATGCTACCAATCATATGCAATCATTCCGATTTCTATCTAAGTGTGGCACATGCTTTCATTTACAGTTCCATCTAAGAGAGGGATATGCTATCGATCGTATGCTATCATTCACAATTCCATCTAAGTGTGTCACATGTTATCATTCACAATTCTATCTATGTGTGGCACATGCTATCATTTACAATTCCAACTAAGTGTGGCACATGCTATCATTTACAATTCCATCTAAGTGTGGCACATGCTATCATTCACAATTCCATCTAAGTGTGGCACATGCAACCAATCGTATGCTATCATTCACAATTCCATCTAAGTGTGGCACATGCTATCTTTTACAATTCCAACTAAGTGAGGGATATGCTACCAATCATATGCTATCATGCACAATTCTATCGTAGTGCACCGCTTGCTTTCATTTACAATTCCAACTAAGAGAGGGATATGCTACCAATCATATGCAATCATTCCGATTTCTATCTAAGTGTGGTACATGCTTTCATTTACAGTTCCATCTAAGAGAGGGATATGCTATCGATCGTATGCTATCATTCACAATTCCATCTAAGTGTGGCACATGTTTTCATTCACAATTACAACTAGGTGAATGATATGCTACCAATCATAAGCTATCATTTAAAATTCCAACTAAGTGTGGCACATGCAACCAATCGTATGCTATCATTCACAATTCCATGTAAGTGTGGCACATACTTTCATTTACAATTCCAACTAGATGAGGGATAGGCTACCAATCGTATGCTATCATTCACAATTCCATCGAAGTGTGGCACATGCTATCATTCACAATTCCATCTAAGTCTGGCACATGCTATCTTTTACAATTCCAACTAAGTGACGGATATGGTACCAATCATATGCTATCATGCACAATTCTATTTTAGTGTGGCGCTTGCTTTCATTTACAATTCCAACTAAGAGAGGGATATGCTACCAATCATATGCAATCATTCAGATTGCTATCTAAGTGTGGCACATGCTTTCATTTACAATTCCATCTAAGAGAGGGATGTGTTACCGATCGTATGCTATCATTCACAATTCCATCTAAGTGTGTCACATGTTATCATTCACAATTCTATCTATGTGTGGCACATGCTATCATTTACAATTCCAACTAAGTGAGGGATATGCTACTAATTATATGCAATCATTCACAATTCCATCTAAGTGTGGCACATGCAATCGATCGTATGTTATCATTCAATATTAAATCTAAGTTTGACGCATGCTTTCATCTACAACTCCATCCAAGTGTGGCATATGCTATCATTTTCAATTCCATATAAGTGTGGCACATGCTATCATTCACAATTCCATCTAAGTGTGGCACATGCAACCAATCCTATGCTATCATTCACAATTCCATCTAAGTGTGGCACATGCTATCTTTTACAATTCCAACTAAGTGAGGGATATGCTACCAATCATATGCTATCATGCAAAATTCTATCTTAGTGCGCCGCTTGCTTTCATTTACAATTCCAACTAAGAGAGGGATATGCTACCAATCATATGCAATCATTCAGATTTCTATCTAAGTGTGGCACATGCTTTCATTCACAATTCCATCTAAGTGTGGCACATGTTATCATTCACAATTACAACTAGGTGAATGATATGCTACCAATCATATGCTATCATTTACAATTCCAACTAAGTGTGACACATGCAACCAATCGTATGCTATCATTCACAATTCCATGTAAGTGTGGCACATGCTTTCATTTACAATTCCAACTAGATGAGGGATAGACTACCAATCGTATGCTATCATTCACAATTCCATCGAAGTGTGGCGCATGCTATCATTTACAATTCCATATAAGTGTGGCACATGCTATCATTCACAATTCCATCTAAGTGTGGCACATGATTTCATTTACAATTCCATCTAGATGAGGGATGGGCTACCAATCGTATGCTATCACTCACAATTCCATCGAAGTGTGGCGCATGCTGTCATTTACAATTCCATATAAGTGTGGCACATGCTATCATTCACAATTCCATCTAAGTGTGGCACATGCAACCAATCGTATGCTATCATTCACAATTCCATCTAAGTGTGGCACATGCTATCTTTTACAATTCCAACTAAGTGAGGGATATGGTACCAATCATATGCTATCATGCACAATTCTATCTTAGTGTGGCGCTTGCTTTCATTTACAATTCCAACTAAGAGAGGGATATGCTACCAATCATATGCAATCATTCAGATTTCTATCTAAGTGTGGCACATGCTTTCATTTACAATTCCATCTAAGAGAGGGATATGCTACCGATCGTATGCTATCATTCACAATTCCATCTAAGTGTGGCACATGTTATCATTCACAATTACAACTAGGTGAATGATATGCTACCAATCATATGCTATCATTTACAATTCTAACTAAGTGTGGCACATGCAACCAATCGTATGCTATCATTCACAATTCCATGTAAGTTTGGCACATGCTTTCATTTACAATTCCAACTAGATGAGGGATAGGCTACCAATCGTATGCTATCATTCACAATTCCATCGAAGTGTGGCACATGCTTTCATTTACAATTCCAACTAGATGAGGGATAGGCTACCAATCGCATGCTATCATTCACAATTCCATAGAAGTGTGGCGCATGCTATCATTTACAATTCCATATAAGTGTGGCACATGCTATCATTCACAATTCCATCTAAGTGTGGCACATGCAACCAATTGTATGCTATCATTCACAATTCCATCGAAGTGTGGCACATGCTTTCATTTACAATTCCATCTAAGAGAGGGATATGCTACCGATCGTATGCTATCATTCACAATTCTATCTATGTGTGGCACATGCTATCATTTACAATTCCAACTAAGTGTGGCACATGCTATCATTCACAATTCCATCTAAGTGTGGCACATGCAACCAATCATATGCTATCATTCACAATTCCATCTAAGTGTGGCACATTATATCATTCACAATTCTATCTATGTGTGGCACATGCTATCATTTACATTTCCATCTAAGGGTGGCACATGCTATCATTCACAATTCCATCTAAGTGTGGCACATGCAACCGATCGTATGTTATCATTCACAATTAAATCTAAGTTTGACGCATGCTTTCATTTACAATTCCGTCCAAGTGTGGCACATGCTATCATTTACAATTCCATATAAGTGTGGCACATGCTATCATTCACAATTCCATCTAAGTGTGGCACAAACAACCAATCGTATGCTATCATTCACAATTCCATCTAAGTGTGGCACATGCTATCTTTTACAATTCCAACTAAGTGAGGGATATGCTACCAATCATATGCTATCATGCACAATTCTATCGTAGTGCACTGCTTGCTTTCATTTACAATTCCAACTAAGAGAGGGATATGCTACCAATCATATGCAATCATTCCGATTTCTATCTAAGTGTGGCACATGCTTTCATTTACAGTTCCATCTAAGAGAGGGATATGCTATCGATCGTATGCTATCATTCACAATTCCATCTAAGTGTGTCACATGTTATCATTCACAATTCTATCTATGTGTGGCACATGCTATCATTTACAATTCCAACTAAGTGTGGCACATGCTATCATTTACAATTCCATCTAAGTGTGGCACATGCTATCATTCACAATTCCATCTAAGTGTGGCACATGCAACCAATCGTATGCTATCATTCACAATTCCATCTAAGTGTGGCACATGCTATCTTTTACAATTCCAACTAAGTGAGGGATATGCTACCAATCATATGCTATCATGCACAATTCTATCGTAGTGCACCGCTTGCTTTCATTTACAATTCCAACTAAGAGAGGGATATGCTACCAATCATATGCAATCATTCCGATTTCTATCTAAGTGTGGTACATGCTTTCATTTACAGTTCCATCTAAGAGAGGGATATGCTATCGATCGTATGCTATCATTCACAATTCCATCTAAGTGTGGCACATGTTTTCATTCACAATTACAACTAGGTGAATGATATGCTACCAATCATAAGCTATCATTTAAAATTCCAACTAAGTGTGGCACATGCAACCAATCGTATGCTATCATTCACAATTCCATGTAAGTGTGGCACATACTTTCATTTACAATTCCAACTAGATGAGGGATAGGCTACCAATCGTATGCTATCATTCACAATTCCATCGAAGTGTGGCACATGCTATCATTCACAATTCCATCTAAGTCTGGCACATGCTATCTTTTACAATTCCAACTAAGTGACGGATATGGTACCAATCATATGCTATCATGCACAATTCTATTTTAGTGTGGCGCTTGCTTTCATTTACAATTCCAACTAAGAGAGGGATATGCTACCAATCATATGCAATCATTCAGATTGCTATCTAAGTGTGGCACATGCTTTCATTTACAATTCCATCTAAGAGAGGGATGTGTTACCGATCGTATGCTATCATTCACAATTCCATCTAAGTGTGTCACATGTTATCATTCACAATTCTATCTATGTGTGGCACATGCTATCATTTACAATTCCAACTAAGTGTGGCACATGCTATCATTCACAGTTCCATCTAAGTGTGGCACATGCAACCGATCATATGCTATCATTCACAATTCCATCTAAGTTTGGCACATTATATCATTCACAATTCTATCTATGTGTGGCACATGCTATCATTTACAATTCCATCTAAGTGTGGCACATGCTATCATCACAATTCCATCTAAGTGTGGCATATGCTATCATTCACAATTCCATCTAAGTGTGGCACATGCAACCAATCGTATGCTATCATTCACAATTACATCTAAGTGTGGCACATGCTTTCATTTACAATTCTAACTAGGTGAGGGATATGCTACCAATCATATGCTATCTTTCACAATTCCATCTAAGTGTGGTGCATGCTATCATTTACAATTCCAACTAAGTGTGGCACATGCTGTCATTCACAATTCCATGTAAGTGTGGCACATGCTTTCATTTACAATTTCAACTAGATGAGGGATAGGCTACCAAGCGTATGCTATCTTTCACAATTCCATCGAAGTGTGGCACATGCTATCATTTACAATTCCATCTAAGTGTGGGACATGCTATGATTTAAAATTCCATCTAAGAATGGCACATGCTATCATTCACATTTCCATCTAAGTGTGGCACATGCTTTCATTTACAATTCCAACTATGAGAGGGATATTCTACCAATTATATGCTATCATTCACAATTCTGTCTAAGTGTGGTGCATGCTATCATTTACAATTCCAACAAGATGAGGGATATGCTACCAATCATATGCTATCTTTCACAATTCCATCTAAGTGTGGTGCATGCTATCATTTACAATTCCAACTAAGTGTGGCACATGCTATCATTCACAATTCCATGTAAGTGTGGCACATGCTTTCATTTACAATTTCAACTAGATGAGGGATAGGCTACCAAGCGTATGCTATCTTTCACAATTCCATCGAAGTGTGGCACATGCTATCATTTACAATTCCATCTAAGTGTGGGACATGCTATGATTTAAAATTCCATCTAAGAATGGCACATGCTATCATTCACATTTCCATCTAAGTGTGGCGCATGCTTTCATTTACAATTCCAACTAAGAGAGGGATATGCTACCAATCATATGCAATCATTCACAATTCTATCTCAGTGTGGCGCATGCGTTCATTTACAGTTCCAACTAAGAGAGGGATATGCTACAAATCATATGCTATCATTCACAATTCCATCTAAGTGTGGCACATGCAACCAATCGTATGCTATCATTCACAATTCCATCTAAGTGTGGCACATGCTATCTTTTACAATTTCAACTAAGTGAGGGATATGGCACCAATCAAATGCTATCATGCACAATTCTATCTTAGTGTGGCGCTTGCTTTCATTTACAATTCCAACTAAGAGAGGGATATGCTACCGATCGTATGCTATCATTCACAATTCCATCTAAGTGTGTCACATGTTATCATTCACAATTCTATCTATGTGTGGCACATGCTATCATTTAAAATTCCATCTAAGAGTGGCACATGCTATCATTCACATTTCCATCTAAGTGTGGTGCATGCTATCATTTACAACTCCAACAAGGTGAGGGATATGCTACCAATCATATGCAATCATTCACAATTCTATCTCAGTGTGGCTCATGCGTTCATTTACAGTTCCAACTAAGAGAGAGATATGCTACCAATCATATGCTCTCATTCACAATTCCATCCAAGTGTGGCACATGCAACCAATCGTATGCTATCATTCACAATTCCATCTAAGTGTGGCACATGCTATCATTCACAATTCTACCTTTGTGTGGCACATGCTATCATTTACAATTCCAACTAAGTGTGGCACATACTATCATTTACAATTCCATCTAAGTGTGGCACATGCTATCATTCACAATTCCATCTAAGTGTGGGACATGCTATGATTTAAATTTCCATCTAAGAGTGGCACATCCTATCATTCACATTTCCATCTAAGTGTGGTGCATGCTATCATTTACAATTCCACCAAGGTGTGGCACATGCAACCAATCGTATGCTATAATTCACAATTCTATCTAAGTGTTGCACATGGTATCATTTACAATTCCAACTAAGTGAGGGATATGCTACTAATTATATGCAATCATTCACAATTCCATCTAAGTGTGGCACATGCAATCGATCGTATGTTATCATTCAATATTAAATCTAAGTTTGACGCATGCTTTCATCTACAACTCCATCCAAGTGTGGCATATGCTATCATTTTCAATTCCATATAAGTGTGGCACATGCTATCATTCACAATTCCATCTAAGTGTGGCACATGCAACCAATCCTATGCTATCATTCACAATTCCATCTAAGTGTGGCACATGCTATCTTTTACAATTACAACTAAGTGAGGGATATGCTACCAATCATATGCTATCATGCAAAATTCTATCTTAGTGCGCCGCTTGCTTTCATTTACAATTCCATCTAAGAGAGGGATATGCTACCAATCGTATGCTATCATTCACAATTCCATCTAAGTGTGGCACATGTTATCATTCACAATTACAACTAGGTGAATGATATGCTACCAATCATATGCTATCATTTACAATTCCAACTAAGTGTGGCACATGCAACCAATCGTATGCTATCATTCACAATTCCATGTAAGTGTGGCACATGCTTTCATTTACAATTCCAACTAGATGAGGGATAGGCTACCAATCGTATGCTATCATTCACAATTCCATCGAAGTGTGGCGCATGCTATCATTTACAATTCCATATAAGTGTGGCACATGCTATCATTCACAATTCCATCTAAGTGTGGCACATGATTTCATTTACAATTCCATCTAGATGAGGGATAGGCTACCAATCGTATGCTATCATTCACAATTCCATCGAAGTGTGGCGCATGCTGTCATTTACAATTCCATATAAGTGTGGCACATGCTATCATTCACAATTCCATCTAAGTGTGGCACATGCAACCAATCGTATGCTATCATTCACAATTCCATCCAAGTGTGGCACATGCTATCTTTTACAATTCCAACTAAGTGAGGGATATGGTACCAATCATATGCTATCATGCACAATTCTATCTTAGTGTGGCGCTTGCTTTCATTTACAATTCCAACTAAGAGAGGGATATGCTACCAATCATATGCAATCATTCAGATTTCTATCTAAGTGTGGCACATGCTTTCATTTACAATTCCATCTAAGAGAGGGATATGCTACCGATCGTATGCTATCATTCACAATTCCATCTAAGTGTGGCACATGTTATCATTCACAATTACAACTAGGTGAATGATATGCTACCAATCATATGCTATCATTTACAATTCCAACTAAGTGTGGCACATGCAACCAATCGTATGCTATCATTCACAATTCCATGTAAGTGTGGCACATGCTTTCATTTACAATTCCAACTAGATGAGGGATAGGCTACCAATCGTATGCTATCATTCACAATTCCATCGAAGTGTGGCACAAGCTTTCATTTACAATTCCAACTAGATGAGGGATAGGCTACCAATCGCATGCTATCATTCACAATTCCATCGAAGTGTGGCGCATGCTATCATTTACAATTCCATATAAGTGTGGCACATGCTATCATTCACAATTCCATCTAAGTGTGGCACATGCAACCAATTGTATGCTATCATTCACAATTCCATCGAAGTTTGGCACATGCTTTCATTTACAATTCCATCTAAGAGAGGGATATGCTACCGATCGTATGCTATCATTCACAATTCCATCTAAGTGTGTCACATGTTATCATTCACAATTCTATCTATGTGTGGCACATGCTATCATTTACAATTCCAACTAAGTGTGGCACATGCTATCATTCACAATTCCATCTAAGTGTGGCACATGCAACCAATCATATGCTATCATTCACAATTCCATCTAAGTGTGGCACATTATATCATTCACAATTCTATCTATGTGTGGCACATGCTATCATTTACATTTCCATCTAAGGGTGGCACATGCTATCATTCACAATTCCATCTAAGTGTGGCACATGCAACCGATCGTATGTTATCATTCACAATTAAATCTAAGTTTGACGCATGCTTTCATTTACAATTCCGTCCAAGTGTGGCACATGCTATCATTTACAATTCCATATAAGTGTGGCACATGCTATCATTCACAATTCCATCTAAGTGTGGCACATGCAACCAATCGTATGCTATCATTCACAATTCCATCTAAGTGTGGCACATGCTATCTTTTACAATTCCAACTAAGTGAGGGATATGCTACCAATCATATGCTATCATGCACAATTCTATCGTAGTGCACCGCTTGCTTTCATTTACAATTCCAACTAAGAGAGGAATATGCTACCAATCATATGCAATCATTCCAATTTCTATCTAAGTGTGGCACATGCTTTCATTTACAGTTCCATCTAAGAGAGGGATATGCTATCGATCGTATGCTATCATTCACAATTCCATCTAAGTGTGTCACATGTTATCATTCACAATTCGATCTATGTGTGGCACATGCTATCATTTACAATTCCAACTAAGTGTGGCACATGCTGTCATTTACAATTCCATCTAAGTGTGGCACATGCTATCATTCACAATTCCATCTAAGTGTGGCACATGCAACCAATCGTATGCTATCATTCACAATTCCATCTAAGTGTGGCACATGCTATCTTTTACAATTCCAACTAAGTGAGGGATATGCTACCAATCATATGCTATCATGCACAATTCTATCGTAGTGCACCGCTTGCTTTCATTTACAATTCCAACTAAGAGAGGGATATGCTACCAATCATATGCAATCATTCCGATTTCTATCTAAGTGTGGCACATGCTTTCATTTACAGTTCCATCTAAGAGAGGGATATGCTATCGATCGTATGCTATCATTCACAATTCCATCTAAGTGTGGCACATGTTTTCATTCACAATTACAACTAGGTGAATGATATGCTACCAATCATAAGCTATCATTTAAAATTCCAACTAAGTGTGGCACATGCAACCAATCATATGCTATCATTCACAATTCCATGTAAGTGTGGCACATGCTTTCATTTACAATTCCAACTAGATGAGGGATAGGCTACCAATCGTATGCTATCATTCACAATTCCATCGAAGTGTGGCACATGCTATCATTCACAATTCCATCTAAGTCTGGCACATGCTATCTTTTACAGTTCCAACTAAGTGAGGGATATGGTACCAATCATATGCTATAATGCACAATTCTATCTTAGTGTGGCGCTTGCTTTCATTTACAATTCCAACTAAGAGAGGGATATGCTACCAATCATATGCAATCATTCAGATTGCTATCTAAGTGTGGCACATGCTTTCATTTACAATTCTATCTATGTGTGGCACATGCTATCATTTACAATTCCAACTAAGTGTGGCACATGCTATCATTCACAATTCCATCTAAGTGTGGCACATGCAACCGATCATATGCTATCATTCACAATTCCATCTAAGTGTGGCACATTATATCATTCACAATTCTATCTATGTGTGGCACATGCTATCATTTACAATTCCATCTAAGTGTGGCACATGCTATCATCACAATTCCATCTAAGTGTGGCATATGCTATCATTCACAATTCCATCTAAGTGTGGTGCATGCTATCATTTACAATTCCAACTAAGTGTGGCACATGCTATCATTCACAATTCCATGTAAGTGTGGCACATGCTTTCATTTACAATTTCAACTAGATGAGGGATAGGCTACCAAGCGTATGCTATCTTTCACAATTCCATCGAAGTGTGGCACATGCTATCATTTACAATTCCATCTAAGTGTGGGACATGCTATGATTTAAAATTCCATCTAAGAATGGTACATGCTATCATTCACATTTCCATCTAAGTGTGGCGCATGCTTTCATTTACAATTCCAACTAAGAGAGGGATATGCTACCAATCATATGCAATCATTCACAATTCTATCTCAGTTTGGCGCATGCGTTCATTTACAGTTCCAACTAAGAGAGGGATATGCTACCAATCATATGCTATCATTCACAATTCCATCTAAGTGTGGCACATGCAACCAATCGTATGCTATCATTCACAATTCCATCTAAGTGTGGCACATGCTATCATTCACAATTCTACGTGTGTGTGGCACATGCTATCATTTACAATTCCAACTAAGTGTGGCACATGCTATCATTTACAATTCCATCTAAGTGTGGGACATGCTATGATTTAAAATTCCATCTAAGAATGGCACATGCTATCATTCACATTTCCATCTAAGTGTGGCACATGCTTTCATTTACAATTCCAACTATGAGAGGGATATTCTACCAATTATATGCTATCATTCACAATTCTGTCTAAGTGTGGTGCATGCTATCATTTACAATTCCAACAAGATGAGGGATATGCTACCAATCATATGCTATCTTTCACAATTCCATCTAAGTGTGGTGCATGCTATCATTTACAATTCCAACTAAGTGTGGCACATGCTATCATTCACAATTCCATGTAAGTGTGGCACATGCTTTCATTTACAATTTCAACTAGATGAGGGATAGGCTACCAAGCGTATGCTATCTTTCACAATTCCATCGAAGTGTGGCACATGCTATCATTTACAATTCCATCTAAGTGTGGGACATGCTATGATTTAAAATTCCATCTAAGAATGGCACATGCTATCATTCACATTTCCATCTAAGTGTGGCGCATGCTTTCATTTACAATTCCAACTAAGAGAGGGATATGCTACCAATCATATGCAATCATTCACAATTCTATCTCAGTGTGGCGCATGCGTTCATTTACAGTTCCAACTAAGAGAGGGATATGCTACCAATCATATGCTATCATTCACAATTCCATCTAAGTGTGGCTCATGCAACCAATCGTATGCTATCATTCACAATTCCATCTAAGTGTGGCACATGCTATCATTCACAATTCTACTTGTGTGTGGCACATGCTATCATTTACAATTCCAACTAAGTGTGGCACATGCTATCATTTACAATTCCATCTAAGTGTGGGACATACTATGATTTACAAGTCCATCTAAGAGTGGCACATGCTATCATTCACAATGCCAACTAAGTGTGGCACACACTACCATTAACAATTCCATCTAAGTGTGGCACATGCTAGCATTCACAATTCCATCTAAGTGTGGGACATGCTATGATTTACAATTCCATCTAAGAGTGGCACATGCTATAATTCACAATTCCAACTAAGAGTGGGATATGCTACCAATCATCTGCAATCATTCACAATTCTATCTAAGTGTGGCACATGCTATCATTTACAATTCCAACTAGGCGAGGGATTTGCTACCAATCATATGCTATCTTTCACAATTCCATCCAAGTGTGGCACATGCTATCATTTACAATTCCATCTAATTGGGAGACTTACTATGATTTACAATTCCATCTAAGAGTGGCACATGCTATCATTCACAATTCCAACTAAGTGTGGCACACACTTTCATTTACAATCCCATCTAAGTGTTGCACATGCTATCATATACAAATCCATCTAAGTGTGGCACATGCTATCATTCACATTTCCATATAAGTGTGGCACATGCTATCATTCACAATTCCATCTAAGTGTGGGACATGCTATCATTCACATTTCCATCTAAGTGTGGCACATGCTATCATTCACAATTCTATTTATGTGTGGCACATGCTATCATTTACAATTCCATCTATGTGTGGCACATGCTATCATTCACAATTCCATCTAAGTGTGGCACATGCAACGAATTGTATGCTATCATTCACAATTCCATGTAAGTTTGGCACATGCTTTCATTTACAATTCCAACTAGATGAGGGATAGGCTACCAATCCTATGCTATCTTTCACAATTCCATCCAAGTGTGGCCCATGCGACCAATCATATGCTATCATTCACAATTCCATCTAAGTGTGGCGCATGCTATCATTTACAATTCCATCTAAGTGTGGGACATGCTATGATTTAAAATTCCATCTAAGAGTGGCGCATGCTATCATTCACATTTCCATCTAAGTGTGGCACATGCTTTCATTTACAATTCCAACTAAGGTGAGGGATATGCTACCAATCATATGCTATCATTCACAATTCCATCCAAGTGAGAGATATGCAACTAATCATATGATATCCTTCACAATTCCATCTAAGTGTGGCGCATGCTTATATTTACAATTCCAACTAAGAGAGAGATATGCTACCAATCATATGCTCTCATTCACAATTCCATCTAAGTGTGGCACACGCAACCAATCGTATGCTATCATTCACAATTCCATCTAAGTGTAGCACATGCTATCATTCACAATTCTACCTGTGTGTGGCACATGCTATCATTTACAATTCCAACTAAGTGTGGCACATACTATCATTTACAATTCCATCTAAGTGTGGCACATGCTATCATTCACAATTCCATCTAAGTGTGGGACATGCTATGATTTACAATTCCATCTAAGTGTGGGACATGCTATGATTTAAAATTCCATCTAAGAGTGGCACATGCTATCATTCACATTTCCATCTAAGTGTGGCACATGCTTTCATTTACAATTCCAACTAAGGTGAGGGATATGCTACCAATCATATGCTATCATTCACAATTCCATCCAAGTGAGAGATGTGCAACTAATCATATGATATCCTTCACAATTCCATCTAAGTGTGGCGCATGCTTATATTTACAATTCCAACTAAGAGAGAGATATGCTACCAATCATATGCTCTCATTCACAATTCCATCTAAGTGTGGCACACGCAACCAATCGTATGCTATCATTCACAATTCCATCTAAGTGTGGCACATGCTATCATTCACAATTCTACCTGTGTGTGGCACATGCTATCATTTACAATTCCAACTAAGTGTGGCACATACTATCATTTACAATTCCATCTAAGTGTGGCACATGCTATCATTCACAATTCCATCTAAGTGTGGGACATGCTATGATTTAAAATTCCATCTAAGAGTGGCACATGCTATCATTCACATTTCCATCTAAGTGTGGCACATGCTTTCATTTACAATTCCATCTATTTGTGGCACATGCTATCATTCACAATTCCATCTAAGTGTGGCGCATGCTATCATTTACAATTCCATCTAAGTGTGGGACATGCTATGATTTAAAATTCCATCTAAGAGTGGCGCATGCTATCATTCACATTTCCATCTAAGTGTGGCACATGCTTTCATTTACAATTCCAACTAAGGTGAGGGATATGCTACCAATCATATGCTATCATTCACAATTCCATCCAAGTGAGAGATATGCAACTAATCATATGATATCCTTCACAATTCCATCTAAGTGTGGCGCATGCTTATATTTACAATTCCAACTAAGAGAGAGATATGCTACCAATCATATGCTCTCATTCACAATTCCATCTAAGTGTGGCACACGCAACCAATCGTATGCTATCATTCACAATTCCATCTAAGTGTAGCACATGCTATCATTCACAATTCTACCTGTGTGTGGCACATGCTATCATTTACAATTCCAACTAAGTGTGGCACATACTATCATTTACAATTCCATCTAAGTGTGGCACATGCTATCATTCACAATTCCATCTAAGTGTGGGACATGCTATGATTTACAATTCCATCTAAGTGTGGGACATGCTATGATTTAAAATTCCATCTAAGAGTGGCACATGCTATCATTCACATTTCCATCTAAGTGTGGCACATGCTTTCATTTACAATTCCAACTAAGGTGAGGGATATGCTGCCAATCGTATGCTATCAATCACAATTCCATCCAAGTGAGAGATGTGCAACTAATCATATGATATCCTTCACAATTCCATCTAAGTGTGGCGCATGCTTATATTTACAATTCCAACTAAGAGAGAGATATGCTACCAATCATATGCTCTCATTCACAATTCCATCTAAGTGTGGCACACGCAACCAATCGTATGCTATCATTCACAATTCCATCTAAGTGTGGCACATGCTATCATTCACAATTCTACCTGTGTGTGGCACATGCTATCATTTACAATTCCAACTAAGTGTGGCACATACTATCATTTACAATTCCATCTAAGTGTGGCACATGCTATCATTCACAATTCCATCTAAGTGTGGGACATGCTATGATTTAAAATTCCATCTAAGAGTGGCACATGCTATCATTCACATTTCCATCTAAGTGTGGCACATGCTTTCATTTACAATTCCATCTATTTGTGGCACATGCTATCATTCACAATTCCATCTAAGTGTGGCACATGCAACCAATTGTATGCTATCATTCACAATTCCATGTAAGTTTGGCACATGCTTTCATTTACAATTCCAACTAGATGAGGGATAGGCTACCAATCCTATGCTATCTTTCACAATTCCATCAAAGGGTGGCACATGCTATCATTTACAATTCCATCTAAGTGTGGGACATGCTATGATTTAAAATTCCATCTAAGAGTGGCACATGCTATCATTCACATTTCCATCTAAGTGTGGCACATGCTTTCATTTACAATTCCAACTAAGGGAGGGATATTCTACCAATTATATGCTATCATTCACAATTCTATCTAAGTGTGGTGCATGCTATCATTTACAATTCCAACAAGGTGAGGGATATGCTACCAATCATATGCTATCATTCACAATTCCATCCAAGTGAGAGATATGCAACTAATCATATGATATCCTTCACAATTCCATCTAAGTGTGGCGCATGCTTATATTTACAATTCCAACTAAGAGAGAGATATGCTACCAATCATATGCTCTCATTCACAATTCCATCTAAGTGTGGCACATGCAACCAATTGTATGCTATCATTCACAATTCCATCTAAGTGTGGCACATGCTATCATTCACAATTCTACCTGTGTGTGGCACATGCTATCATTTACAATTCCAACTAAGTGTGGCACACACTTTCATTTACAATCCCATCTAAGTGTTGCACATGTTATCATATACAAATCCATCTAATTGTGGCACATGCTATCATTCACATTTCCATCTAAGTGTGGGACATGCTATCATTCACAATTCCATCTAAGTGTGGCACATGCTATCATTCACAATTCTATCTATGTGTGGCACATGCTATCATTTACAATTCCATCTATGTGTGGCACATGCTATCATTCACAATTCCATCTAAGTGTGGCATATGCAACCAATTGTATGCTATCATTCACAATTCCATGTAAGTTTGGCAGATGCTTTCATTTACAATTCCAACTAGATGAGGGATAGGCTACCAATCCTATGCTATCTTTCACAATTCCATCCAAGTGTGGCCCATATGACCAATCGTATGCTATCATTCACAATTCCATCTAAGTGTGGCGCATGCTATCATTTACAATTCCATCTAAGTGTGGGACATGCTATGATATAAAATTCCATCTAAGAGTGGCACATGCTATCATTCACATTTCCATCTAAGTGTGGCACATGCTTTCATTTACAATTCCAACTAAGGGAGGGATATTCTACCAATTATATGCTATCATTCACAATTCTATCTAAGTGTGGTGCATGCTATCATTTACAATTCCAACAAGGTGAGGGATATGCTACCAATCATATGCTATCATTCACAATTCCATCCAAGTGAGAGATATGCAACTAATCATATGATATCCTTCACAATTCCATCTAAGTGTGGCGCATGCTTATATTTACAATTCCAACTAAGAGAGAGATATGCTACCAATCATATGCTCTCATTCACAATTCCATCTAAGTGTGGCACATGCAACCAATCGTATGCTATCATTCACAATTCTATCTAAGTGTGGCACATGCTATCATTCACAATTCTACCTGTGTGTGGCACATGCTATCATTTACAATTCCAGCTAAGTGTGGGACATACTATCATTTACAATTCCATCTAAGTGTGGCACATGCTATCATTCACAATTCCATCTAAGTGTGGGACATGCTATGATTTAAAATTCCATCTAAGAGTGGCACATGCTATCATTCACATTTCCATCTTAGTGTGGCACATGCTTTCATTTACAATTCCAACTAAGAGAGGGATATTCTACCAATTATATGCTATCATTCACAATTCTATCTAAGTGTGGTGCATGCTATCATTTACAATTCCAACAAAGTGTGGCACATGCAACCAATCGTATGCTATCATTCACAATTCCATCTAAGTGTGGCACATGCTATCATTCACAATTATATCTAAGTGTGGCACATGGTATCATTTACAATTCCAAC
The DNA here is from genome assembly GCF_040938575.1 of Ambystoma mexicanum. Lineage (NCBI taxonomy): Eukaryota > Metazoa > Chordata > Amphibia > Caudata > Ambystomatidae > Ambystoma > Ambystoma mexicanum. The sequence continues at coordinate 1,390,199,187 of NC_090933.1, read as the reverse complement.
TAAGTGAGGGATATGCTACTAATCATATGCAATCATTCACAATTCCATCTAAGTGTGGCACATGCTATCATTCACAATTCTACCTGTGTGTGGCACATGGTATCATTTAAAATTCCAACTAAGTGTGGCACATACTATCATTTACAATTCAATCTAACTGTGGCACATGCTATCATTCACAATTCTATCTAAGTGTGGGACATGCTATGATTTAAAATTCCATCTAAGAGTGGCACATGCTATCATTCACATTTCCATCGAAGTGTGGTGCATGCTATCATTTACAATTCCAACAAGGTGAGGGATATGCTACCAATCATATGCAATCATTCAGAATTCTATCTAAGTGTGGCACATGCTTTCATTTACAATTCCAACTAAGAGAGGGATATGCTATCAATCATATGCTGTCATTCACAATTCCATCTAAGTGTGGCACATGCAACCAATCGTATGCTATCATTCACAATTCCATCTAAGTGTGGCACATGCTATCTTTTACAATTCCAACTAAGTGAGGGATATGCTACCAATCATATGCTATCATGCAAAATTCTATCTTAGTGCGCCGCTTGCTTTCATTTACAATTCCAACTAAGAGAGGGATATGCTACCAATCATATGCAATCATTCACAATTCCATCTAAGTGTGGCACATGTTATCATTCACAATTCTATCTATGTGTGGCACATGCTTTCATTTACAATTCCATCTAAGAGAGGGATATGCTACCGATTGTATGCTATCATTCACAATTCCATCTAAGTGTGGCACATGTTATCATTCACAATTACAACTAGGTGAATGATATGCTACCAATCATATGCTATCATTTACAATTCCAACTAAGTGTGGCACATGCAACCAATCGTATGCTATCATTCACAATTCCACGTAAGTGTGGCACATGCTTTCATTTACAATTCCAACTAGATGATGGATAGCCTACCAATCATATGCTATCATTCACAATTCCATTGAAGTGTGGCGCATGCAATCATTTACAATTCCATATAAGTGTGGCACATGCTATCATTCACAATTCCATCTAAGTGTGGCACATGCAACCAATCGTATGCTATCATTCACAATTCCATCTAAGTGTGGCACATGCTATCTTTTACAATTCCAACTAAGTGAGGGATATGGTAGAAATCATATGCTATCATGCACAATTCTATCTTAGTGTGGCGCTTGCTTTCATTTACAATTCCAACTAAGAGAGGGATATGCTACCAATCATATGCAATCATTCATATTGCTATCTAAGTGTGGCACATGCTTTCATTTACAATTCCATCTAAGAGAGGGATATGCTACCGATCGTATGCTATCATTCACAATTCCATCTAAGTGTGTCACATGTTATCATTCACAATTCTATCTATGTGTGGCACATGCTATCATTTACAATTCCAACTAAGTGTGGCACATGCTATCATTTACAATTCCATCTAAGTGTGGCACATGCTATCATTTACAATTCCAACAAGGTGAGGGATATGCTACCAATCATATGCAATCATTCAGAATTCTATCTAAGTGTGGCACATGTTATCATTCACAATTCTATCTATGTGTGGCACATGCTATCATTTACAATTACAACTAGGTGAATGATATGCTACCAATCATATGCTATATTTACAATTCCAACTAAGTGTGGCCCATGCAACCAATCGTATGCTATCATTCACAATTCCATGTAAGTGTGGCACATGCTTTCATTTACAATTCCAACTAGATGAGGGATAGGCTACCAATCGTATGCTATCATTCACAATTCCATCTAAGTGTGGCACATGTTATCATTCACAATTACAACTAGGTGAATGATATGCTACCAATCATATGCTATCATTTACAATTCCAACTAAGTGTGGCACATGCAACCAATCGTATGCTATCATTCACAATTCCATGTAAGTGTGGCACATGCTTTCATTTACAATTCCAACTACATGAGGGATAGGCTACCAATCGTATGCTATCATTCACAATTCCATCGAAGTGTGGCACATGCTTTCATTTACAATTCCAACTAGATGAGGGATAGGCTACCAATCGTATGCTATCATTCACAATTCCATCGAAGTGTGGCGCATGCTATCATTTACAATTCCATATAAGTGTGGGACATGCTATGATTTAAAATTCCATCTAAGAGTGGCACATGCTATCATTCACATTTCCATCTAAGTGTGGCACATGCTTTCATTTAGAATTCCAACTAAGGGAGGGATATTCTACCAATTATATGCTATCATTCACAATTCTATCTAAGTGTGGTGCATGCTATCATTTACAATTCCAACAAGGTGAGGGATATGCTACCAATCATATGCTATCATTCACAATTCCATCCAAGTGAGAGATATGCAACTAATCATATGATATCCTTCACAATTCCATCTAAGTGTGGCGCATGCTTATATTTACAATTCCAACTAAGAGAGAGATATGCTACCAATCATATGCTCTCATTCACAATTCCATCTAAGTGTGGCACATGCAACCAATTGTATGCTATCATTCACAATTCCATCTAAGTGTGGCACATGCTATCATTCACAATTCTACCTGTGTGTGGCACATGCTATCATTTACAATTCCAACTAAGTGTGGCACACACTTTCATTTACAATCCCATCTAAGTGTTGCACATGTTATCATATACAAATCCATCTAATTGTGGCACATGCTATCATTCACATTTCCATCTAAGTGTGGCACATGCTATCATTCACAATTCCATCTAAGTGTGGGACATGCTATCATTCACAATTCCATCTAAGTGTGGTGCATGCTATCATTTACAATTCCAACAAGATGAGGGATATGCTACCAATCATATGCTATCATTCACAATTCCATCCAAGTGAGAGATATGCAACTAATCATATGATATCCTTCACAATTCCATCTAAGTGTGGCGCATGCTTATATTTACAATTCCAACTAAGAGAGAGATATGCTACCAATCATATGCTCTCATTCACAATTCCATCTAAGTGTGGCACATGCAACCAATTGTATGCTATCATTCACAATTCCATCTAAGTGTGGCACATGCTATCATTCACAATTCTACCTGTGTGTGGCACATGCTATCATTTACAATTCCAACTAAGTGTGGCACACACTTTCATTTACAATCCCATCTAAGTGTTGCACATGTTATCATATACAAATCCATCTAATTGTGGCACATGCTATCATTCACATTTCCATCTAAGTGTGGCACATGCTATCATTCACAATTCCATCTAAGTGTGGTGCATGCTATCATTTACAATTCCAACAAGATGAGGGATATGCTACCAATCATATGCTATCTTTCACAATTCCATCTAAGTGTGGTGCATGCTATCATTTACAATTCCAACTAAGTGTGGCACATGCTATCATTCACAATTCCATGTAAGTGTGGCACATGCTTTCATTTACAATTTCAACTAGATGAGGGATAGGCTACCAAGCGTATGCTATCTTTCACAATTCCATCGAAGTGTGGCACATGCTATCATTTACAATTCCATCTAAGTGTGGGACATGCTATGATTTAAAATTCCATCTAAGAATGGCACATGCTATCATTCACATTTCCATCTAAGTGTGGCGCATGCTTTCATTTACAATTCCAACTAAGAGAGGGATATGCTACCAATCATATGCAATCATTCACAATTCTATCTCAGTGTGGCGCATGCGTTCATTTACAGTTCCAACTAAGAGAGGGATATGCTACCAATCATATGCTATCATTCACAATTCCATCTAAGTGTGGCACATGCTATCATTCACAATTCTACTTGTGTGTGGCACATGCTATCATTTACAATTCCAACTAAGTGTGGCACATGCTATCATTTACAATTCCATCTAAGTGTGGGACATACTATGATTTACAAGTCCATCTAAGAGTGGCACATGCTATCATTCACAATGCCAACTAAGTGTGGCACACACTACCATTAACAATTCCATCTAAGTGTGGCACATGCTAGCATTCACAATTCCATCTAAGTGTGGGACATGCTATGATTTACAATTCCATCTAAGAGTGGCACATGCTATAATTCACAATTCCAACTAAGAGTGGGATATGCTACCAATCATCTGCAATCATTCACAATTCTATCTAAGTGTGGCACATGCTATCATTTACAATTCCAACTAGGCGAGGGATTTGCTACCAATCATATGCTATCTTTCACAATTCCATCCAAGTGTGGCACATGCTATCATTTACAATTCCATCTAATTGGGAGACTTACTATGATTTACAATTCCATCTAAGAGTGGCACATGCTATCATTCACAATTCCAACTAAGTGTGGCACACACTTTCATTTACAATCCCATCTAAGTGTTGCACATGCTATCATATACAAATCCATCTAAGTGTGGCACATGCTAGCATTCACATTTCCATATAAGTGTGGCAAATGCTATCATTCACAATTCCATCTAAGTGTGGGACATGCTATCATTCACATTTCCATCTAAGTGTGGCACATGCTATCATTCACAATTCTATTTATGTGTGGCACATGCTATCATTTACAATTCCATCTATGTGTGGCACATGCTATCATTCACAATTCCATCTAAGTGTGGCACATGCAACGAATTGTATGCTATCATTCACAATTCCATGTAAGTTTGGCACATGCTTTCATTTACAATTCCAACTAGATGAGGGATAGGCTACCAATCCTATGCTATCTTTCACAATTCCATCCAAGTGTGGCCCATGCGACCAATCATATGCTATCATTCACAATTCCATCTAAGTGTGGCGCATGCTATCATTTACAATTCCATCTAAGTGTGGGACATGCTATGATTTAAAATTCCATCTAAGAGTGGCGCATGCTATCATTCACATTTCCATCTAAGTGTGGCACATGCTTTCATTTACAATTCCAACTAAGGTGAGGGATATGCTACCAATCATATGCTATCATTCACAATTCCATCCAAGTGAGAGATATGCAACTAATCATATGATATCCTTCACAATTCCATCTAAGTGTGGCGCATGCTTATATTTACAATTCCAACTAAGAGAGAGATATGCTACCAATCATATGCTCTCATTCACAATTCCATCTAAGTGTGGCACACGCAACCAATCGTATGCTATCATTCACAATTCCATCTAAGTGTGGCACATGCTATCATTCACAATTCTACCTGTGTGTGGCACATGCTATCATTTACAATTCCAACTAAGTGTGGCACATACTATCATTTACAATTCCATCTAAGTGTGGCACATGCTATCATTCACAATTCCATCTAAGTGTGGGACATGCTATGATTTACAATTCCATCTAAGTGTGGGACATGCTATGATTTAAAATTCCATCTAAGAGTGGCACATGCTATCATTCACATTTCCATCTAAGTGTGGCACATGCTTTCATTTACAATTCCAACTAAGGTGAGGGATATGCTACCAATCATATGCTATCATTCACAATTCCATCCAAGTGAGAGATGTGCAACTAATCATATGATATCCTTCACAATTCCATCTAAGTGTGGCGCATGCTTATATTTACAATTCCAACTAAGAGAGAGATATGCTACCAATCATATGCTCTCATTCACAATTCCATCTAAGTGTGGCACACGCAACCAATCGTATGCTATCATTCACAATTCCATCTATGTGTGGCACATGCTATCATTCACAATTCTACCTGTGTGTGGCACATGCTATCATTTACAATTCCAACTAAGTGTGGCACATACTATCATTTACAATTCCATCTAAGTGTGGCACATGCTATCATTCACAATTCCATCTAAGTGTGGGACATGCTATGATTTAAAATTCCATCTAAGAGTGGCACATGCTATCATTCACATTTCCATCTAAGTGTGGCACATGCTTTCATTTACAATTCCATCTATTTGTGGCACATGCTATCATTCACAATTCCATCTAAGTGTGGCACATGCAACCAATTGTATGCTATCATTCACAATTCCATGTAAGTTTGGCACATGCTTTCATTTACAATTCCAACTAGATGAGGGATAGGCTACCAATCCTATGCTATCTTTCACAATTCCATCAAAGGGTGGCACATGCTATCATTTACAATTCCATCTAAGTGTGGGACATGCTATGATTTAAAATTCCATCTAAGAGTGGCACATGCTATCATTCACATTTCCATCTAAGTGTGGCACATGCTTTCATTTACAATTCCAACTAAGGGAGGGATATTCTACCAATTATATGCTATCATTCACAATTCTATCTAAGTGTGGTGCATGCTATCATTTACAATTCCAACAAGGTGAGGGATATGCTACCAATCATATGCTATCATTCACAATTCCATCCAAGTGAGAGATATGCAACTAATCATATGATATCCTTCACAATTCCATCTAAGTGTGGCGCATGCTTATATTTACAATTCCAACTAAGAGAGAGATATGCTACCAATCATATGCTCTCATTCACAATTCCATCTAAGTGTGGCACATGCAACCAATTGTATGCTATCATTCACAATTCCATCTAAGTGTGGCACATGCTATCATTCACAATTCTACCTGTGTGTGGCACATGCTATCATTTACAATTCCAACTAAGTGTGGCACACACTTTCATTTACAATCCCATCTAAGTGTTGCACATGTTATCATATACAAATCCATCTAATTGTGGCACATGCTATCATTCACATTTCCATCTAAGTGTGGGACATGCTATCATTCACAATTCCATCTAAGTGTGGCACATGCTATCATTCACAATTCTATCTATGTGTGGCACATGCTATCATTTACAATTCCATCTATGTGTGGCACATGCTATCATTCACAATTCCATCTAAGTGTGGCATATGCAACCAATTGTATGCTATCATTCACAATTCCATGTAAGTTTGGCAGATGCTTTCATTTACAATTCCAACTAGATGAGGGATAGGCTACCAATCCTATGCTATCTTTCACAATTCCATCCAAGTGTGGCCCATATGACCAATCGTATGCTATCATTCACAATTCCATCTAAGTGTGGCGCATGCTATCATTTACAATTCCATCTAAGTGTGGGACATGCTATGATATAAAATTCCATCTAAGAGTGGCACATGCTATCATTCACATTTCCATCTAAGTGTGGCACATGCTTTCATTTACAATTCCAACTAAGGGAGGGATATTCTACCAATTATATGCTATCATTCACAATTCTATCTAAGTGTGGTGCATGCTATCATTTACAATTCCAACAAGGTGAGGGATATGCTACCAATCATATGCTATCATTCACAATTCCATCCAAGTGAGAGATATGCAACTAATCATATGATATCCTTCACAATTCCATCTAAGTGTGGCGCATGCTTATATTTACAATTCCAACTAAGAGAGAGATATGCTACCAATCATATGCTCTCATTCACAATTCCATCTAAGTGTGGCACATGCAACCAATCGTATGCTATCATTCACAATTCTATCTAAGTGTGGCACATGCTATCATTCACAATTCTACCTGTGTGTGGCACATGCTATCATTTACAATTCCAGCTAAGTGTGGGACATACTATCATTTACAATTCCATCTAAGTGTGGCACATGCTATCATTCACAATTCCATCTAAGTGTGGGACATGCTATGATTTAAAATTCCATCTAAGAGTGGCACATGCTATCATTCACATTTCCATCTTAGTGTGGCACATGCTTTCATTTACAATTCCAACTAAGAGAGGGATATTCTACCAATTATATGCTATCATTCACAATTCTATCTAAGTGTGGTGCATGCTATCATTTACAATTCCAACAAAGTGTGGCACATGCAACCAATCGTATGCTATCATTCACAATTCCATCTAAGTGTGGCACATGCTATCATTCACAATTATATCTAAGTGTGGCACATGGTATCATTTACAATTCCAACTAAGTGAGGGATATGCTACTAATCATATGCAATCATTCACAATTCCATCTAAGTGTGGCACATGCTATCATTCACAATTCTACCTGTGTGTGGCACATGGTATCATTTAAAATTCCAACTAAGTGTGGCACATACTATCATTTACAATTCAATCTAACTGTGGCACATGCTATCATTCACAATTCTATCTAAGTGTGGGACATGCTATGATCTAAAATTCCATCTAAGAGTGGCACATGCTATCATTCACATTTCCATCGAAGTGTGGTGCATGCTATCATTTACAATTCCAACAAGGTGAGGGATATGCTACCAATCATATGCAATTATTCAGAATTCTATCTAAGTGTGGCACATGCTTTCATTTACAATTCCAACTAAGAGAGGGATATGCTACCAATCATATGCTGTCATTCACAATTCCATCTAAGTGTGGCACATGCAACCAATCGTATGCTATCATTCACAATTCCATCTAAGTGTGGCACATGCTATCTTTTACAATTCCAACTAAGTGAGGGATATGCTACCAATCATATGCTATCATGCAAAATTCTATCTTAGTGCGCCGCTTGCTTTCATTTACAATTCCAACTAAGAGAGGGATATGCTACCAATCATATGCAATCATTCAGATTTCTATCTAAGTGTGGCACATGCTTTCATTTACAATTCCATCTAAGAGAGGGATATGCTACCGATCGTATGCTATCATTCACAATTCCATCTAAGTGTGTCACATGTTATCATTCACAATTCTATCTATGTGTGGCACATGCTTTCATTTACAATTCCATCTAAGAGAGGGATATGCTACCGATTGTATGCTATCATTCACAATTCCATCTAAGTGTGGCACATGTTATCATTCACAATTACAACTAGGTGAATGATATGCTACCAATCATATGCTATCATTTACAATTCCAACTAAGTGTGGCACATGCAACCAATCGTATGCTATCATTCACAATTCCACGTAAGTGTGGCACATGCTTTCATTTACAATTCCAACTAGATGATGGATAGCCTACCAATCATATGCTATCATTCACAATTCCATTGAAGTGTGGCGCATGCAATCATTTACAATTCCATATAAGTGTGGCACATGCTATCATTCACAATTCCATCTAAGTGTGGCACATGCAACCAATCGTATGCTATCATTCACAATTCCATCTAAGTGTGGCACATGCTATCTTTTACAATTCCAACTAAGTGAGGGATATGGTAGAAATCATATGCTATCATGCACAATTCTATCTTAGTGTGGCGCTTGCTTTCATTTACAATTCCAACTAAGAGAGGGATATGCTACCAATCATATGCAATCATTCATATTGCTATCTAAGTGTGGCACATGCTTTCATTTACAATTCCATCTAAGAGAGGGATATGCTACCGATCGTATGCTATCATTCACAATTCCATCTAAGTGTGTCACATGTTATCATTCACAATTCTATCTATGTGTGGCACATGCTATCATTTACAATTCCAACTAAGTGTGGCACATGCTATCATTTACAATTCCATCTAAGTGTGGCACATGCTATCATTTACAATTCCAACAAGGTGAGGGATATGCTACCAATCATATGCAATCATTCAGAATTCTATCTAAGTGTGGCACATGTTATCATTCACAATTCTATCTATGTGTGGCACATGCTATCATTTACAATTACAACTAGGTGAATGATATGCTACCAATCATATGCTATATTTACAATTCCAACTAAGTGTGGCCCATGCAACCAATCGTATGCTATCATTCACAATTCCATGTAAGTGTGGCACATGCTTTCATTTACAATTCCAACTAGATGAGGGAGAGGCTACCAATCGTATGCTATCATTCACAATTCCATCTAAGTGTGGCACATGTTATCATTCACAATTACAACTAGGTGAATGATATGCTACCAATCATATGCTATCATTTACAATTCCAACTAAGTGTGGCACATGCAACCAATCGTATGCTATCATTCACAATTCCATGTAAGTGTGGCACATGCTTTCATTTACAATTCCAACTACATGAGGGATAGGCTACCAATCGTATGCTATCATTCACAATTCCATCGAAGTGTGGCACATGCTTTCATTTACAATTCCAACTAGATGAGGGATAGGCTACCAATCGTATGCTATCATTCACAATTCCATCGAAGTGTGGCGCATGCTATCATTTACAATTCCATATAAGTGTGGGACATGCTATGATTTAAAATTCCATCTAAGAGTGGCACATGCTATCATTCACATTTCCATCTAAGTGTGGCACATGCTTTCATTTAGAATTCCAACTAAGGGAGGGATATTCTACCAATTATATGCTATCATTCACAATTCTATCTAAGTGTGGTGCATGCTATCATTTACAATTCCAACAAGGTGAGGGATATGCTACCAATCATATGCTATCATTCACAATTCCATCCAAGTGAGAGATATGCAACTAATCATATGATATCCTTCACAATTCCATCTAAGTGTGGCGCATGCTTATATTTACAATTCCAACTAAGAGAGAGATATGCTACCAATCATATGCTCTCATTCACAATTCCATCTAAGTGTGGCACATGCAACCAATTGTATGCTATCATTCACACTTCCATCTAAGTGTGGCACATGCTATCATTCACAATTCTACCTGTGTGTGGCACATGCTATCATTTACAATTCCAACTAAGTGTGGCACACACTTTCATTTACAATCCCATCTAAGTGTTGCACATGTTATCATATACAAATCCATCTAATTGTGGCACATGCTATCATTCACATTTCCATCTAAGTGTGGCACATGCTATCATTCACAATTCCATCTAAGTGTGGGACATGCTATCATTCACAATTCCATCTAAGTGTGGCACATGCTATCATTCACAATTCTATCTATGTGTGGCACATGCTATCATTTACAATTCCATCTATGTGTGGCACATGCTATCATTCACAATTCCATCTAAGTGTGGCATATGCAACCAATTGTATGCTATCATTCACAATTCCATGTAAGTTTGGCACATGCTTTCATTTACAATTCCAACTAGATGAGGGATAGGCTACCAATCCTATGCTATCTTTCACAATTCCATCCAAGTGTGGCCCATATGACCAATCGTATGCTATCATTCACAATTCCATCTAAGTGTGGCGCATGCTATCATTTACAATTCCATCTAAGTGTGGGACATGCTATGATATAAAATTCCATCTAAGAGTGGCACATGCTATCATTCACATTTCCATCTAAGTGTGGCACATGCTTTCATTTACAATTCCAACTAAGGGAGGGATATTCTACCAATTATATGCTATCATTCACAATTCTATCTAAGTGTGGTGCATGCTATCATTTACAATTCCAACAAGGTGAGGGATATGCTACCAATCATATGCTATCATTCACAATTCCATCCAAGTGTGGCACATGCAACCAATCGTATGCTATCATTCACAATTCTATCTAAGTGTGGCACATGCTATCATTCACAATTCTACCTGTGTGTGGCACATGCTATCATTTACAATTCCAACTAAGTGTGGGACATACTATCATTTACAATTCCATCTAAGTGTGGCACATGCTATCATTCACAATTCCATCTAAGTGTGGGACATGCTATGATTTAAAATTCCATCTAAGAGTGGCACATGCTATCATTCACATTTCCATCTAAGTGTGGCACATGCTTTCATTTACAATTCCAACTAAGAGAGGGATATTCTACCAATTATATGCTATCATTCACAATTCTATCTAAGTGTGGTGCATGCTATCATTTACAATTCCAACAAAGTGTGGCACATGCAACCAATCGTATGCTATCATTCACAATTCCATCTAAGTGTGGCACATGCTATCATTCACAATTATATCTAAGTGTGGCACATGGTATCATTTACAATTCCAACTAAGTGAGGGATATGCTACTAATCATATGCAATCATTCACAATTCCATCTAAGTGTGGCACATGCTATCATTCACAATTCTACCTGTGTGTGGCACATGGTATCATTTACAATTCCAACTAAGTGTGGCACATACTATCATTTACAATTCCATCTAACTGTGGCACATGCTATCATTCACAATTCCATCTAAGTGTGGGACATGCTATGATTTAAAATTCCATCTAAGAGTGGCCCATGCTATCATTCACATTTCCATCTAAGTGTGGTGCATGCTATCATTTACAATTCCAACAAGGTGAGGGATGTGCTACCAATCATATGCAATCATTCACAATTCCATCTAAGTGTGGCACATGCTATCATTCACAATTCTACCTGTGTGTGGCACATGGTATCATTTACAATTCCAACTAAGTGTGGCACATACTATCATTTACAATTCAATCTAACTGTGGCACATGCTATCATTCACAATTCTAAGTGTGGGACATGCTATGATTTAAAATTCCATCTAAGAGTGCCACATGCTATCATTCACATTTCCATCGAAGTGTGGTGCATGCTATCATTTACAATTCCAACAAGGTGAGGGATATGCTACCAATCATTTGCAATCATTCAGAATTCTATCTAAGTGTGGCACATGCTTTCATTTACAATTCCAACTAAGAGAGGGATATGCTACCAATCATATGCTGTCATTCACAATTCCATCTAAGTGTGGCACATGCAACCAATCGTATGCTATCATTCACAATTCCATCTAAGTGTGGCACATGCTATCTTTTACAATTCCAACTAAGTGAGGGATATGCTACCAATCATATGCTATCATGCACAATTCTATCTTAGTGTGGCGCTTGCTTTCATTTACAATTCCAACTAAGAGAGGGATATGCTACCAATCATATGCAATCATAAATATTGCTATCTAAGTGTGGCGCATGCTTATATTTACAATTCCAACTAAGAGAGAGATATGCTACCAATCATATGCTCTCATTCACAATTCCATCTAAGTGTGGCACATGCAACCAATCGTATGCTATCATTCACAATTCTATCTAAGTGTGGCACATGCTATCATTCACAATTCTACCTGTGTGTGGCACATGCTATCATTTACAATTCCAACTAAGTGTGGGACATACTATCATTTACAATTCCATCTAAGTGTGGCACATGCTATCATTCACAATTCCATCTAAGTGTGGGACATGCTATGATTTAAAATTCCATCTAAGAGTGGCACATGCTATCATTCACATTTCCATCTAAGTGGGGCACATGCTTTCATTTACAATTCCAACTAAGAGAGGGATATTCTACCAATTATATGCTATCATTCACAATTCTATCTAAGTGTGGTGCATGCTATCATTTACAATTCCAACAAAGTGTGGCACATGCAACCAATCGTATGCTATCATTCACAATTCCATCTAAGTGTGGCACATGCGATCATTCACAATTATATCTAAGTGTGGCACATGGTATCATTTACAATTCCAACTAAGTGAGGGATATGCTACTAATCATATGCAATCATTCACAATTCCATCTAAGTGTGGCACATGCTATCATTCACAATTCTACCTGTGTGTGGCACATGGTATCATTTACAATTCCAACTAAGTGTGGCACATACTATCATTTACAATTCCATCTAACTGTGGCACATGCTATCATTCACAATTCCATCTAAGTGTGGGACATGCTATGATTTAAAATTCCATCTAAGAGTGGCACATGCTATCATTCACATTTCCATCTAAGTGTGGTGCATGCTATCATTTACAATTCCAACAAGGTGAGGGATGTGCTACCAATCATATGCAATCATTCACAATTCCATCTAAGTGTGGCACATGCTATCATTCACAATTCTACCTGTGTGTGGCACATGGTATCATTTACAATTCCAACTAAGTGTGGCACATACTATCATTTACAATTCAATCTAACTGTGGCACATGCTATCATTCACAATTCTAAGTGTGGGACATGCTATGATTTAAAATTCCATCTAAGAGTGCCACATGCTATCATTCACATTTCCATCGAAGTGTGGTGCATGCTATCATTTACAAATCCAACAAGGTGAGGGATATGCTACCAATCATTTGCAATCATTCAGAATTCTATCTAAGTGTGGCACATGCTTTCATTTACAATTCCAACTAAGAGAGGGATATGCCACCAATCATATGCTGTCATTCACAATTCCATCTAAGTGTGGCACATGCAACCAATCGTATGCTATCATTCACAATTCCATCTAAGTGTGGCACATGCTATCTTTTACAATTCCAACTAAGTGAGGGATATGCTACCAATCATATGCTATCATGCACAATTCTATCTTAGTGTGGCGCTTGCTTTCATTTACAATTCCAACTAAGAGAGGGATATGCTACCAATCATATGCAATCATAAATATTGCTATCTAAGTGTGGCACATGCTTTCATTTACAATTCCATCTAAGAGAGGGATATGCTACCGATCATATGCTATCATTCACAATTCCATCTAAGTGTGTCACATGTTATCATTCACAATTCTATCTATGTGTGGCACATGCTATCATTTACAATTCCAACTAAGAGTGGCACATGCTATCATTCACATTTCCATCGAAGTGTGGTGCATGCTATCATTTACAATTCCAACAAGGTGAGGGATATGCTACCAATCATATGCAATCATTCAGAATTCTATCTAAGTGTGGCACATGCTTTCATTTACAATTCCAACTAAGAGAGGGATATGCTACCAATCATATGCTGTCATTCACAATTCCATCTAAGTGTGGCACATGCAACCAATCGTATGCTATCATTCACAATTCCATCTAAGTGTGGCACATGCTATCTTTTACAATTCCAACTAAGTGAGGGATATGCTACCAATCATATGCTATCATGCAAAATTCTATCTTAGTGCGCCGCTTGCTTTCATTTACAATTCCAACTAAGAGAGGGATATGCTACCAATCATATGCAATCATTCAGATTTCTATCTAAGTGTGGCACATGCTTTCATTTACAATTCCATCTAAGAGAGGGATATGCTACCGATCGTATGCTATCATTCACAATTCCATCTAAGTGTGTCACATGTTATCATTCACAATTCTATCTATGTGTGGCACATGCTTTCATTTACAATTCCATCTAAGAGAGGGATATGCTACCGATTGTATGCTATCATTCACAATTCCATCTAAGTGTGGCACATGTTATCATTCACAATTACAACTAGGTGAATGATATGCTACCAATCATATGCTATCATTTACAATTCCAACTAAGTGTGGCACATGCAACCAATCGTATGCTATCATTCACAATTCCACGTAAGTGTGGCACATGCTTTCATTTACAATTCCAACTAGATGATGGATAGCCTACCAATCATATGCTATCATTCACAATTCCATTGAAGTGTGGCGCATGCAATCATTTACAATTCCATATAAGTGTGGCACATGCTATCATTCACAATTCCATCTAAGTGTGGCACATGCAACCAATCGTATGCTATCATTCACAATTCCATCTAAGTGTGGCACATGCTATCTTTTACAATTCCAACTAAGTGAGGGATATGGTAGAAATCATATGCTATCATGCACAATTCTATCTTAGTGTGGCGCTTGCTTTCATTTACAATTCCAACTAAGAGAGGGATATGCTACCAATCATATGCAATCATTCATATTGCTATCTAAGTGTGGCACATGCTTTCATTTACAATTCCATCTAAGAGAGGGATATGCTACCGATCGTATGCTATCATTCACAATTCCATCTAAGTGTGTCACATGTTATCATTCACAATTCTATCTATGTGTGGCACATGCTATCATTTACAATTCCAACTAAGTGTGGCACATGCTATCATTTACAATTCCATCTAAGTGTGGCACATGCTATCATTTACAATTCCAACAAGGTGAGGGATATGCTACCAATCATATGCAATCATTCAGAATTCTATCTAAGTGTGGCACATGTTATCATTCACAATTCTATCTATGTGTGGCACATGCTATCATTTACAATTACAACTAGGTGAATGATATGCTACCAATCATATGCTATATTTACAATTCCAACTAAGTGTGGCCCATGCAACCAATCGTATGCTATCATTCACAATTCCATGTAAGTGTGGCACATGCTTTCATTTACAATTCCAACTAGATGAGGGATAGGCTACCAATCGTATGCTATCATTCACAATTCCATCTAAGTGTGGCACATGTTATCATTCACAATTACAACTAGGTGAATGATATGCTACCAATCATATGCTATCATTTACAATTCCAACTAAGTGTGGCACATGCAACCAATCGTATGCTATCATTCACAATTCCATGTAAGTGTGGCACATGCTTTCATTTACAATTCCAACTACATGAGGGATAGGCTACCAATCGTATGCTATCATTCACAATTCCATCGAAGTGTGGCACATGCTTTCATTTACAATTCCAACTAGATGAGGGATAGGCTACCAATCGTATGCTATCATTCACAATTCCATCGAAGTGTGGCGCATGCTATCATTTACAATTCCATATAAGTGTGGGACATGCTATGATTTAAAATTCCATCTAAGAGTGGCACATGCTATCATTCACATTTCCATCTAAGTGTGGCACATGCTTTCATTTAGAATTCCAACTAAGGGAGGGATATTCTACCAATTATATGCTATCATTCACAATTCTATCTAAGTGTGGTGCATGCTATCATTTACAATTCCAACAAGGTGAGGGATATGCTACCAATCATATGCTATCATTCACAATTCCATCCAAGTGAGAGATATGCAACTAATCATATGATATCCTTCACAATTCCATCTAAGTGTGGCGCATGCTTATATTTACAATTCCAACTAAGAGAGAGATATGCTACCAATCATATGCTCTCATTCACAATTCCATCTAAGTGTGGCACATGCAACCAATTGTATGCTATCATTCACACTTCCATCTAAGTGTGGCACATGCTATCATTCACAATTCTACCTGTGTGTGGCACATGCTATCATTTACAATTCCAACTAAGTGTGGCACACACTTTCATTTACAATCCCATCTAAGTGTTGCACATGTTATCATATACAAATCCATCTAATTGTGGCACATGCTATCATTCACATTTCCATCTAAGTGTGGCATATGCTATCATTCACAATTCCATCTAAGTGTGGGACATGCTATCATTCACAATTCCATCTAAGTGTGGCACATGCTATCATTCACAATTCTATCTATGTGTGGCACATGCTATCATTTACAATTCCATCTATGTGTGGCACATGCTATCATTCACAATTCCATCTAAGTGTGGCATATGCAACCAATTGTATGCTATCATTCACAATTCCATGTAAGTTTGGCACATGCTTTCATTTACAATTCCAACTAGATGAGGGATAGGCTACCAATCCTATGCTATCTTTCACAATTCCATCCAAGTGTGGCCCATATGACCAATCGTATGCTATCATTCACAATTCCATCTAAGTGTGGTGCATGCTATCATTTACAATTCCATCTAAGTGTGGGACATGCTATGATATAAAATTCCATCTAAGAGTGGCACATGCTATCATTCACATTTCCATCTAAGTGTGGCACATGCTTTCATTTACAATTCCAACTAAGGGAGGGATATTCTACCAATTATATGCTATCATTCACAATTCTATCTAAGTGTGGTGCATGCTATCATTTACAATTCCAACAAGGTGAGGGATATGCTACCAATCATATGCTATCATTCACAATTCCATCCAAGTGAGAGATATGCAACTAATCATATGATATCCTTCACAATTCCATCTAAGTGTGGCGCATGCTTATATTTACAATTCCAACTAAGAGAGAGATATGCTACCAATCATATGCTCTCATTCACAATTCCATCTAAGTGTGGCACATGCAACCAATCGTATGCTATCATTCACAATTCTATCTAAGTGTGGCACATGCTATCATTCACAATTCTACCTGTGTGTGGCACATGCTATCATTTACAATTCCAACTAAGTGTGGGACATACTATCATTTACAATTCCATCTAAGTGTGGCACATGCTATCATTCACAATTCCATCTAAGTGTGGGACATGCTATGATTTAAAATTCCATCTAAGAGTGGCACATGCTATCATTCACATTTCCATCTAAGTGTGGCACATGCTTTCATTTACAATTCCAACTAAGAGAGGGATATTCTACCAATTATATGCTATCATTCACAATTCTATCTAAGTGTGGTGCATGCTATCATTTACAATTCCAACAAAGTGTGGCACATGCAACCAATCGTATGCTATCATTCACAATTCCATCTAAGTGTGGCACATGCTATCATTCACAATTATATCTAAGTGTGGCACATGGTATCATTTACAATTCCAACTAAGTGAGGGATATGCTACTAATCATATGCAATCATTCACAATTCCATCTAAGTGTGGCACATGCTATCATTCACAATTCTACCTGTGTGTGGCACATGGTATCATTTACAATTCCAACTAAGTGTGGCACATACTATCATTTACAATTCCATCTAACTGTGGCACATGCTATCATTCACAATTCCATCTAAGTGTGGGACATGCTATGATTTAAAATTCCATCTAAGAGTGGCACATGCTATCATTCACATTTCCATCTAAGTGTGGTGCATGCTATCATTTACAATTCCAACAAGGTGAGGGATGTGCTACCAATCATATGCAATCATTCACAATTCCATCTAAGTGTGGCACATGCTATCATTCACAATTCTACCTGTGTGTGGCACATGGTATCATTTACAATTCCAACTAAGTGTGGCACATACTATCATTTACAATTCAATCTAACTGTGGCACATGCTATCATTCACAATTCTAAGTGTGGGACATGCTATGATTTAAAATTCCATCTAAGAGTGGCACATGCTATCATTCACATTTCCATCGAAGTGTGGTGCATGCTATCATTTACAATTCCAACAAGGTGAGGGATATGCTACCAATCATTTGCAATCATTCAGAATTCTATCTAAGTGTGGCACATGCTTTCATTTACAATTCCAACTAAGAGAGGGATATGCTACCAATCATATGCTGTCATTCACAATTCCATCTAAGTGTGGCACATGCAACCAATCGTATGCTATCATTCACAATTCCATCTAAGTGTGGCACATGCTATCTTTTACAATTCCAACTAAGTGAGGGATATGCTACCAATCATATGCTATCATGCACAATTCTATCTTAGTGTGGCGCTTGCTTTCATTTACAATTCCAACTAAGAGAGGGATATGCTACCAATCATATGCAATCATAAATATTGCTATCTAAGTGTGGCACATGCTTTCATTTACAATTCCATCTAAGAGAGGGATATGCTACCGATCATATGCTATCATTCACAATTCCATCTAAGTGTGTCACATGTTATCATTCACAATTCTATCTATGTGTGGCACATGCTATCATTTACAATTCCAACTAAGTGTGGGACATGCTATGATTTAAAATTCCATCTAAGAGTGGCACATGCTATCATTCACATTTCCATCTAAGTGTGGTGCATGCTATCATTTACAATTCCAACAAGGTGAGGGATATGCTACCAATCATATGCAATCATTCAGAATTCTATCTAAGTGTGGCACATGTTATCATTCACAATTCTATCTATGTGTGGCACATGCTATCATTTACAATTACAACTAGGTGAATGATATGCTACCAATCATATGCTATCATTTACAATTCCAACTAAGTGTGGCACATGCAACCAATCGTATGCTATCATTCACAATTCCATGTAAGTGTGGCACATGCTTTCATTTACAATTCCAACTAGATGAGGGATAGGCTACCAATCGTATGCTATCATTCACAATTCCATCTAAGTGTGGCACATGTTATCATTCACAATTACAACTAGGTGAATGATATGCTACCAATCATATGCTATCATTTACAATTCCAACTAAGTGTGGCACATGCAACCAATCGTATGCTATCATTCACAATTCCATGTAAGTGTGGCACATGCTTTCATTTACAATTCCAACTACATGAGGGATAGGCTACCAATCGTATGCTATCATTCACAATTCCATCGAAGTGTGGCACATGCTTTCATTTACAATTCCAACTAGATGAGGGATAGGCTACCAATCGTTTGCTATCATTCACAATTCCATCGAAGTGTGGCGCATGCTATCATTTACAATTCCATATAAGTGTGGCACATGCTATCATTCACAATTCCATCGAAGTGTGGCACATGCTTTCATTTACAATTCCATCTAAGAGAGGGATATGCTACCGATCGTATGCTATCATTCACAATTCCATCTAAGTGTGTCACATGTTATCATTCACAATTCTTTCTATGTGTGGCACATGCTATCATTTACAATTCCAACTAAGTGTGGCACATGCTATCATTCACAATTCCATCTAAGTGTGGCACATGCAACCAATCATATGCTATCATTCACAATTCCATCTAAGTGTGTCACATGTTATCATTCACAATTCTTTCTATGTGTGGCACATGCTATCATTTACAATTCCATCTAAGTGTGGCACATGCTATCATTTACAATTCCATCTAAGTGTGGGACATGATATGATTTAAAATTCCATCTAAGAATGGCACATGCTATCATTCACATTTCCATCTAAGTGTGGCACATGCTTTCATTTACAATTCCAACTATGAGAGGGATATTCTACCAATTATATGCTATCATTCACAATTCTATCTAAGTGTGGTGCATGCTATCATTTACAGTTCCAACAAGATGAGGGATATGCTACCAATCATATGCTATTATTCACAATTCCATCCAAGTGAGGGATATGCAACTAATCATATGATATCCTTCACATTTCCATCTAAGTGTGGTGCATGCTTTCATTTACAATTCCAACTAAGAGAGGGATATGCTACCAATCATATGTTATTATTCACAATTCCATCCAAGTGAGGGATATGCAACTAATCATATGATATCCTTCACAATTCCATCCAAGTGTGGCACATGCTATCATTTACAATTCCATCTAATTGGGAGATTTGCTATGATTTACAATTCCATCTAAGAGTAGCACATACTATCATTCACAATTCCAACTAAGTGTGGCACACACTTTCTTTTACAATCCCATCTAAGTGTTGCACATGCTATCATATACAAATCCATCTAAGTGTGGCACATGCTATCATTCACATTTCCATCTAAGTGTGGCACATGCTATCATTCACAATTCCATCTAAGTGTGGGACATGCTATCATTCACAATTCCATCTAAGTGTGGCACATGCTATCATTCACAATTCTATCTATGTGTGGCACATGCCATCATTTACAATTCCATCTATGTGTGGCACATGCTATCATTCACAATTCCATCTACGTGTGGCACATGCAACCAATTGTATGCTATCATTCACAATTCCATGTAAGTTTGGCACATGCCTTCATTTACAATTCCAACTAGATGAGGGATAGGCTACCAATCCTATGCTATCTTTCACAATTCCATCCAAGTGTGGCCCATGCGACCAATCGTATGCTATCATTCACAATTCCATCTAAGTGTGGCGCATGCTATCATTTACAATTCCATCTAAGTGTGGGACATGCTATGATTTAAAATTCCATCTAAGAGTGGCACATGCTATCATTCACATTTCCATCTAAGTGTGGCACATGCTTTCATTTAGAATTCCAACTAAGGGAGGGATATTCTACCAATTATATGCTATCATTCACAATTCTATCTAAGTGTTGTGCATGCTATCATTTACAATTCCAACAAGGTGAGGGATATGCTACCAATCATATGCTATCATTCACAATTCCATCCAAGTGAGAGATATGCAACTAATCATATGATATCCTTCACAATTCCATCTAAGTGTGGCGCATGCTTATATTTACAATTCCAACTAAGAGAGAGATATGCTACCAATCATATGCTCTCATTTACAATTCCATCTAAGTGTGGCACATGCAACCAATTGTATGCTATCATTCACAATTCCATCTAAGTGTGGCACATGCTATCATTCACAATTCTACCTGTGTTTGGCACATGCTATCATTTACAATTCCAACTAAGTGTGCCACACACTTTCATTTAAAATCCCATCTAAGTGTGGCACATGCTATCATTCACATTTCCATCTAAGTGTGGCACATGCTATCATTCACAATTCCATCTAAGTGTGGGACATGCTATCATTCACAATTCCATCTAAGTGTGGCACATGCAACCAATTGTATGCTATCATTCACAATTCCATGTAAGTTTGGCACATGCTTTCATTTACAATTCCAACTAGATGAGGGATAGGCTATCAATCCTATGCTATCTTTCACAATTCCATCCAAGTGTGGCCCATGCGACCAATCGTATGCTATCATTCACAATTCCATCTAAGTGTGGCGCATGCTATCATTTACAATTCCATCTAAGTGTGGGACATGCTATGATTTAAAATTCCATCTAAGAGTGGCACATGCTATCATTCACATTTCCATCTAAGTGTGGCACATGCTTTCATTTACAATTCCAACTAAGGGAGGGATATTCTACCAATTATATGCTATCATTCACAATTCTATCTAAGTGTGGTGCATGCTATCATTTACAATTCCAACAAGGTGAGGGATATGCTACCAATCATATGCTATCATTCACAATTCCATCCAAGTGAGAGATATGCAACTAATCATATGATATCCTTCACAATTCCATCGAAAGTGTGGCGCATGCTTATATTTACAATTCCAACTAAGAGAGAGATATGCTACCAATCATATGCTCTCATTCACAATTCCATCTAAGTGTGGCACATGCAACCAATTGTATGCTATCATTCACAATTCCATCTAAGTGTGACACATGCTATCATTCACAATTCTACCTGTGTGTGGCACATGCTATCATTTACAATTCCAACTAAGTGTGGGACATACTATCATTTACAATTCCATCTAAGTGTGGCACATGCTATCATTCACAATTCCATCTAAGTGTGGGACATGCTATGATTTAAAATTCCATCTAAGAGTGGCACATGCTATCATTCACATTTCCATCTAAGTGTGGCACATGCTTTCATTTACAATTCCAACTAAGAGAGGGATATTCTACCAATCATATGCTATCATTCACAATTCTATCTAAGTGTGGTGCATGCTATCATTTACAATTCCAACAAAGTGTGGCACATGCAACCAATCGTATGCTATCATTCACAATTCCATCTAAGTGTGGCACATGGTATCATTTACAATTCCAACTAAGTGAGGGATATGCTACTAATCATATGCAATCATTCACAATTCCATCTAAGTGTGGCACATGCTATCATTCACAATTCTACCTGTGTGTGGCACATGGTATCATTTACAATTCCAACTAAGTGTGGCACATACTATCATTTACAATTCCATCTAACTGTGGCACATGCTATCATTCACAATTCCATCTAAGTGTGGGACATGCTTTGATTTAAAATTCCATCTAAGAGTGGCACATGCTATCATTCACATTTCCATCGAAGTGTGGCGCATGCTATCATTTACAATTCCATCTAAGTGTGGGACATGCTATGATTTAAAATTCCATCTAAGAGTGGCACATGCTATCATTCACATTTCCATCGAAGTGTGGCACATGCTTTCATTTACAATTCCAACTAAGGTGAGGGATATGCTACCAATCATATGCTATCATTCACAATTCCATCCAAGTGAGAGATATGCAACTAATTATATGATATCCTTCACAATTCCATCTAAGTGTGGCGCGTGCTTATATTTACAATTCCAACTAAGAGAGAGATATGCTACCAATCATATGCTCTCATTCACAATTCCATCTAAGTGTGGCACACGCAACCAATCGTATGCTATCATTCACAATTCCATCTAAGTGTGGCACATGCCATCATTCACAATTCTACCTGTGTGTGGCACATGCTATCATTTACAATTCCAACTAAGTGTGGGACATACTATCATTTACAATTCCATCTAAGTGTGGCACATGCTATCATTCACAATTCCATGTAAGTGTGGGACATGCTATGATTTAAAATTCCATCTAAGAGTGGCACATGCTATCATTCACATTTCAATCTAAGTGTGGCACATGCTTTCATTTATACAATTCCAACTAAGAGAGGGATATTCTACCAATTATATGCTATCATTCACAATTCTATCTAAGTGTGGTGCATGCTATCATTTACAATTCCAACAAAGTGTGGCACATGCAACCAATCGTATGCTATCATTCACAATTCCATCTAAGTGTGGCACATGCTATCATTCACAATTCTATCTAAGTGTGGCACATGGTATCATTTACAATTCCAACTAAGTGAGGGATATGCTACTAATCATATGCAATCATTCACAATTTCATCTAAGTGTGGCACATACTATCATTTACAATTCCATCTAACTGTGGCACATGCTATCATTCACAATTCCATCTAAGTGTGGGACATGCTATGATTTAAAATTCCATCTAAGAGTGGCACATGCTATCATTCACATTTCCATCGAAGTGTGGCACATGCTTTCATTTACAATTCCAGCTAAGAGAGGGATATGCTACCAATCATATGCTGTCATTCACAATTCCATCTAAGTGTGGCACATGCAACCAATCGTATGCTATCATTCACAATTCCATCTAAGTGTGGCACATGCTATCTTTTACAATTCCAACTAAGTGAGGGATATGCTACCAATCATATGCTATCATGTAAAATTCTATCTTAGTGCGCTGCTTGCTTTCATTTACAATTCCAACTAAGAGAGGGATATGCTACCAATCATATGCAATCATTCAGATTTCTATCTAAGTGTGGCACATGCTTTCATTTACAATTCCATCTAAGAGAGGGATATGCTACCGATCGTATGCTATCATTCACAATTCCATCTAAGTGTGGCACATGTTATCATTCACAATTACAACTAGGTGAATGATATGCTACCAATCATATGCTATCATTTAAAATTCCAACTAAGTGTGGCACATGCAACAAATCGTATGCTATCATTCACAATTCCATGTAAGTGTGGCACATGCTTTCATTTACAATTCCAACTAGATGAGGGATAGCCTACCAATCGTATGCTATCATTCACAATTCCATCGAAGTGTGGCGCATGCTATCATTTACAATTCCATATAAGTGTGGCACATGCTATCATTCACAATTCCATCTAAGTGTGGCACATGCAACCAATCGTATGCTATCATTCACAATTCCATCTAAGTGTGGCACATGCTATCTTTTACAATTCCAACTAAGTGAGGGATATGGTACCAATCATATGCTATCATGCACAATTCTATCTTAGTGTGGCGCTTGCTTTCATTTACAATTCCAACTAAGAGAGGGATATGCTACCGATCGTATGCTATCATTCACAATTCCATCTAAGTGTGTCACATGTTATCATTCACAATTCTATCTATGTGTGGCACATGCTATCATTTACAATTCCATCTAAGTGTGGCACATGCTATCATTCACAATTCCATCTAAGTGTGGGACATGCTATGATTTAAAGTTCCATCTAAGAGTGGCACATGCTATCATTCACATTTCCATCTAAGTGTGTCACATGTTATCATTCACAATTCTATCTATGTGTGGCACATGCTTTCATTTACAATTCCATCTATGTGTGGCACATGCTATCATTCACAATTCCATCTAAGTGTGGCACATGCAACCAATTGTATGCTATCATTCACAATTCCATGTAAGTTTGGCACATGCTTTCATTTACAATTCCAACTAAGTGAGGGATATGCTACCAATCATATGCTATCATGCAAAATTCTATCTTAGTGCGCCGCTTGCTTTCATTTACAATTCCAACTAAGAGAGGGATATGCTACCAATCATATGCAATCATTCAGATTTCTATCTAAGTGTGGCACATGCTTTCATTTACAATTCCATCTAAGAGAGGGATATGCTACCGATCGTATGCTATCATTCACAATTCCATCTAAGTGTGTCACATGTTATCATTCACAATTCTATCTATGTGTGGCACATGCTTTCATTTACAATTCCATCTAAGAGAGGGATATGCTACCGATTGTATGCTATCATTCACAATTCCATCTAAGTGTGGCACATGTTATCATTCACAATTACAACTAGGTGAATGATATGCTACCAATCATATGCTATCATTTACAATTCCAACTAAGTGTGGCACATGCAACCAATCGTATGCTATCATTCACAATTCCACGTAAGTGTGGCACATGCTTTCATTTACAATTCCAACTAGATGATGGATAGCCTACCAATCATATGCTATCATTCACAATTCCATTGAAGTGTGGCGCATGCAATCATTTACAATTCCATATAAGTGTGGCACATGCTATCATTCACAATTCCATCTAAGTGTGGCACATGCAACCAATCGTATGCTATCATTCACAATTCCATCTAAGTGTGGCACATGCTATCTTTTACAATTCCAACTAAGTGAGGGATATGGTAGAAATCATATGCTATCATGCACAATTCTATCTTAGTGTGGCGCTTGCTTTCATTTACAATTCCAACTAAGAGAGGGATATGCTACCAATCATATGCAATCATTCATATTGCTATCTAAGTGTGGCACATGCTTTCATTTACAATTCCATCTAAGAGAGGGATATGCTACCGATCGTATGCTATCATTCACAATTCCATCTAAGTGTGTCACATGTTATCATTCACAATTCTATCTATGTGTGGCACATGCTATCATTTACAATTCCAACTAAGTGTGGCACATGCTATCATTTACAATTCCATCTAAGTGTGGCACATGCTATCATTTACAATTCCAACAAGGTGAGGGATATGCTACCAATCATATGCAATCATTCAGAATTCTATCTAAGTGTGGCACATGTTATCATTCACAATTCTATCTATCTGTGGCACATGCTATCATTTACAATTACAACTAGGTGAATGATATGCTACCAATCATATGCTATATTTACAATTCCAACTAAGTGTGGCCCATGCAACCAATCGTATGCTATCATTCACAATTCCATGTAAGTGTGGCACATGCTTTCATTTACAATTCCAACTAGATGAGGGATAGGCTACCAATCGTATGCTATCATTCACAATTCCATCTAAGTGTGGCACATGTTATCATTCACAATTACAACTAGGTGAATGATATGCTACCAATCATATGCTATCATTTACAATTCCAACTAAGTGTGGCACATGCAACCAATCGTATGCTATCATTCACAATTCCATGTAAGTGTGGCACATGCTTTCATTTACAATTCCAACTACATGAGGGATAGGCTACCAATCGTATGCTATCATTCACAATTCCATCGAAGTGTGGCACATGCTTTCATTTACAATTCCAACTAGATGAGGGATAGGCTACCAATCGTATGCTATCATTCACAATTCCATCGAAGTGTGGTGCATGCTTTCATTTACAATTCCAACTACATGAGGGATAGGCTACCAATCGTATGCTATCATTCACAATTCCATCGAAGTGTGGCACATGCTTTCATTTACAATTCCAACTAGATGAGGGATAGGCTACCAATCGTATGCTATCATTCACAATTCCATCGAAGTGTGGCGCATGCTATCATTTACAATTCCATATAAGTGTGGGACATGCTATGATTTAAAATTCCATCTAAGAGTGGCACATGCTATCATTCACATTTCCATCTAAGTGTGGCACATGCTTTCATTTAGAATTCCAACTAAGGGAGGGATATTCTACCAATTATATGCTATCATTCACAATTCTATCTAAGTGTGGTGCATGCTATCATTTACAATTCCAACAAGGTGAGGGATATGCTACCAATCATATGCTATCATTCACAATTCCATCCAAGTGAGAGATATGCAACTAATCATATGATATCCTTCACAATTCCATCTAAGTGTGGCGCATGCTTATATTTACAATTCCAACTAAGAGAGAGATATGCTACCAATCATATGCTCTCATTCACAATTCCATCTAAGTGTGGCACATGCAACCAATTGTATGCTATCATTCACACTTCCATCTAAGTGTGGCACATGCTATCATTCACAAGTCTACCTGTGTGTGGCACATGCTATCATTTACAATTCCAACTAAGTGTGGCACACACTTTCATTTACAATCCCATCTAAGTGTTGCACATGTTATCATATACAAATCCATCTAATTGTGGCACATGCTATCATTCACATTTCCATCTAAGTGTGGCACATGCTATCATTCACAATTCCATCTAAGTGTGGGACATGCTATCATTCACAATTCCATCTAAGTGTGGCACATGCTATCATTCACAATTCTATCTATGTGTGGCACATGCTATCATTTACAATTCCATCTATGTGTGGCACATGCTATCATTCACAATTCCATCTAAGTGTGGCATATGCAACCAATTGTATGCTATCATTCACAATTCCATGTAAGTTTGGCACATGCTTTCATTTACAATTCCAACTAGATGAGGGATAGGCTACCAATCCTATGCTATCTTTCACAATTCCATCCAAGTGTGGCCCATATGACCAATCGTATGCTATCATTCACAATTCCATCTAAGTGTGGCGCATGCTATCATTTACAATTCCATCTAAGTGTGGGACATGCTATGATATAAAATTCCATCTAAGAGTGGCACATGCTATCATTCACATTTCCATCTAAGTGTGGCACATGCTTTCATTTACAATTCCAACTAAGGGAGGGATATTCTACCAATTATATGCTATCATTCACAATTCTATCTAAGTGTGGTGCATGCTATCATTTACAATTCCAACAAGGTGAGGGATATGCTACCAATCATATGCTCTCATTCACAATTCCATCTAAGTGTGGCACATGCAACCAATCGTATGCTATCATTCACAATTCTATCTAAGTGTGGCACATGCTATCATTCACAATTCTACCTGTGTGTGGCACATGCTATCATTTACAATTCCATCTAAGTGTGGCACATGCTATCATTCACAATTCCATCTAAGTGTGGGACATGCTATGATTTAAAATTCCATCTAAGAGTGGCACATGCTATCATTCACATTTCCATCTAAGTGTGGCACATGCTTTCATTTACAATTCCAACTAAGAGAGGGATATTCTACCAATTATATGCTATCATTCACAATTCTATCTAAGTGTGGTGCATGCTATCATTTACAATTCCAACAAAGTGTGGCACATGCAACCAATCGTATGCTATCATTCACAATTCCATCTAAGTGTGGCACATGCTATCATTCACAATTATATCTAAGTGTGGCACATGGTATCATTTACAATTCCAACTAAGTGAGGGATATGCTACTAATCATATGCAATCATTCACAATTCCATCTAAGTGTGGCACATGCTATCATTCACAATTCTACCTGTGTGTGGCACATGGTATCATTTACAATTCCAACTAAGTGTGGCACATACTATCATTTACAATTCCATCTAACTGTGGCACATGCTATCATTCACAATTCCATCTAAGTGTGGGACATGCTATGATTTAAAATTCCATCTAAGAGTGGCACATGCTATCATTCACATTTCCATCTAAGTGTGGTGCATGCTATCATTTACAATTCCAACAAGGTGAGGGATGTGCTACCAATCATATGCAATCATTCACAATTCCATCTAAGTGTGGCACATGCTATCATTCACAATTCTACCTGTGTGTGGCACATGGTATCATTTACAATTCCAACTAAGTGTGGCACATACTATCATTTACAATTCAATCTAACTGTGGCACATGCTATCATTCACAATTCTAAGTGTGGGACATGCTATGATTTAAAATTCCATCTAAGAGTGGCACATGCTATCATTCACATTTCCATCGAAGTGTGGTGCATGCTATCATTTACAATTCCAACAAGGTGAGGGATATGCTACCAATCATTTGCAATCATTCAGAATTCTATCTAAGTGTGGCACATGCTTTCATTTACAATTCCAACTAAGAGAGGGATATGCTACCAATCATATGCTGTCATTCACAATTCCATCTAAGTGTGGCACATGCAACCAATCGTATGCTATCATTCACAATTCCATCTAAGTGTGGCACATGCTATCTTTTACAATTCCAACTAAGTGAGGGATATGCTACCAATCATATGCTATCATGCACAATTCTATCTTAGTGTGGCGCTTGCTTTCATTTACAATTCCATCTAAGAGAGGGATATGCTACCGATCATATGCTATCATTCACAATTCCATCTAAGTGTGTCACATGTTATCATTCACAATTCTATCTATGTGTGGCACATGCTATCATTTACAATTCCAACTAAGAGTGGCACATGCTATCATTCACATTTCCATCGAAGTGTGGTGCATGCTATCATTTACAATTCCAACAAGGTGAGGGATATGCTACCAATCATATGCAATCATTCAGAATTCTATCTAAGTGTGGCACATGCTTTCATTTACAATTCCAACTAAGAGAGGGATATGCTACCAATCATATGCTGTCATTCACAATTCCATCTAAGTGTGGCACATGCAACCAATCGTATGCTATCATTCACAATTCCATCTAAGTGTGGCACATGCTATCTTTTACAATTCCAACTAAGTGAGGGATATGCTACCAATCATATGCTATCATGCAAAATTCTATCTTAGTGCGCCGCTTGCTTTCATTTACAATTCCAACTAAGAGAGGGATATGCTACCAATCATATGCAATCATTCAGATTTCTATCTAAGTGTGGCACATGCTTTCATTTACAATTCCATCTAAGAGAGGGATATGCTACCGATCGTATGCTATCATTCACAATTCCATCTAAGTGTGTCACATGTTATCATTCACAATTCTATCTATGTGTGGCACATGCTTTCATTTACAATTCCATCTAAGAGAGGGATATGCTACCGATTGTATGCTATCATTCACAATTCCATCTAAGTGTGGCACATGTTATCATTCACAATTACAACTAGGTGAATGATATGCTACCAATCATATGCTATCATTTACAATTCCAACTAAGTGTGGCACATGCAACCAATCGTATGCTATCATTCACAATTCCACATAAGTGTGGCACATGCTTTCATTTACAATTCCAACTAGATGATGGATAGCCTACCAATCATATGCTATCATTCACAATTCCATTGAAGT
Source organism: Ambystoma mexicanum (assembly GCF_040938575.1). Classification (NCBI taxonomy): domain Eukaryota; kingdom Metazoa; phylum Chordata; class Amphibia; order Caudata; family Ambystomatidae; genus Ambystoma; species Ambystoma mexicanum. The sequence continues at coordinate 1,390,168,025 of NC_090933.1, read as the reverse complement.
GTGGCGCATGCAATCATTTACAATTCCATATAAGTGTGGCACATGCTATCATTCACAATTCCATCTAAGTGTGGCACATGCAACCAATCGTATGCTATCATTCACAATTCCATCTAAGTGTGGCACATGCTATCTTTTACAATTCCAACTAAGTGAGGGATATGGTAGAAATCATATGCTATCATGCACAATTCTATCTTAGTGTGGCGCTTGCTTTCATTTACAATTCCAACTAAGAGAGGGATATGCTACCAATCATATGCAATCATTCATATTGCTATCTAAGTGTGGCACATGCTTTCATTTACAATTCCATCTAAGAGAGGGATATGCTACCCATCGTATGCTATCATTCACAATTCCATCTAAGTGTGTCACATGTTATCATTCACAATTCTATCTATGTGTGGCACATGCTATCATTTACAATTCCAACTAAGTGTGGCACATGCTATCATTTACAATTCCATCTAAGTGTGGCACATGCTATCATTTACAATTCCAACAAGGTGAGGGATATGCTACCAATCATATGCAATCATTCAGAATTCTATCTAAGTGTGGCACATGTTATCATTCACAATTCTATCTATGTGGGGCACATGCTATCATTTACAATTACAACTAGGTGAATGATATGCTACCAATCATATGCTATATTTACAATTCCAACTAAGTGTGGCCCATGCAACCAATCGTATGCTATCATTCACAATTCCATGTAAGTGTGGCACATGCTTTCATTTACAATTCCAACTAGATGAGGGATAGGCTACCAATCGTATGCTATCATTCACAATTCCATCTAAGTGTGGCACATGTTATCATTCACAATTACAACTAGGTGAATGATATGCTACCAATCATATGCTATCATTTACAATTCCAACTAAGTGTGGCACATGCAACCAATCGTATGCTATCATTCACAATTCCATGTAAGTGTGGCACATGCTTTCATTTACAATTCCAACTACATGAGGGATAGGCTACCAATCGTATGCTATCATTCACAATTCCATCGAAGTGTGGCACATGCTTTCATTTACAATTCCAACTAGATGAGGGATAGGCTACCAATCGTATGCTATCATTCACAATTCCATCGAAGTGTGGCGCATGCTATCATTTACAATTCCATATAAGTGTGGGACATGCTATGATTTAAAATTCCATCTAAGAGTGGCACATGCTATCATTCACATTTCCATCTAAGTGTGGCACATGCTTTCATTTAGAATTCCAACTAAGGGAGGGATATTCTACCAATTATATGCTATCATTCACAATTCTATCTAAGTGTGGTGCATGCTATCATTTACAATTCCAACAAGGTGAGGGATATGCTACCAATCATATGCTATCATTCACAATTCCATCCAAGTGAGAGATATGCAACTAATCATATGATATCCTTCACAATTCCATCTAAGTGTGGCGCATGCTTATATTTACAATTCCAACTAAGAGAGAGATATGCTACCAATCATATGCTCTCATTCACAATTCCATCTAAGTGTGGCACATGCAACCAATTGTATGCTATCATTCACACTTCCATCTAAGTGTGGCACATGCTATCATTCACAATTCTACCTGTGTGTGGCACATGCTATCATTTACAATTCCAACTAAGTGTGGCACACACTTTCATTTACAATCCCATCTAAGTGTTGCACATGTTATCATATACAAATCCATCTAATTGTGGCACATGCTATCATTCACATTTCCATCTAAGTGTGGCACATGCTATCATTCACAATTCCATCTAAGTGTGGGACATGCTATCATTCACAATTCCATCTAAGTGTGGCACATGCTATCATTCACAATTCTATCTATGTGTGGCACATGCTATCATTTACAATTCCATCTATGTGTGGCACATGCTATCATTCACAATTCCATCTAAGTGTGGCATATGCAACCAATTGTATGCTATCATTCACAATTCCATGTAAGTTTGGCACATGCTTTCATTTACAATTCCAACTAGATGAGGGATAGGCTACCAATCCTATGCTATCTTTCACAATTCCATCCAAGTGTGGCCCATATGACCAATCGTATGCTATCATTCACAATTCCATCTAAGTGTGGCGCATGCTATCATTTACAATTCCATCTAAGTGTGGGACATGCTATGATATAAAATTCCATCTAAGAGTGGCACATGCTATCATTCACATTTCCATCTAAGTGTGGCACATGCTTTCATTTACAATTCCAACTAAGGGAGGGATATTCTACCAATTATATGCTATCATTCACAATTCTATCTAAGTGTGGTGCATGCTATCATTTACAATTCCAACAAGGTGAGGGATATGCTACCAATCATATGCTATCATTCACAATTCCATCCAAGTGAGAGATATGCAACTAATCATATGATATCCTTCACAATTCCATCTAAGTGTGGCGCATGCTTATATTTACAATTCCAACTAAGAGAGAGATATGCTACCAATCATATGCTCTCATTCACAATTCCATCTAAGTGTGGCACATGCAACCAATCGTATGCTATCATTCACAATTCTATCTAAGTGTGGCACATGCTATCATTCACAATTCTACCTGTGTGTGGCACATGCTATCATTTACAATTCCAACTAAGTGTGGGACATACTATCATTTACAATTCCATCTAAGTGTGGGACATGCTATGATTTAAAATTCCATCTAAGAGTGGCACATGCTATCATTCACATTTCCATCTAAGTGTGGCACATGCTTTCATTTACAATTCCAACTAAGAGAGGGATATTCTACCAATTATATGCTATCATTCACAATTCTATCTAAGTGTGGTGCATGCTATCATTTACAATTCCAACAAAGTGTGGCACATGCAACCAATTGTATGCTATCATTCACAATTCCATCTAAGTGTGGCACATGCTATCATTCACAATTATATCTAAGTGTGGCACATGGTATCATTTACAATTCCAACTAAGTGAGGGATATGCTACTAATCATATGCAATCATTCACAATTCCATCTAAGTGTGGCACATGCTATCATTCACAATTCTACCTGTGTGTGGCACATGGTATCATTTACAATTCCAACTAAGTGTGGCACATACTATCATTTACAATTCCATCTAACTGTGGCACATGCTATCATTCACAATTCCATCTAAGTGTGGGACATGCTATGATTTAAAATTCCATCTAAGAGTGGCACATGCTATCATTCACATTTCCATCTAAGTGTGGTGCATGCTATCATTTACAATTCCAACAAGGTGAGGGATGTGCTACCAATCATATGCAATCATTCACAATTCCATCTAAGTGTGGCACATGCTATCATTCACAATTCTACCTGTGTGTGGCACATGGTATCATTTACAATTCCAACTAAGTGTGGCACATACTATCATTTACAATTCAATCTAACTGTGGCACATGCTATCATTCACAATTCTAAGTGTGGGACATGCTATGATTTAAAATTCCATCTAAGAGTGGCACATGCTATCATTCACATTTCCATCGAAGTGTGGTGCATGCTATCATTTACAATTCCAACAAGGTGAGGGATATGCTACCAATCATTTGCAATCATTCAGAATTCTATCTAAGTGTGGCACATGCTTTCATTTACAATTCCAACTAAGAGAGGGATATGCTACCAATCATATGCTGTCATTCACAATTCCATCTAAGTGTGGCACATGCAACCAATCGTATGCTATCATTCACAATTCCATCTAAGTGTGGCACATGCTATCTTTTACAATTCCAACTAAGTGAGGGATATGCTACCAATCATATGCTATCATGCACAATCCTATCTTAGTGTGGCGCTTGCTTTCATTTACAATTCCAACTAAGAGAGGGATATGCTACCAATCATATGCAATCATAAATATTGCTATCTAAGTGTGGCACATGCTTTCATTTACAATTCCATCTAAGAGAGGGATATGCTACCGATCATATGCTATCATTCACAATTCCATCTAAGTGTGTCACATGTTATCATTCACAATTCTATCTATGTGTTGCACATGCTATCATTTACAATTCCAACTAAGTGTGGGACATGCTATGATTTAAAATTCCATCTAAGAGTGGCACATGCTATCATTCACATTTCCATCTAAGTGTGGTGCATGCTATCATTTACAATTCCAACAAGGTGAGGGATATGCTACCAATCATATGCAATCATTCAGAATTCTATCTAAGTGTGGCACATGTTATCATTCACAATTCTATCTATGTGTGGCACATGCTATCATTTACAATTACAACTAGGTGAATGATATGCTACCAATCATATGCTATCATTTACAATTCCAACTAAGTGTGGCACATGCAACCAATCGTATGCTATCATTCACAATTCCATGTAATTGTGGCACATGCTTTCATTTACAATTCCAACTAGATGAGGGATAGGCTACCAATCGTATGCTATCATTCACAATTCCATCTAAGTGTGGCACATGTTATCATTCACAATTACAACTAGGTGAATGATATGCTACCAATCATATGCTATCATTTACAATTCCAACTAAGTGTGGCACATGCAACCAATCGTATGCTATCATTCACAATTCCATGTAAGTGTGGCACATGCTTTCATTTACAATTCCAACTACATGAGGGATAGGCTACCAATCGTATGCTATCATTCACAATTCCATCGAAGTGTGGCACATGCTTTCATTTACAATTCCAACTAGATGAGGGATAGGCTACCAATCGTTTGCTATCATTTACAATTCCATCGAAGTGTGGCGCATGCTATCATTTACAATTCCATATAAGTGTGGCACATGCTATCATTCACAATTCCATCGAAGTGTGGCACATGCTTTCATTTACAATTCCATCTAAGAGAGGGATATGCTACCGATCGTATGCTATCATTCACAATTCCATCTAAGTGTGTCACATGTTATCATTCACAATTCTTTCTATGTGTGGCACATGCTATCATTTACAATTCCAACTAAGTGTGGCACATGCTATCATTCACAATTCCATCTAAGTGTGGCACATGCAACCAATCATATGCTATCATTCACAATTCCATCTAAGTGTGTCACATGTTATCATTCACAATTCTTTCTATGTGTGGCACATGCTATCATTTACAATTCCATCTAAGTGTGGCACATGCTATCATTCACAATTCCATCTAAGTGTGGCATATGCAACCGATCGTATGTTATCATTCACAATTAAATCTAAGTTTGACGCATGCTTTCATTTACAATTCCATCCAGGTGTGGCACATGCTATCATTTACAATTCCATATAAGTGTGGCACATGCTATCATTCACAATTCCATCTAAGTGTGGCACATGCAACCAATTGTATGCTATCATTCACAATTCCATCTAAGTGTGGCACATGCTATCATTCACAATTCCATCTAAGTGTGGCACATGCAACCAATCGTATGCTATCATTCACAATTACATCTAAGTGTGGCACATGCTTTCATTTACAATTCCAACTAAGAGAGGCATATGCTACAATTCATATGCAATCATTCACAATTCTATCTAAGTGTGGCACATGCTATCATTTACAATTGTATCTAGGTGAGGGATATGCTACCAATCATATGCTATCTTTCACAATTCCATCCAAGTGTGGCACATGTGACCAATCATATGCTATCATTCACAATTCCATCAAAGTGTGGCGCATGCTATCATTTACAATTCCAACTAAGTGTGGCGCATGCTATCATTCACAATTCCATGTAAGTGTGGCACATGCTTTCATTTACAATTTCAACTAGATGAGGGATAGGCTACCAAGCGTATGCTATCTTTCACAATTCCATCGAAGTGTGGCACATGCTATCATTTACAATTCCATCTAAGTGTGGGACATGATATGATTTAAAATTCCATCTAAGAATGGCACATGCTATCATTCACATTTCCATCTAAGTGTGGCACATGCTTTCATTTACAATTCCAACTATGAGAGGGATATTCTACCAATTATATGCTATCATTCACAATTCTATCTAAGTGTGGTGCATGCTATCATTTACAGTTCCAACAAGATGAGGGATATGCTACCAATCATATGCTATTATTCACAATTCCATCCAAGTGAGGGATATGCAACTAATCATATGATATCCTTCACATTTCCATCTAAGTGTGGTGCATGCTTTCATTTACAATTCCAACTAAGAGAGGGATATGCTACCAATCATATGTTATTATTCACAATTCCATCCAAGTGAGGGATATGCAACTAATCATATGATATCCTTCACAATTCCATCCAAGTGTGGCACATGCTATCATTTACAATTCCATCTAATTGGGAGATTTGCTATGATTTACAATTCCATCTAAGAGTAGCACATACTATCATTCACAATTCCAACTAAGTGTGGCACACACTTTCTTTTACAATCCCATCTAAGTGTTGCACATGCTATCATATACAAATCCATCTAAGTGTGGCACATGCTATCATTCACATTTCCATCTAAGTGTGGCACATGCTATCACTCACAATTCCATCTAAGTGTGGGACATGCTATCATTCACAATTCCATCTAAGTGTGGCACATGCTATCATTCACAATTCTATCTATGTGTGGCACATGCCATCATTTACAATTCCATCTATGTGTGGCACATGCTATCATTCACAATTCCATCTACGTGTGGCACATGCAACCAATTGTATGCTATCATTCACAATTCCATGTAAGTTTGGCACATGCCTTCATTTACAATTCCAACTAGATGAGGGATAGGCTACCAATCCTATGCTATCTTTCACAATTCCATCCAAGTGTGGCCCATGCGACCAATCGTATGCTATCATTCACAATTCCATCTAAGTGTGGCGCATGCTATCATTTACAATTCCATCTAAGTGTGGGACATGCTATGATTTAAAATTCCATCTAAGAGTGGCACATGCTATCATTCATATTTCCATCTAAGTGTGGCACATGCTTTCATTTAGAATTCCAACTAAGGGAGGGATATTCTACCAATTATATGCTATCATTCACAATTCTATCTAAGTGTTGTGCATGCTATCATTTACAATTCCAACAAGGTGAGGGATATGCTACCAATCATATGCTATCATTCACAATTCCATCCAAGTGAGAGATATGCAACTAATCATATGATATCCTTCACAATTCCATCTAAGTGTGGCGCATGCTTATATTTACAATTCCAACTAAGAGAGAGATATGCTACCAATCATATGCTCTCATTTACAATTCCATCTAAGTGTGGCACATGCAACCAATTGTATGCTATCATTCACAATTCCATCTAAGTGTGGCACATGCTATCATTCACAATTCTACCTGTGTTTGGCACATGCTATCATTTACAATTCCAACTAAGTGTGCCACACACTTTCATTTAAAATCCCATCTAAGTGTGGCACATGCTATCATTCACATTTCCATCTAAGTGTGGCACATGCTATCATTCACAATTCCATCTAAGTGTGGGACATGCTATCATTCACAATTCCATCTAAGTGTGGCACATGCAACCAATTGTATGCTATCATTCACAATTCCATGTAAGTTTGGCACATGCTTTCATTTACAATTCCAACTAGATGAGGGATAGGCTATCAATCCTATGCTATCTTTCACAATTCCATCCAAGTGTGGCCCATGCGACCAATCGTATGCTATCATTCACAATTCCATCTAAGTGTGGCGCATGCTATCATTTACAATTCCATCTAAGTGTGGGACATGCTATGATTTAAAATTCCATCTAAGAGTGGCACATGCTATCATTCACATTTCCATCTAAGTGTGGCACATGCTTTCATTTACAATTCCAACTAAGGGAGGGATATTCTACCAATTATATGCTATCATTCACAATTCTATCTAAGTGTGGTGCATGCTATCATTTACAATTCCAACAAGGTGAGGGATATGCTACCAATCATATGCTATCATTCACAATTCCATCCAAGTGAGAGATATGCAACTAATCATATGATATCCTTCACAATTCCATCGAAAGTGTGGCGCATGCTTATATTTACAATTCCAACTAAGAGAGAGATATGCTACCAATCATATGCTCTCATTCACAATTCCATCTAAGTGTGGCACATGCAACCAATTGTATGCTATCATTCACAATTCCATCTAAGTGTGACACATGCTATCATTCACAATTCTACCTGTGTGTGGCACATGCTATCATTTACAATTCCAACTAAGTGTGGGACATACTATCATTTACAATTCCATCTAAGTGTGGCACATGCTATCATTCACAATTCCATCTAAGTGTGGGACATGCTATGATTTAAAATTCCATCTAAGAGTGGCACATGCTATCATTCACATTTCCATCTAAGTGTGGCACATGCTTTCATTTACAATTCCAACTAAGAGAGGGATATTCTACCAATCATATGCTATCATTCACAATTCTATCTAAGTGTGGTGCATGCTATCATTTACAATTCCAACAAAGTGTGGCACATGCAACCAATCGTATGCTATCATTCACAATTCCATCTAAGTGTGGCACATGGTATCATTTACAATTCCAACTAAGTGAGGGATATGCTACTAATCATATGCAATCATTCACAATTCCATCTAAGTGTGGCACATGCTATCATTCACAATTCTACCTGTGTGTGGCACATGGTATCATTTACAATTCCAACTAAGTGTGGCACATACTATCATTTACAATTCCATCTAACTGTGGCACATGCTATCATTCACAATTCCATCTAAGTGTGGGACATGCTTTGATTTAAAATTCCATCTAAGAGTGGCACATGCTATCATTCACATTTCCATCGAAGTGTGGCGCATGCTATCATTTACAATTCCATCTAAGTGTGGGACATGCTATGATTTAAAATTCCATCTAAGAGTGGCACATGCTATCATTCACATTTCCATCGAAGTGTGGCACATGCTTTCATTTACAATTCCAACTAAGGTGAGGGATATGCTACCAATCATATGCTATCATTCACAATTCCATCCAAGTGAGAGATATGCAACTAATTATATGATATCCTTCACAATTCCATCTAAGTGTGGCGCGTGCTTATATTTACAATTCCAACTAAGAGAGAGATATGCTACCAATCATATGCTCTCATTCACAATTCCATCTAAGTGTGGCACACGCAACCAATCGTATGCTATCATTCACAATTCCATCTAAGTGTGGCACATGCCATCATTCACAATTTTACCTGTGTGTGGCACATGCTATCATTTACAATTCCAACTAAGTGTGGGACATACTATCATTTACAATTCCATCTAAGTGTGGCACATGCTATCATTCACAATTCCATGTAAGTGTGGGACATGCTATGATTTAAAATTCCATCTAAGAGTGGCACATGCTATCATTCACATTTCAATCTAAGTGTGGCACATGCTTTCATTTATACAATTCCAACTAAGAGAGGGATATTCTACCAATTATATGCTATCATTCACAATTCTATCTAAGTGTGGTGCATGCTATCATTTACAATTCCAACAAAGTGTGGCACATGCAACCAATCGTATGCTATCATTCACAATTCCATCTAAGTGTGGCACATGCTATCATTCACAATTCTATCTAAGTGTGGCACATGGTATCATTTACAATTCCAACTAAGTGAGGGATATGCTACTAATCATATGCAATCATTCACAATTTCATCTAAGTGTGGCACATGCTATCATTCACAATTCTACCTGTGTGTGGCACATGGTATCATTTACAATTCCAACTAAGTGTGGCACATACTATCATTTACAATTCCATCTAACTGTGGCACATGCTATCATTCACAATTCCATCTAAGTGTGGGACATGCTATGATTTAAAATTCCATCTAAGAGTGGCACATGCTATCATTCACATTTCCATCGAAGTGTGGCACATGCTTTCATTTACAATTCCAGCTAAGAGAGGGATATGCTACCAATCATATGCTGTCATTCACAATTCCATCTAAGTGTGGCACATGCAACCAATCGTATGCTATCATTCACAATTCCATCTAAGTGTGGCACATGCTATCTTTTACAATTCCAACTAAGTGAGGGATATGCTACCAATCATATGCTATCATGTAAAATTCTATCTTAGTGCGCTGCTTGCTTTCATTTACAATTCCAACTAAGAGAGGGATATGCTACCAATCATATGCAATCATTCAGATTTCTATCTAAGTGTGGCACATGCTTTCATTTACAATTCCATCTAAGAGAGGGATATGCTACCGATCGTATGCTATCATTCACAATTCCATCTAAGTGTGGCACATGTTATCATTCACAATTACAACTAGGTGAATGATATGCTACCAATCATATGCTATCATTTAAAATTCCAACTAAGTGTGGCACATGCAACAAATCGTATGCTATCATTCACAATTCCATGTAAGTGTGGCACATGCTTTCATTTACAATTCCAACTAGATGAGGGATAGCCTACCAATCGTATGCTATCATTCACAATTCCATCGAAGTGTGGCGCATGCTATCATTTACAATTCCATATAAGTGTGGCACATGCTATCATTCACAATTCCATCTAAGTGTGGCACATGCAACCAATCGTATGCTATCATTCACAATTCCATCTAAGTGTGGCACATGCTATCTTTTACAATTCCAACTAAGTGAGGGATATGGTACCAATCATATGCTATCATGCACAATTCTATCTTAGTGTGGCGCTTGCTTTCATTTACAATTCCAACTAAGAGAGGGATATGCTACCGATCGTATGCTATCATTCACAATTCCATCTAAGTGTGTCACATGTTATCATTCACAATTCTATCTATGTGTGGCACATGCTATCATTTACAATTCCATCTAAGTGTGGCACATGCTATCATTCACAATTCCATCTAAGTGTGGGACATGCTATGATTTAAAGTTCCATCTAAGAGTGGCACATGCTATCATTCACATTTCCATCTAAGTGTGGCACATGCTTTCATTTACAATTCCATCTATGTGTGGCACATGCTATCATTCACAATTCCATCTAAGTGTGGCACATGCAACCAATTGTATGCTATCATTCACAATTCCATGTAAGTTTGGCACATGCTTTCATTTACAATTCCAACTAGATGAGGGATAGGCTACCAATCCTATGCTATCTTTCACAATTCCATCCAAGTGTGGCCCATGCGACCAATCGTATGCTATCATTCACAATTCCATCTAAGTGTGGCGCATGCTATCATTTACAATTCCATCTAAGTGTGGGACATGCTATGATTTAAAATTCCATCTAAGAGTGGCACATGCTATCATTCACATTTCCATCTAAGTGTGGCACATGCTTTCATTTACAATTCCAACTAAGGGAGGGATATTCTACCAATTATATGCTATCATTCATAATTCTATCTAAGTGTGGTGCATGCTATCATTTACAATTCCAACAAGGTGAGGGATATGCTACCAATCATATGCTATCATTCACAATTCCATCCAAGTGAGAGATATGCAACTAATCATATGATATCCTTCACAATTCCATCTAAGTGTGGCGCATGCTTATATTTACAATTCCAACTAAGAGAGAGATATGCTACCAATCATATGCTCTCATTCACAATTCCATCTAAATGTGGCACATGCAACCAATCGTATGCTATCATTCACAATTCCATCTAAGTGTGGCACATGCTATCATTCACAATTCTACCTGTGTGTGGCACATGCTATCATTTACAATTCCAAATAGTTGTGGGACATACTATCATTTACAATTCCATCTAAGTGTGGCACATGCTATCATTCACAATTCCATCTAAGTGTGGGACATGCTATGATTTAAAATTCCATCTAAGAGTGGCACATGCTATCATTCACATTTCCATCTAAGTGTGGCACATGCTTTCATTTACAATTCCAACTAAGAGAGGGATATTCTACCAATTATATGCTATCATTCACAATTCTATCTAAGTGTGGTGCATGCTATCATTTACAATTCCAACAAAGTGTGGCACATGCAACCAATCGTATGCTATCATTTACAATTCCATCTAAGTGTGGCACATGCTATCATTCACAATTCTATCTAAGTGTGGCACATGGTATCATTTACAATTCCAACTAAGTGAGGGATATGCTACTAATCATATGCAATCATTCACAATTCAATCTAAGTGTGGCACATGCTATCATTCACAATTCTACCTGTGTGTGGCACATTGTATCATTGACAATTCCAACTAAGTGTGGCACATACTATCATTTACAATTCAATCTAACTGTGGCACATGCTATCATTCACAATTCCATCTAAGTGTGGCACATGCTATCTTTTACAATTCCAACTAAGTGAGGGATATGCTACCAATCATATGCTATCATGCAAAATTCTATCTTAGTGCGCCGCTTGCTTTCATTTACAATTCCAACTAAGAGAGGGATATGCTACCAATCATATGCAATCATTCAGATTTCTATCTAAGTGTGGCACATGCTTTCATTTACAATTCCATCTAAGAGAGGGATATGCTACCGATCGTATGCTATCATTCACAATTCCATCTAAGTGTGTCACATGTTATCATTCACAATTCTATCTATGTGTGGCACATGCTTTCATTTACAATTCCATCTAAGAGAGGGATATGCTACCGATCCTATGCTATCATTCACAATTCCATCTAAGTGTGGCACATGTTATCATTCACAATTACAACTAGGTGAATGATATGCTACCAATCATATGCTATCATTTACAATTCCAACTAAGTGTGGCACATGCAACCAATCGTATGCTATCATTCACAATTCCATCTAAGTGTGGCACATGCTATCTTTTACAATTCCAACTAAGTGAGGGATATGGTACCAATCATATGCTATCATGCACAATTCTATCTTAGTGTGGCGCTTGCTTTCATTTACAATTCCAACTAAGAGAGGAATATGCTACCAATCATATGCAATCATTCATATTGCTATCTAAGTGTGGCACATGCTTTCATTTACAATTCCATCTAAGAGAGGGATATGCTACCGATCGTATGCTATCATTCACAATTCCATCTAAGTGTGTCACATGTTATCATTCACAATTCTATCTATGTGTGGCACATGATATCATTTACAATTAAAAACTAAGTGTGGCGCATGCTATCATTTACAATTCCATCTAAGTGTGAGACATGCTATGATTTAAAATTCCATCTAAGAGTGGCACATGCTATCATTCACATTTCCATCTAAGTGTGGCACATGCTTTCATTTACAATTCCAACTAAGGTGAGGGATATGCTACCAATCATATGCTATCATTCACAATTCCATCCAAGTGAGAGATATGCAACTAATCATATGATATCCTTCACAATTCCATCTAAGTGTGGCGCATGCTTATATTTACAATTCCCACTAAGAGAGAGATATGCTAACAATCATATGCTCTCATTCACAATTCCATCTAAGTGTGGCACACGCAACCAATCGTATGCTATCATTCACAATTCCATCTGAGTGTGGCACATGCTATCATTCACAATTCTACCTGTGTGTGGCACATGCTATCATTTACAATTCCAACTAAGTGTGGCACATACTATCATTTACAATTCCATCTAAGTGTGGCACATGCTATCATTCACAATTCCATCTAAGTGTGGGACATGCTATGATTTAAAATTCCATCTAAGTGTGGCACATGCTTTCATTTACAATTCCATCTATGTGTGGCACATGCTATCATTCACAATTCCTTCTAAGTGTGGCACATGCAACCAATTGTATGCTATCATTCACAATTCCATGTAAGTTTGGCACATGCTTTCATTTACAATTCCAACTAGATGAGGGATAGGCTACCAATCCTATGCTATCTTTCACAATTCCATCCAAGTGTGGCACATGCGACCAATCGTATGCTATCATTTACAATTCCATCTATGTGTGGCACATGCTATCATTCACAATTCCATCTAAGTGTGGCACATGCAACCAATTGTATGCTATCATTCACAATTCCATGTAAGTTTGGCACATGCTTTCATTTACAATTCCAACTAGATGAGGGATAGGCTACCAATCCTATGCTATCTTTCACAATTCCATCCAAGTGTGGCCCATGCGACCAATCGTATGCTATCATTCACAATTCCATCTAAGTGTGGCGCATGCTATCATTTACAATTCCATCTAAGTGTGGGACATGCTATGATTTAAAATTCCATCTAAGAGTGGCACATGCTATCATTCACATTTCCATCTAAGTGTGGCACATGCTTTCATTTACAATTCCAACTAAGGGAGGGATATTCTACTAATTACATGCTATCATTCACAAGTCTATCTAAGTGTGGTGCATGCTATCATTTACAATTCCAACAAGGTGAGGGATATGCTACCAATCATATGCTATCATTCACAATTCCATCCAAGTGAGAGATATGCAACTAATCATATGATATCCTTCACAATTCCATCTAAGTGTGGCGCATGCTTATATTTACAATTCCAACTAAGAGAGAGATATGCTACCAATCATATGCTCTCATTCACAATTCCATCTAAGTGTGGCACATGCAACCAATCGTATGCTATCATTCACAATTCCATCTAAGTGTGGCACACGCTATCATTCACAATTCTACCTGTGTGTGGCACATGCTATCATTTACAATTCCAACTAAGTGTGGCACACACTTTCATTTACAATCCCATCTAAGTGTTGCACATGCTATCATATACAAATCCATCTAAGTGTGGCACATGCTATGATTCACATTTCCATCTAAGTGTGGCACATGCTATCATTCACAATTCCTTCTAAGTGTGGGACATGCTATCATTCACAATTCCATCTAAGTGTGGCACATGCTATCATTCACAATTCTATCTATGTGTGGCACATGCTATCATTTACAATTCCATCTATGTGTGGCACATGCTATCATTCACAATTCCATCTAAGTGTGGCACATGCAACCAACTGTATGCTATCATTCACAATTCCATGTAAGTTTGGCACATGCTTTCATTTACAATTCCAACTCAATGAGGGATAGGCTACCAATCCTATGCTATCTTTCACAATTCTATCCAAGTGTGGCCCATGCGACCAATCGTATGCTATCATTCACAATTCCATCTAAGTGTGGCGCATGCTATCATTTACAATTCCATCTAAGTGTGGGACATGCTATGATTTAAAATTCCATCTAAGAGTGGCACATGCTATCATTCACATTTCCATCTAAGTGTGGCACATGCTTTCATTTACAATCCCAACTAAGGGAGGGATATTCTGCCAATTATATGCTATCATTCACAATTCTATCTAAGTGTGGTGCATGCTATCATTTACAATTCCAACAAGGTGAGGGATATGCTACCAATCATATGCTATCATTCACAATTCCATCCAAGTGAGAGATATGTAACTAATCATATGATATCCTTCACAATTCCATCTAAGTGTGGCACATGCTTATATTTACAATTCCAACTAAGAGAGAGATATGCTACCAATCATATGCTCTCATTCACAATTCCATCTAAGTGTGGCACATGCAACCAATCGTATGATATCATTCACAATTCCATCTAAGTGTGGCACATGCTATCATTCACAATTCTACCTGTGTGTGGCACATGCTATCATTTACAATTCCAACTAAGTGTGGGACATACTATCATTTACAATTCCATCTAAGTGTGGCACATGCTATCATTCACAATTCCATCTAAGTGTGGGACATGCTATTATTTAAAATTCCATCTAAGAGTGGCACATGCTATCATTCACATTTCCATCTAAGTGTGGCACATGCTATCATTCACAATTCCATCTAAGTGTGGCACATGCAACCAATTGTATGCTATCATTCACAATTCCATGTAAGTTTGGCACATGCTTTCATTTACAATTCCAACTAGATGAGGGATAGGCTACCAATCCTATGCTATCTTTCACAATTCCATCCAAGTGTGGCCCATGCGACCAATCGTATGCTATCATTCACAATTCCATCTAAGTGTGGTGCATGCTATCATTCACATTTCCATCTAAGTGTGGCACATGCTTTCATTTATACAATTCCAACTAAGAGAGGGATATTCTACCAATTATATGCTATCATTCACAATTCTATCTAAGTGTGGTGCATGCTATCATTTACAATTCCAACAAAGTGTGGCACATGCAACCGATCGTATGCTATCATTCACAATTCCATCTAAGTGTGGCACATGCTATCATTCACAATTCTATCTAAGTGTGGCACATGGTATCATTTACAATTCCAACTAAGTGAGGGATATGCTACTAATCATATGCAATCATTCACAATTCCATCTAAGTGTGGCACATGCTATCATTCACAATTCTACCTGTGTGTGGCACATGGTATCATTTACAATTCCAACTAAGTGTGGCACATACTATCATTTACAATTCCATCTAACTGTGGCACATGCTATCATTCACAATTCCATCTAAGTGTGGGACATGCTATGATTTAAAATTCCATCTAAGAGTGGCACATGCTATCATTCACATTTCCATCGAAGTGTGGCACATGCTTTCATTTACAATTCCAACTAAGAGAGGGATATCCTACCAATCATATGCTGTCATTCACAATTCCATCTAAGTGTGGCACATGCAACCAATCGTATGCTATCATTCACAATTCCATCTAAGTGTGGCACATGCTATCTTTTACAATTCCAACTAAGTGAGGGATATGCTACCAATCATATGCTATCATGTAAAATTCTATCTTAGTGCGCCGCTTGCTTTCATTTACCATTCCAACTAAGAGAGGGATATGCTACCAATCATATGCAATCATTCAGATTTCTATCTAAGTGTGGCACATGCTTTCATTTACAATTCCATCTAAGAGAGGGATATGCTACCGATCGTATGCTATCATTCACAATTCCATCTAAGTGTGGCACATGTTATCATTCACAATTACAACTAGGTGAATGATATGCTACCAATCATATGCTATCATTTAAAATTCCAACTAAGTGTGGCACAT
Source organism: Ambystoma mexicanum (assembly GCF_040938575.1). Taxonomy (NCBI): domain Eukaryota; kingdom Metazoa; phylum Chordata; class Amphibia; order Caudata; family Ambystomatidae; genus Ambystoma; species Ambystoma mexicanum. Next base: position 1,390,150,982 of record NC_090933.1, on the reverse strand, counting down.
GCAACCAATCGTATGCTATCATTCACAATTCCATCTAAGTGTGGCACATGCTATCTTTTACAATTCCAACTAAGTGAGGGATATGGTACCAATCATATGCTATCATGCACAATTCTATCTTAGTGTGGCGCTTGCTTTCATTTACAATTCCAACTAAGAGAGGGATATGCTACCAATCATATGCAATCATTCATATTGCTATCTAAGTGTGGCACATGCTTTAATTTACAATTCCATCTAAGAGAGGGATATGCTACCGATCGTATGCTATCATTCACAATTCCATCTAAGTGTGTCACATGTTATCATTCACAATTCTATCTATGTGTGGCACATGATATCATTTACAATTAAAAACTAAGTGTGGCGCATGCTATCATTTACAATTCCATCTAAGTGTGAGACATGCTATGATTTAAAATTCCATCTAAGAGTGGCACATGCTATCATTCACATTTCCATCTAAGTGTGGCACATGCTTTCATTTACAATTCCAACTAAGGTGAGGGATATGCTACCAATCATATGCTATCATTCACAATTCCATCCAAGTGAGAGATATGCAACTAATCATATGATATCCTTCACAATTCCATCTAAGTGTGGCGCATGCTTATATTTACAATTCCCACTAAGAGAGAGATATGCTAACAATCATATGCTCTCATTCACAATTCCATCTAAGTGTGGCACACGCAACCAATCGTATGCTATCATTCACAATTCCATCCTAGTGTGGCACATGCTATCATTCACAATTCTACCTGTGTGTGGCACATGCTATCATTTACAATTCCAACTAAGTGTGGCACATACTATCATTTACAATTCCATCTAAGTGTGGCACATGCTATCATTCACAATTCCATCTAAGTGTGGGACATGCTATGATTTAAAATTCCATCTAAGTGTGGCACATGCTTTCATTTACAATTCCATCTATGTGTGGCACATGCTATCATTCACAATTCCATCTAAGTGTGGCACATGCAACCAATTGTATGCTATCATTCACAATTCCATGTAAGTTTGGCACATGCTTTCATTTACAATTCCAACTAGATGAGGGATAGGCTACCAATCCTATGCTATCTTTCACAATTCCATCCAAGTGTGGCCCATGCGACCAATCGTATGCTATCATTCACAATTCCATCTAAGTGTGGCGCATGCTATCATTTACAATTTCATCTAAGTGTGGGACATGCTATGATTTAAAATTCCATCTAAGAGTGGCACATGCTATCATTCACATTTCCATCTAAGTGTGGCACATGCTTTCATTTACAATTCCAACTAAGGGAGGGATATTCTACCAATTATATGCTATCATTCACAAGTCTATCTAAGTGTGGTGCATGCTATCATTTACAATTCCAACAAGGTGAGGGATATGCTACCAATCATATGCTATCATTCACAATTCCATCCAAGTGAGAGATATGCAACTAATCATATGATATCCTTCACAATTCCATCTAAGTGTGGCGCATGCTTATATTTACAATTCCAACTAAGAGAGAGATATGCTACCAATCATATGCTCTCATTCACAATTCCATCTAAGTGTGGCACATGCAACCAATCGTATGCTATCATTCACAATTCCATCTAAGTGTGGCACATGCTATCATTCACAATTCTACCTGTGTGTGGCACATGCTATCATTTACAATTCCAACTAAGTGTGGCACACACTTTCATTTACAATCCCATCTATGTGTGGCACATGCTATCATTCACAATTCCATCTAAGTGTGGCACATGCAACCAACTGTATGCTATCATTCACAATTCCATGTAAGTTTGGCACATGCTTTCATTTACAATTCCAACTAGATGAGGGATAGGCTACCAATCGTATGCTATCATTCACAATTCCATCGAAGTGTGGCGCATGCTATCATTTACAATTCCATATAAGTGTGGGACATGCTATGATTTAAAATTCCATCTAAGAGTGGCACATGCTATCATTCACATTTCCATCTAAGTGTGGCACATGCTTTCATTTAGAATTCCAACTAAGGGAGGGATATTCTACCAATTATATGCTATCATTCACAATTCTATCTAAGTGTGGTGCATGCTATCATTTACAATTCCAACAAGGTGAGGGATATGCTACCAATCATATGCTATCATTCACAATTCCATCCAAGTGAGAGATATGCAACTAATCATATGATATCCTTCACAATTCCATCTAAGTGTGGCGCATGCTTATATTTACAATTCCAACTAAGAGAGAGATATGCTACCAATCATATGCTCTCATTCACAATTCCATCTAAGTGTGGCACATGCAACCAATTGTATGCTATCATTCACACTTCCATCTAAGTGTGGCACATGCTATCATTCACAATTCTACCTGTGTGTGGCACATGCTATCATTTACAATTCCAACTAAGTGTGGCACACACTTTCATTTACAATCCCATCTAAGTGTTGCACATGTTATCATATACAAATCCATCTAATTGTGGCACATGCTATCATTCACATTTCCATCTAAGTGTGGCACATGCTATCATTCACAATTCCATCTAAGTGTGGGACATGCTATCATTCACAATTCCATCTAAGTGTGGCACATGCTATCATTCACAATTCTATCTATGTGTGGCACATGCTATCATTTACAATTCCATCTATGTGTGGCACATGCTATCATTCACAATTCCATCTAAGTGTGGCATATGCAACCAATTGTATGCTATCATTCACAATTCCATGTAAGTTTGGCACATGCTTTCATTTACAATTCCAACTAGATGAGGGATAGGCTACCAATCCTATGCTATCTTTCACAATTCCATCCAAGTGTGGCCCATATGACCAATCGTATGCTATCATTCACAATTCCATCTAAGTGTGGCGCATGCTATCATTTACAATTCCATCTAAGTGTGGGACATGCTATGATATAAAATTCCATCTAAGAGTGGCACATGCTATCATTCACATTTCCATCTAAGTGTGGCACATGCTTTCATTTACAATTCCAACTAAGGGAGGGATATTCTACCAATTATATGCTATCATTCACAATTCTATCTAAGTGTGGTGCATGCTATCATTTACAATTCCAACAAGGTGAGGGATATGCTACCAATCATATGCTATCATTCACAATTCCATCCAAGTGAGAGATATGCAACTAATCATATGATATCCTTCACAATTCCATCTAAGTGTGGCGCATGCTTATATTTACAATTCCAACTAAGAGAGAGATATGCTACCAATCATATGCTCTCATTCACAATTCCATCTAAGTGTGGCACATGCAACCAATCGTATGCTATCATTCACAATTCTATCTAAGTGTGGCACATGCTATCATTCACAATTCTACCTGTGTGTGGCACATGCTATCATTTACAATTCCAACTAAGTGTGGGACATACTATCATTTACAATTCCATCTAAGTGTGGGACATGCTATGATTTAAAATTCCATCTAAGAGTGGCACATGCTATCATTCACATTTCCATCTAAGTGTGGCACATGCTTTCATTTACAATTCCAACTAAGAGAGGGATATTCTACCAATTATATGCTATCATTCACAATTCTATCTAAGTGTGGTGCATGCTATCATTTACAATTCCAACAAAGTGTGGCACATGCAACCAATTGTATGCTATCATTCACAATTCCATCTAAGTGTGGCACATGCTATCATTCACAATTATATCTAAGTGTGGCACATGGTATCATTTACAATTCCAACTAAGTGAGGGATATGCTACTAATCATATGCAATCATTCACAATTCCATCTAAGTGTGGCACATGCTATCATTCACAATTCTACCTGTGTGTGGCACATGGTATCATTTACAATTCCAACTAAGTGTGGCACATACTATCATTTACAATTCCATCTAACTGTGGCACATGCTATCATTCACAATTCCATCTAAGTGTGGGACATGCTATGATTTAAAATTCCATCTAAGAGTGGCACATGCTATCATTCACATTTCCATCTAAGTGTGGTGCATGCTATCATTTACAATTCCAACAAGGTGAGGGATGTGCTACCAATCATATGCAATCATTCACAATTCCATCTAAGTGTGGCACATGCTATCATTCACAATTCTACCTGTGTGTGGCACATGGTATCATTTACAATTCCAACTAAGTGTGGCACATACTATCATTTACAATTCAATCTAACTGTGGCACATGCTATCATTCACAATTCTAAGTGTGGGACATGCTATGATTTAAAATTCCATCTAAGAGTGGCACATGCTATCATTCACATTTCCATCGAAGTGTGGTGCATGCTATCATTTACAATTCCAACAAGGTGAGGGATATGCTACCAATCATTTGCAATCATTCAGAATTCTATCTAAGTGTGGCACATGCTTTCATTTACAATTCCAACTAAGAGAGGGATATGCTACCAATCATATGCTGTCATTCACAATTCCATCTAAGTGTGGCACATGCAACCAATCGTATGCTATCATTCACAATTCCATCTAAGTGTGGCACATGCTATCTTTTACAATTCCAACTAAGTGAGGGATATGCTACCAATCATATGCTATCATGCACAATTCTATCTTAGTGTGGCGCTTGCTTTCATTTACAATTCCAACTAAGAGAGGGATATGCTACCAATCATATGCAATCATAAATATTGCTATCTAAGTGTGGCACATGCTTTCATTTACAATTCCATCTAAGAGAGGGATATGCTACCGATCATATGCTATCATTCACAATTCCATCTAAGTGTGTCACATGTTATCATTCACAATTCTATCTATGTGTTGCACATGCTATCATTTACAATTCCAACTAAGTGTGGGACATGCTATGATTTAAAATTCCATCTAAGAGTGGCACATGCTATCATTCACATTTCCATCTAAGTGTGGTGCATGCTATCATTTACAATTCCAACAAGGTGAGGGATATGCTACCAATCATATGCAATCATTCAGAATTCTATCTAAGTGTGGCACATGTTATCATTCACAATTCTATCTATGTGTGGCACATGCTATCATTTACAATTACAACTAGGTGAATGATATGCTACCAATCATATGCTATCATTTACAATTCCAACTAAGTGTGGCACATGCAACCAATCGTATGCTATCATTCACAATTCCATGTAATTGTGGCACATGCTTTCATTTACAATTCCAACTAGATGAGGGATAGGCTACCAATCGTATGCTATCATTCACAATTCCATCTAAGTGTGGCACATGTTATCATTCACAATTACAACTAGGTGAATGATATGCTACCAATCATATGCTATCATTTACAATTCCAACTAAGTGTGGCACATGCAACCAATCGTATGCTATCATTCACAATTCCATGTAAGTGTGGCACATGCTTTCATTTACAATTCCAACTACATGAGGGATAGGCTACCAATCGTATGCTATCATTCACAATTCCATCGAAGTGTGGCACATGCTTTCATTTACAATTCCAACTAGATGAGGGATAGGCTACCAATCGTTTGCTATCATTTACAATTCCATCGAAGTGTGGCGCATGCTATCATTTACAATTCCATATAAGTGTGGCACATGCTATCATTCACAATTCCATCGAAGTGTGGCACATGCTTTCATTTACAATTCCATCTAAGAGAGGGATATGCTACCGATCGTATGCTATCATTCACAATTCCATCTAAGTGTGTCACATGTTATCATTCACAATTCTTTCTATGTGTGGCACATGCTATCATTTACAATTCCAACTAAGTGTGGCACATGCTATCATTCACAATTCCATCTAAGTGTGGCACATGCAACCAATCATATGCTATCATTCACAATTCCATCTAAGTGTGTCACATGTTATCATTCACAATTCTTTCTATGTGTGGCACATGCTATCATTTACAATTCCATCTAAGTGTGGCACATGCTATCATTCACAATTCCATCTAAGTGTGGCATATGCAACCGATCGTATGTTATCATTCACAATTAAATCTAAGTTTGACGCATGCTTTCATTTACAATTCCATCCAGGTGTGGCACATGCTATCATTTACAATTCCATATAAGTGTGGCACATGCTATCATTCACAATTCCATCTAAGTGTGGCACATGCAACCAATTGTATGCTATCATTCACAATTCCATCTAAGTGTGGCACATGCTATCATTCACAATTCCATCTAAGTGTGGCACATGCAACCAATCGTATGCTATCATTCACAATTACATCTAAGTGTGGCACATGCTTTCATTTACAATTCCAACTAAGAGAGGCATATGCTACAATTCATATGCAATCATTCACAATTCTATCTAAGTGTGGCACATGCTATCATTTACAATTGTATCTAGGTGAGGGATATGCTACCAATCATATGCTATCTTTCACAATTCCATCCAAGTGTGGCACATGTGACCAATCATATGCTATCATTCACAATTCCATCAAAGTGTGGCGCATGCTATCATTTACAATTCCAACTAAGTGTGGCGCATGCTATCATTCACAATTCCATGTAAGTGTGGCACATGCTTTCATTTACAATTTCAACTAGATGAGGGATAGGCTACCAAGCGTATGCTATCTTTCACAATTCCATCGAAGTGTGGCACATGCTATCATTTACAATTCCATCTAAGTGTGGGACATGATATGATTTAAAATTCCATCTAAGAATGGCACATGCTATCATTCACATTTCCATCTAAGTGTGGCACATGCTTTCATTTACAATTCCAACTATGAGAGGGATATTCTACCAATTATATGCTATCATTCACAATTCTATCTAAGTGTGGTGCATGCTATCATTTACAGTTCCAACAAGATGAGGGATATGCTACCAATCATATGCTATTATTCACAATTCCATCCAAGTGAGGGATATGCAACTAATCATATGATATCCTTCACATTTCCATCTAAGTGTGGTGCATGCTTTCATTTACAATTCCAACTAAGAGAGGGATATGCTACCAATCATATGTTATTATTCACAATTCCATCCAAGTGAGGGATATGCAACTAATCATATGATATCCTTCACAATTCCATCCAAGTGTGGCACATGCTATCATTTACAATTCCATCTAATTGGGAGATTTGCTATGATTTACAATTCCATCTAAGAGTAGCACATACTATCATTCACAATTCCAACTAAGTGTGGCACACACTTTCTTTTACAATCCCATCTAAGTGTTGCACATGCTATCATATACAAATCCATCTAAGTGTGGCACATGCTATCATTCACATTTCCATCTAAGTGTGGCACATGCTATCACTCACAATTCCATCTAAGTGTGGGACATGCTATCATTCACAATTCCATCTAAGTGTGGCACATGCTATCATTCACAATTCTATCTATGTGTGGCACATGCCATCATTTACAATTCCATCTATGTGTGGCACATGCTATCATTCACAATTCCATCTACGTGTGGCACATGCAACCAATTGTATGCTATCATTCACAATTCCATGTAAGTTTGGCACATGCCTTCATTTACAATTCCAACTAGATGAGGGATAGGCTACCAATCCTATGCTATCTTTCACAATTCCATCCAAGTGTGGCCCATGCGACCAATCGTATGCTATCATTCACAATTCCATCTAAGTGTGGCGCATGCTATCATTTACAATTCCATCTAAGTGTGGGACATGCTATGATTTAAAATTCCATCTAAGAGTGGCACATGCTATCATTCATATTTCCATCTAAGTGTGGCACATGCTTTCATTTAGAATTCCAACTAAGGGAGGGATATTCTACCAATTATATGCTATCATTCACAATTCTATCTAAGTGTTGTGCATGCTATCATTTACAATTCCAACAAGGTGAGGGATATGCTACCAATCATATGCTATCATTCACAATTCCATCCAAGTGAGAGATATGCAACTAATCATATGATATCCTTCACAATTCCATCTAAGTGTGGCGCATGCTTATATTTACAATTCCAACTAAGAGAGAGATATGCTACCAATCATATGCTCTCATTTACAATTCCATCTAAGTGTGGCACATGCAACCAATTGTATGCTATCATTCACAATTCCATCTAAGTGTGGCACATGCTATCATTCACAATTCTACCTGTGTTTGGCACATGCTATCATTTACAATTCCAACTAAGTGTGCCACACACTTTCATTTAAAATCCCATCTAAGTGTGGCACATGCTATCATTCACATTTCCATCTAAGTGTGGCACATGCTATCATTCACAATTCCATCTAAGTGTGGGACATGCTATCATTCACAATTCCATCTAAGTGTGGCACATGCAACCAATTGTATGCTATCATTCACAATTCCATGTAAGTTTGGCACATGCTTTCATTTACAATTCCAACTAGATGAGGGATAGGCTATCAATCCTATGCTATCTTTCACAATTCCATCCAAGTGTGGCCCATGCGACCAATCGTATGCTATCATTCACAATTCCATCTAAGTGTGGCGCATGCTATCATTTACAATTCCATCTAAGTGTGGGACATGCTATGATTTAAAATTCCATCTAAGAGTGGCACATGCTATCATTCACATTTCCATCTAAGTGTGGCACATGCTTTCATTTACAATTCCAACTAAGGGAGGGATATTCTACCAATTATATGCTATCATTCACAATTCTATCTAAGTGTGGTGCATGCTATCATTTACAATTCCAACAAGGTGAGGGATATGCTACCAATCATATGCTATCATTCACAATTCCATCCAAGTGAGAGATATGCAACTAATCATATGATATCCTTCACAATTCCATCGAAAGTGTGGCGCATGCTTATATTTACAATTCCAACTAAGAGAGAGATATGCTACCAATCATATGCTCTCATTCACAATTCCATCTAAGTGTGGCACATGCAACCAATTGTATGCTATCATTCACAATTCCATCTAAGTGTGACACATGCTATCATTCACAATTCTACCTGTGTGTGGCACATGCTATCATTTACAATTCCAACTAAGTGTGGGACATACTATCATTTACAATTCCATCTAAGTGTGGCACATGCTATCATTCACAATTCCATCTAAGTGTGGGACATGCTATGATTTAAAATTCCATCTAAGAGTGGCACATGCTATCATTCACATTTCCATCTAAGTGTGGCACATGCTTTCATTTACAATTCCAACTAAGAGAGGGATATTCTACCAATCATATGCTATCATTCACAATTCTATCTAAGTGTGGTGCATGCTATCATTTACAATTCCAACAAAGTGTGGCACATGCAACCAATCGTATGCTATCATTCACAATTCCATCTAAGTGTGGCACATGGTATCATTTACAATTCCAACTAAGTGAGGGATATGCTACTAATCATATGCAATCATTCACAATTCCATCTAAGTGTGGCACATGCTATCATTCACAATTCTACCTGTGTGTGGCACATGGTATCATTTACAATTCCAACTAAGTGTGGCACATACTATCATTTACAATTCCATCTAACTGTGGCACATGCTATCATTCACAATTCCATCTAAGTGTGGGACATGCTTTGATTTAAAATTCCATCTAAGAGTGGCACATGCTATCATTCACATTTCCATCGAAGTGTGGCGCATGCTATCATTTACAATTCCATCTAAGTGTGGGACATGCTATGATTTAAAATTCCATCTAAGAGTGGCACATGCTATCATTCACATTTCCATCGAAGTGTGGCACATGCTTTCATTTACAATTCCAACTAAGGTGAGGGATATGCTACCAATCATATGCTATCATTCACAATTCCATCCAAGTGAGAGATATGCAACTAATTATATGATATCCTTCACAATTCCATCTAAGTGTGGCGCGTGCTTATATTTACAATTCCAACTAAGAGAGAGATATGCTACCAATCATATGCTCTCATTCACAATTCCATCTAAGTGTGGCACACGCAACCAATCGTATGCTATCATTCACAATTCCATCTAAGTGTGGCACATGCCATCATTCACAATTTTACCTGTGTGTGGCACATGCTATCATTTACAATTCCAACTAAGTGTGGGACATACTATCATTTACAATTCCATCTAAGTGTGGCACATGCTATCATTCACAATTCCATGTAAGTGTGGGACATGCTATGATTTAAAATTCCATCTAAGAGTGGCACATGCTATCATTCACATTTCAATCTAAGTGTGGCACATGCTTTCATTTATACAATTCCAACTAAGAGAGGGATATTCTACCAATTATATGCTATCATTCACAATTCTATCTAAGTGTGGTGCATGCTATCATTTACAATTCCAACAAAGTGTGGCACATGCAACCAATCGTATGCTATCATTCACAATTCCATCTAAGTGTGGCACATGCTATCATTCACAATTCTATCTAAGTGTGGCACATGGTATCATTTACAATTCCAACTAAGTGAGGGATATGCTACTAATCATATGCAATCATTCACAATTTCATCTAAGTGTGGCACATGCTATCATTCACAATTCTACCTGTGTGTGGCACATGGTATCATTTACAATTCCAACTAAGTGTGGCACATACTATCATTTACAATTCCATCTAACTGTGGCACATGCTATCATTCACAATTCCATCTAAGTGTGGGACATGCTATGATTTAAAATTCCATCTAAGAGTGGCACATGCTATCATTCACATTTCCATCGAAGTGTGGCACATGCTTTCATTTACAATTCCAGCTAAGAGAGGGATATGCTACCAATCATATGCTGTCATTCACAATTCCATCTAAGTGTGGCACATGCAACCAATCGTATGCTATCATTCACAATTCCATCTAAGTGTGGCACATGCTATCTTTTACAATTCCAACTAAGTGAGGGATATGCTACCAATCATATGCTATCATGTAAAATTCTATCTTAGTGCGCTGCTTGCTTTCATTTACAATTCCAACTAAGAGAGGGATATGCTACCAATCATATGCAATCATTCAGATTTCTATCTAAGTGTGGCACATGCTTTCATTTACAATTCCATCTAAGAGAGGGATATGCTACCGATCGTATGCTATCATTCACAATTCCATCTAAGTGTGGCACATGTTATCATTCACAATTACAACTAGGTGAATGATATGCTACCAATCATATGCTATCATTTAAAATTCCAACTAAGTGTGGCACATGCAACAAATCGTATGCTATCATTCACAATTCCATGTAAGTGTGGCACATGCTTTCATTTACAATTCCAACTAGATGAGGGATAGCCTACCAATCGTATGCTATCATTCACAATTCCATCGAAGTGTGGCGCATGCTATCATTTACAATTCCATATAAGTGTGGCACATGCTATCATTCACAATTCCATCTAAGTGTGGCACATGCAACCAATCGTATGCTATCATTCACAATTCCATCTAAGTGTGGCACATGCTATCTTTTACAATTCCAACTAAGTGAGGGATATGGTACCAATCATATGCTATCATGCACAATTCTATCTTAGTGTGGCGCTTGCTTTCATTTACAATTCCAACTAAGAGAGGGATATGCTACCGATCGTATGCTATCATTCACAATTCCATCTAAGTGTGTCACATGTTATCATTCACAATTCTATCTATGTGTGGCACATGCTATCATTTACAATTCCATCTAAGTGTGGCACATGCTATCATTCACAATTCCATCTAAGTGTGGGACATGCTATGATTTAAAGTTCCATCTAAGAGTGGCACATGCTATCATTCACATTTCCATCTAAGTGTGGCACATGCTTTCATTTACAATTCCATCTATGTGTGGCACATGCTATCATTCACAATTCCATCTAAGTGTGGCACATGCAACCAATTGTATGCTATCATTCACAATTCCATGTAAGTTTGGCACATGCTTTCATTTACAATTCCAACTAGATGAGGGATAGGCTACCAATCCTATGCTATCTTTCACAATTCCATCCAAGTGTGGCCCATGCGACCAATCGTATGCTATCATTCACAATTCCATCTAAGTGTGGCGCATGCTATCATTTACAATTCCATCTAAGTGTGGGACATGCTATGATTTAAAATTCCATCTAAGAGTGGCACATGCTATCATTCACATTTCCATCTAAGTGTGGCACATGCTTTCATTTACAATTCCAACTAAGGGAGGGATATTCTACCAATTATATGCTATCATTCATAATTCTATCTAAGTGTGGTGCATGCTATCATTTACAATTCCAACAAGGTGAGGGATATGCTACCAATCATATGCTATCATTCACAATTCCATCCAAGTGAGAGATATGCAACTAATCATATGATATCCTTCACAATTCCATCTAAGTGTGGCGCATGCTTATATTTACAATTCCAACTAAGAGAGAGATATGCTACCAATCATATGCTCTCATTCACAATTCCATCTAAATGTGGCACATGCAACCAATCGTATGCTATCATTCACAATTCCATCTAAGTGTGGCACATGCTATCATTCACAATTCTACCTGTGTGTGGCACATGCTATCATTTACAATTCCAAATAGTTGTGGGACATACTATCATTTACAATTCCATCTAAGTGTGGCACATGCTATCATTCACAATTCCATCTAAGTGTGGGACATGCTATGATTTAAAATTCCATCTAAGAGTGGCACATGCTATCATTCACATTTCCATCTAAGTGTGGCACATGCTTTCATTTACAATTCCAACTAAGAGAGGGATATTCTACCAATTATATGCTATCATTCACAATTCTATCTAAGTGTGGTGCATGCTATCATTTACAATTCCAACAAAGTGTGGCACATGCAACCAATCGTATGCTATCATTTACAATTCCATCTAAGTGTGGCACATGCTATCATTCACAATTCTATCTAAGTGTGGCACATGGTATCATTTACAATTCCAACTAAGTGAGGGATATGCTACTAATCATATGCAATCATTCACAATTCAATCTAAGTGTGGCACATGCTATCATTCACAATTCTACCTGTGTGTGGCACATTGTATCATTGACAATTCCAACTAAGTGTGGCACATACTATCATTTACAATTCAATCTAACTGTGGCACATGCTATCATTCACAATTCCATCTAAGTGTGGCACATGCTATCTTTTACAATTCCAACTAAGTGAGGGATATGCTACCAATCATATGCTATCATGCAAAATTCTATCTTAGTGCGCCGCTTGCTTTCATTTACAATTCCAACTAAGAGAGGGATATGCTACCAATCATATGCAATCATTCAGATTTCTATCTAAGTGTGGCACATGCTTTCATTTACAATTCCATCTAAGAGAGGGATATGCTACCGATCGTATGCTATCATTCACAATTCCATCTAAGTGTGTCACATGTTATCATTCACAATTCTATCTATGTGTGGCACATGCTTTCATTTACAATTCCATCTAAGAGAGGGATATGCTACCGATCCTATGCTATCATTCACAATTCCATCTAAGTGTGGCACATGTTATCATTCACAATTACAACTAGGTGAATGATATGCTACCAATCATATGCTATCATTTACAATTCCAACTAAGTGTGGCACATGCAACCAATCGTATGCTATCATTCACAATTCCATCTAAGTGTGGCACATGCTATCTTTTACAATTCCAACTAAGTGAGGGATATGGTACCAATCATATGCTATCATGCACAATTCTATCTTAGTGTGGCGCTTGCTTTCATTTACAATTCCAACTAAGAGAGGAATATGCTACCAATCATATGCAATCATTCATATTGCTATCTAAGTGTGGCACATGCTTTCATTTACAATTCCATCTAAGAGAGGGATATGCTACCGATCGTATGCTATCATTCACAATTCCATCTAAGTGTGTCACATGTTATCATTCACAATTCTATCTATGTGTGGCACATGATATCATTTACAATTAAAAACTAAGTGTGGCGCATGCTATCATTTACAATTCCATCTAAGTGTGAGACATGCTATGATTTAAAATTCCATCTAAGAGTGGCACATGCTATCATTCACATTTCCATCTAAGTGTGGCACATGCTTTCATTTACAATTCCAACTAAGGTGAGGGATATGCTACCAATCATATGCTATCATTCACAATTCCATCCAAGTGAGAGATATGCAACTAATCATATGATATCCTTCACAATTCCATCTAAGTGTGGCGCATGCTTATATTTACAATTCCCACTAAGAGAGAGATATGCTAACAATCATATGCTCTCATTCACAATTCCATCTAAGTGTGGCACACGCAACCAATCGTATGCTATCATTCACAATTCCATCTGAGTGTGGCACATGCTATCATTCACAATTCTACCTGTGTGTGGCACATGCTATCATTTACAATTCCAACTAAGTGTGGCACATACTATCATTTACAATTCCATCTAAGTGTGGCACATGCTATCATTCACAATTCCATCTAAGTGTGGGACATGCTATGATTTAAAATTCCATCTAAGTGTGGCACATGCTTTCATTTACAATTCCATCTATGTGTGGCACATGCTATCATTCACAATTCCTTCTAAGTGTGGCACATGCAACCAATTGTATGCTATCATTCACAATTCCATGTAAGTTTGGCACATGCTTTCATTTACAATTCCAACTAGATGAGGGATAGGCTACCAATCCTATGCTATCTTTCACAATTCCATCCAAGTGTGGCACATGCGACCAATCGTATGCTATCATTTACAATTCCATCTATGTGTGGCACATGCTATCATTCACAATTCCATCTAAGTGTGGCACATGCAACCAATTGTATGCTATCATTCACAATTCCATGTAAGTTTGGCACATGCTTTCATTTACAATTCCAACTAGATGAGGGATAGGCTACCAATCCTATGCTATCTTTCACAATTCCATCCAAGTGTGGCCCATGCGACCAATCGTATGCTATCATTCACAATTCCATCTAAGTGTGGCGCATGCTATCATTTACAATTCCATCTAAGTGTGGGACATGCTATGATTTAAAATTCCATCTAAGAGTGGCACATGCTATCATTCACATTTCCATCTAAGTGTGGCACATGCTTTCATTTACAATTCCAACTAAGGGAGGGATATTCTACTAATTACATGCTATCATTCACAAGTCTATCTAAGTGTGGTGCATGCTATCATTTACAATTCCAACAAGGTGAGGGATATGCTACCAATCATATGCTATCATTCACAATTCCATCCAAGTGAGAGATATGCAACTAATCATATGATATCCTTCACAATTCCATCTAAGTGTGGCGCATGCTTATATTTACAATTCCAACTAAGAGAGAGATATGCTACCAATCATATGCTCTCATTCACAATTCCATCTAAGTGTGGCACATGCAACCAATCGTATGCTATCATTCACAATTCCATCTAAGTGTGGCACACGCTATCATTCACAATTCTACCTGTGTGTGGCACATGCTATCATTTACAATTCCAACTAAGTGTGGCACACACTTTCATTTACAATCCCATCTAAGTGTTGCACATGCTATCATATACAAATCCATCTAAGTGTGGCACATGCTATGATTCACATTTCCATCTAAGTGTGGCACATGCTATCATTCACAATTCCTTCTAAGTGTGGGACATGCTATCATTCACAATTCCATCTAAGTGTGGCACATGCTATCATTCACAATTCTATCTATGTGTGGCACATGCTATCATTTACAATTCCATCTATGTGTGGCACATGCTATCATTCACAATTCCATCTAAGTGTGGCACATGCAACCAACTGTATGCTATCATTCACAATTCCATGTAAGTTTGGCACATGCTTTCATTTACAATTCCAACTCAATGAGGGATAGGCTACCAATCCTATGCTATCTTTCACAATTCTATCCAAGTGTGGCCCATGCGACCAATCGTATGCTATCATTCACAATTCCATCTAAGTGTGGCGCATGCTATCATTTACAATTCCATCTAAGTGTGGGACATGCTATGATTTAAAATTCCATCTAAGAGTGGCACATGCTATCATTCACATTTCCATCTAAGTGTGGCACATGCTTTCATTTACAATCCCAACTAAGGGAGGGATATTCTGCCAATTATATGCTATCATTCACAATTCTATCTAAGTGTGGTGCATGCTATCATTTACAATTCCAACAAGGTGAGGGATATGCTACCAATCATATGCTATCATTCACAATTCCATCCAAGTGAGAGATATGTAACTAATCATATGATATCCTTCACAATTCCATCTAAGTGTGGCACATGCTTATATTTACAATTCCAACTAAGAGAGAGATATGCTACCAATCATATGCTCTCATTCACAATTCCATCTAAGTGTGGCACATGCAACCAATCGTATGATATCATTCACAATTCCATCTAAGTGTGGCACATGCTATCATTCACAATTCTACCTGTGTGTGGCACATGCTATCATTTACAATTCCAACTAAGTGTGGGACATACTATCATTTACAATTCCATCTAAGTGTGGCACATGCTATCATTCACAATTCCATCTAAGTGTGGGACATGCTATTATTTAAAATTCCATCTAAGAGTGGCACATGCTATCATTCACATTTCCATCTAAGTGTGGCACATGCTATCATTCACAATTCCATCTAAGTGTGGCACATGCAACCAATTGTATGCTATCATTCACAATTCCATGTAAGTTTGGCACATGCTTTCATTTACAATTCCAACTAGATGAGGGATAGGCTACCAATCCTATGCTATCTTTCACAATTCCATCCAAGTGTGGCCCATGCGACCAATCGTATGCTATCATTCACAATTCCATCTAAGTGTGGTGCATGCTATCATTCACATTTCCATCTAAGTGTGGCACATGCTTTCATTTATACAATTCCAACTAAGAGAGGGATATTCTACCAATTATATGCTATCATTCACAATTCTATCTAAGTGTGGTGCATGCTATCATTTACAATTCCAACAAAGTGTGGCACATGCAACCGATCGTATGCTATCATTCACAATTCCATCTAAGTGTGGCACATGCTATCATTCACAATTCTATCTAAGTGTGGCACATGGTATCATTTACAATTCCAACTAAGTGAGGGATATGCTACTAATCATATGCAATCATTCACAATTCCATCTAAGTGTGGCACATGCTATCATTCACAATTCTACCTGTGTGTGGCACATGGTATCATTTACAATTCCAACTAAGTGTGGCACATACTATCATTTACAATTCCATCTAACTGTGGCACATGCTATCATTCACAATTCCATCTAAGTGTGGGACATGCTATGATTTAAAATTCCATCTAAGAGTGGCACATGCTATCATTCACATTTCCATCGAAGTGTGGCACATGCTTTCATTTACAATTCCAACTAAGAGAGGGATATCCTACCAATCATATGCTGTCATTCACAATTCCATCTAAGTGTGGCACATGCAACCAATCGTATGCTATCATTCACAATTCCATCTAAGTGTGGCACATGCTATCTTTTACAATTCCAACTAAGTGAGGGATATGCTACCAATCATATGCTATCATGTAAAATTCTATCTTAGTGCGCCGCTTGCTTTCATTTACCATTCCAACTAAGAGAGGGATATGCTACCAATCATATGCAATCATTCAGATTTCTATCTAAGTGTGGCACATGCTTTCATTTACAATTCCATCTAAGAGAGGGATATGCTACCGATCGTATGCTATCATTCACAATTCCATCTAAGTGTGGCACATGTTATCATTCACAATTACAACTAGGTGAATGATATGCTACCAATCATATGCTATCATTTAAAATTCCAACTAAGTGTGGCACATGCAACCAATCGTATGCTATCATTCACAATTCCATCTAAGTGTGGCACATGCTATCTTTTACAATTCCAACTAAGTGAGGGATATGGTACCAATCATATGCTATCATGCACAATTCTATCTTAGTGTGGCGCTTGCTTTCATTTACAATTCCAACTAAGAGAGGGATATGCTACCAATCATATGCAATCATTCATATTGCTATCTAAGTGTGGCACATGCTTTAATTTACAATTCCATCTAAGAGAGGGATATGCTACCGATCGTATGCTATCATTCACAATTCCATCTAAGTGTGTCACATGTTATCATTCACAATTCTATCTATGTGTGGCACATGATATCATTTACAATTAAAAACTAAGTGTGGCGCATGCTATCATTTACAATTCCATCTAAGTGTGAGACATGCTATGATTTAAAATTCCATCTAAGAGTGGCACATGCTATCATTCACATTTCCATCTAAGTGTGGCACATGCTTTCATTTACAATTCCAACTAAGGTGAGGGATATGCTACCAATCATATGCTATCATTCACAATTCCATCCAAGTGAGAGATATGCAACTAATCATATGATATCCTTCACAATTCCATCTAAGTGTGGCGCATGCTTATATTTACAATTCCCACTAAGAGAGAGATATGCTAACAATCATATGCTCTCATTCACAATTCCATCTAAGTGTGGCACACGCAACCAATCGTATGCTATCATTCACAATTCCATCCTAGTGTGGCACATGCTATCATTCACAATTCTACCTGTGTGTGGCACATGCTATCATTTACAATTCCAACTAAGTGTGGCACATACTATCATTTACAATTCCATCTAAGTGTGGCACATGCTATCATTCACAATTCCATCTAAGTGTGGGACATGCTATGATTTAAAATTCCATCTAAGTGTGGCACATGCTTTCATTTACAATTCCATCTATGTGTGGCACATGCTATCATTCACAATTCCATCTAAGTGTGGCACATGCAACCAATTGTATGCTATCATTCACAATTCCATGTAAGTTTGGCACATGCTTTCATTTACAATTCCAACTAGATGAGGGATAGGCTACCAATCCTATGCTATCTTTCACAATTCCATCCAAGTGTGGCCCATGCGACCAATCGTATGCTATCATTCACAATTCCATCTAAGTGTGGCGCATGCTATCATTTACAATTCCATCTAAGTGTGGGACATGCTATGATTTAAAATTCCATCTAAGAGTGGCACATGCTATCATTCACATTTCCATCTAAGTGTGGCACATGCTTTCATTTACAATTCCAACTAAGGGAGGGATATTCTACCAATTATATGCTATCATTCACAAGTCTATCTAAGTGTGGTGCATGCTATCATTTACAATTCCAACAAGGTGAGGGATATGCTACCAATCATATGCTATCATTCACAATTCCATCCAAGTGAGAGATATGCAACTAATCATATGATATCCTTCACAATTCCATCTAAGTGTGGCGCATGCTTATATTTACAATTCCAACTAAGAGAGAGATATGCTACCAATCATATGCTCTCATTCACAATTCCATCTAAGTGTGGCACATGCAACCAATCGTATGCTATCATTCACAATTCCATCTAAGTGTGGCACATGCTATCATTCACAATTCTACCTGTGTGTGGCACATGCTATCATTTACAATTCCAACTAAGTGTGGCACACACTTTCATTTACAATCCCATCTATGTGTGGCACATGCTATCATTCACAATTCCATCTAAGTGTGGCACATGCAACCAACTGTATGCTATCATTCACAATTCCATGTAAGTTTGGCACATGCTTTCATTTACAATTCCAACTAGATGAGGGATAGGCTACCAATCCTATGCTATCTTTCACAATTCCATCCAAGTGTGGCCCATGCGACCAATCGTATGCTATCATTCACAATTCCATCTAAGTGTGGCGCATGCTATCATTTACAATTCCATCTAAGTGTGGGACATGCTATGATTTAAAATTCCATCTAAGAGTGGCACATGCTATCATTCACATTTCCATCTAAGTGTGGCACATGCTATGATTCACATTTCCATCTAAGTGTGGGACATGCTATCATTCACAATTCCATCTAAGTGTGGCACATGCTATCATTCACAATTCTATCTATGTGTGGCACATGCTATCATTTACAATTCCATCTATGTGTGGCACATGCTATCATTCACAATTCTATCTATGTGTGGCACATGCTATCATTTACATTTCCATCTATGTGTGGCACATGCTATCATTCCCAATTCCATCTAAGTGTGGCACATGCAACCAACTGTATGCTATCATTCACAATTCCATGTAAGTTTGGCACATGCTTTCATTTACAATTCCAACTAGATGAGGGATAGGCTACCAATCCTATGCTATCTTTCACAATTCCATCCAAGTGTGGCCCATGCGACCAATCGTATGCTATCATTCACAATTCCATCTAAGTGTGGCGCATGCTATCATTTACAATTCTATCTATGTGTGGCACATGCTATCATTTACAATTCCATCTATGTGTGGCACATGCTATCATTCACAATTCTATCTATGTGTGGCACATGCTATCATTTACAATTCCATCTATGTGTGGCACATGCTATCATTCACAATTCCATCTAAGTGTGGCACATGCAACCAACTGTATGCTATCATTCACAATTCCATGTAAGTTTGGCACATGCTTTCATTTACAATTCCAACTAGATGAGGGATAGGCTACCAATCCTATGCTATCTTTCACAATTCCATCCAAGTGTGGCCCATGCGACCAATCGTATGCTATCATTCACAATTCCATCTAAGTGTGGCGCATGCTATCATTTACAATTCCATCTAAGTGTGGGACATGCTATGATTTAAAATTCCATCTAAGAGTGGCACATGCTATCATTCACATTTCCATCTAAGTGTGGCACATGCTTTCATTTACAATCCCAACTAAGGGAGGGATATTCTGCCAATTATATGCTATCATTCACAATTCTATCTAAGTGTGGTGCATGCTATCATTTACAATTCCAACAAGGTGAGGGATATGCTACCAATCATATGCTATCATTCACAATTCCATCCAAGTGAGAGATATGTAACTAATCATATGATATCCTTCACAATTCCATCTAAGTGTGGCACATGCTTATATTTACAATTCCAACTAAGAGAGAGATATGCTACCAATCATATGCTCTCATTCACAATTCCATCTAAGTGTGGCACATGCAACCAATCGTATGCTATCATTCACAATTCCATCTAAGTGTGGCACATGCTATCATTCACAATTCTACCTGTGTGTGGCACATGCTATCATTTACAATTCCAACTAAGTGTGGGACATACTATCATTTACAATTCCATCTAAGTGTGGCACATGCTATCATTCACAATTCCATCTAAGTGTGGGACATGCTATGATTTAAAATTCCATCTAAGAGTGGCACATGCTATCATTCACATTTCCATCTAAGTGTGGCACATGCTTTCATTTATACAATTCCAAATAAGAGAGGGATATTCTACCAATTATATGCTATCATTCACAATTCTATCTAAGTGTGGTGCATGCTATCATTTACAATTCCAACAAAGTGTGGCACATGCAACCAATCGTATGCTATCATTCACAATTCCATCTAAGTGTGGCACATGCTATCATTCACAATTCTATCTAAGTGTGGCACATGGTATCATTTACAATTCCAACTAAGTGAGGGATATGCTACTAATCATATGCAATCATTCACAATTCCATCTAAGTGTGGCACATGCTATCATTCACAATTCTACCTGTGTGTGGCACATGGTATCATTTACAATTCCAACTAAGTGTGGCACATACTATCATTTACAATTCCATCTAACTGTGGCACATGCTATCATTCACAATTCCATCTAAGTGTGGGACATGCTATGATTTAAAATTCCATCTAAGAGTGGCACATGCTATCATTCACATTTCCATCGAAGTGTGGCACATGCTTTCATTTACAATTCCAACTAAGAGAGGGATATGCTCCCAATCATATGCTGTCATTCACAATTCCATCTAAGTGTGGCACATGCAACCAATCATATGCTATCATTCACAATTCCATCTAAGTGTGGCACATGCTATCTTTTACAATTCCAACTAAGTGAGGGATATGCTACCAATCATATGCTATCATGTAAAATTCTATCTTAGTGCGCCGCTTGCTTTCATTTACAATTCCAACTAAGAGAGGGATATGCTACCAATCATATGCAATCATTCAGAATTCTATCTAAGTGTGGCACATGTTATCATTCACAATTCTATCTATGTGTGGCACATGCTTTCATTTACAATTCCAACTAATGTGAGGGATATGCTACCAATCATATGCTATCATTCACAATTCCATCCAAGTGAGAGATATGCAACTAATCATATGATATCCTTCACAATTCCATCTAAGTGTGGCGCATGCTTATATTTACAATTCCTACTAAGAGAGAGATATGCTACCAATCATATGCTCTCATTCACAATTCCATCTAAGTGTGGCACACGCAACCAATCGTATGCTATCATTCACAATTCCATCTAAGTGTGGCACATGCTATCATTCACAATTCTACCTGTGTGTGGCACATGCTATCATTTACAATTCCAACTAAGTGTGGCACATGCTATCATTCACAATTCCATCTAAGTGTGGGACATGCTATGATTTAAAATTCCATCTAAGAGTGGCACATGCTATCATTCACATGTCCATCTAAGTGTGGCACATGCTTTCATTTACAATTCCATCTATGTGTGGCACATGCTATCATTCACAATTCCATCTAAGTGTGGCACATGCAACCAATTGTATGCTATCATTCACAATTCCATGTAAGTTTGGCACATTCTTTCATTTACAATTCCAACTAGATGAGGGATAGGCTACCAATCCTATGCTATCTTTCACAATTCCATCCAAGTGTGGCCCATGCGACCAATCGTATGCTATCATTCACAATTCCATCTAAGTGTGGCGCATGCTATCATTTACAATTCCATCTAAGTGTGGGACATGCTATGATTTAAAATTCCATCTAAGAGTGGCACATGCTATCATTCACATTTCCATCTAAGTGTGGCACATGCTTTCATTTACAATTCCAACTAAGGGAGGGATATTCTACCAATTATATGCTATCATTCACAATTCCATCTAAGTGTGGCGCATGCTATCATTTACAATTCCATCTAAGTGTGGGACATGCTATGATTTAAAATTCCATCTAAGAGTGGCACATGCTATCATTCACATTTCCATCTAAGTTTGGCACATGCTTTCATTTACAATTCCAACTAGATGAGGGATAGGCTACCAATCCTATGCTATCTTTCACAATTCCATCCAAGTGTGGCCCATGCGACCAATCGTATGCTATCATTCACAATTCCATCTAAGTGTGGCGCATGCTATCATTTACAATTCCATCTAAGTGTGGGACATGCTATGATTTAAAATTCCATCTAAGAGTGGCACATGCTATCATTCACATTTCCATCTAAGTGTGGTGCATGCTATCATTTACAACTCCAACAAGGTGAGGGATATGCTACCAATCATATGCTATCATTCACAATTCCATCCAAGTGAGAGATATGCAACTAATCATATGATATCCTTCACAATTCCATCTAAGTGTGGCGCATGCTTATATTTACAATTCCAACTAAGAGAGAGATATGCTACCAATCATATGCTCTCATTCACAATTCCATCTAAGTGTGGCACATGCAACCAATCGTATGCTATCATTCACAATTCCATCTAAGTGTGGCACATGCTATCATTCACAATTCTACCTGTGTGTGGCACATGCTATCATTTACAATTCCAACTAAGTGTGGCACACACTTTCATTTACAATCCCATCTAAGTGTTGCACATGCTATCATATACAAATCCATCTGAGTGTGGCACATGCTATGATTCACATTTCCATCTAAGTATGGCACATGCTATCATTCACAATTCCATCTAAGTGTGGGACATGCTATCATTCACAATTCCATCTAAGTGTGGCACATGCTCTCATTCACAATTCTATCTATGTGTGGCACATGCTATCATTTACAATTTCATCTATGTGTGGCACATGCTATCATTCACAATTCCATCTAAGTGTGGCACATGCAACCAATTGTATGCTATCATTCACAATTCCATGTAAGTTTGGCACATGCTTTCATTTACAATTCCAACTAGATGAGGGATAGGCTACCAATCCTATGCTATCTTTCACAATTCCATCCAAGTGTGGCCCATGCGACCAATCGTATGCTATCATTCACAATTCCATCTAAGTGTGGCGCATGCTATCATTTACAATTCCATCAAAGTGTGGGACATGCTATGATTTAAAATTCCATCTAAGAGTGGCACATGCTATCATTCACATTTCCATCTAAGTGTGGCACATGCTTTCATTTACAATTCCAACTAAGGGAGGGATATTCTACCAATTATATGCTATCATTCACAATTCTATCTAAGTGTGGTGCATGCTATCATTTACAATTCCAACAAGGTGAGGGATATGCTACCAATCATATGCTATCATTCACAATTCCATCCAAGTGAGAGATATGTAACTAATCATATGATATCCTTCACAATTCCATCTAAGTGTGGCGCATGCTTATATTTACAATTCCAACTAAGAGAGAGATATGCTACCAATCATATGCTCTCATTCACAATTCCATCTAAGTGTGGCACATGCAACCAATCGTATGCTATCATTCACAATTCCATCTAAGTGTGGCACATGCTATCATTCACAATTCTACCTGTGTGTGGCACATGCTATCATTTACAATTCCAACTAAGTGTGGGACAAACTATCATTTACAATTCCATCTAAGTGTGGCACATGCTATAATTCACAATTCCATCTAAGTGTGGGACATGCTATGATTTAAAATTCCATCTAAGAGTGGCACATGCTATCATTCACATTTCCATCTAAGTGTGGCACATGCTTTCATTTATACAATTCCAACTAAGAGAGGGATATTCTACCAATTATATGCTATCATTCACAATTCTATCTAAGTGTGGTGCATGCTATCATTTACAATTCCAACAAAGTGTGGCACATGCAACCAATCGTATGCTATCATTCACAATTCCATCTAAGTGTGGCACATGGTATCATTTACAATTCCAACTAAGTGAGGGATATGCTACTAATCATATGCAATCATTCACAATTCCATCTAAGTGTGGCACATGCTATCATTCACAATTCTACCTGTGTGTGGCACATGGTATCATTTACAATTCCAACTAAGTGTGGCACATACTATCATTTACAATTCCATCTAACTGTGGCACATGCTATCATTCACAATTCCATCTAAGCGTGGGACATGCTATGATTTAAAATTCCATCTAAGAGTGGCACATGCTATCATTCACATTTCCATCGAAGTGTGGCACATGCTTTCATTTACAATTCCAACTAAGGGAGGGATATTCTACCAATTATATGCTATCATTCATAATTCTATCTAAGTGTGGTGCATGCTATCATTTACAATTCCAACAAGGTGAGGGATATGCTACCAATCATATGCTATCATTCACAATTCCATCCAAGTGAGAGATATGCAACTAATCATATGATATCCTTCACAATTCCATCTAAGTGTGGCGCATGCTTATATTTACAATTCCAACTAAGAGAGAGATATGCTACCAATCATATGCTCTCATTCACAATTCCATCTAAGTGTGGCACATGCAACCAATCGTATGCTATCATTCACAATTCCATCTAAGTGTGGCACACGCTATCATTCACAATTCTACCTGTGTGTGGCACATGCTATCATTTACAATTCCAACTAAGTGTGGCACACACTTTCATTTACAATCCCATCTAAGTGTTGCACATGCTATCATATACAAATCCATCTAAGGGTGGCACATGCTATGATTCACATTTCCATCTAAGTGTGGCACATGCTATCATTCACAATTCCATCTAAGTGTGGGACATGCTATCATTCACAATTCCATCTAAGTGTGGCACATGCTATCATTCACAATTCTATCTATGTGTGGCACATGCTATCATTTACAATTCCATCTATGTGTGGCACATGCTATCATTCACAATTCCATCTAAGTGTGGCACATGCAACCAATTGTATGCTATCATTCACAATTCCATGTAAGTTTGGCACATGCTTTCATTTACAATTCCAACTCAATGAGGGATAGGCTACCAATCCTATGCTATCTTTCACAATTCCATCCAAGTGTGGCCCATGCGACCAATCGTATGCTATCATTCACAATTCCATCTAAGTGTGGCGCATGCTATCATTTACAATTCCATCTAAGTGTGGGACATGCTATGATTTAAAATTCCATCTAAGAGTGGCACATGCTATCATTCACATTTCCATCTAAGTGTGGCACATGCTTTCATTTACAATCCCAACTAAGGGAGGGATATTCTGCCAATTATATGCTATCATTCACAATTCTATCTAAGTGTGGTGCATGCTATCATTTACAATTCCAACAAGGTGAGGGATATGCTACCAATCACATGCTATCATTCACAATTGCATCCAAGTGAGAGATATGTAACTAATCATATGATATCCTTCACAATTCCATCTAAGTGTGGCACATGCTTATATTTACAATTCCAACTAAGAGAGAGATATGCTACCAATCATATGCTCTCATTCACAATTCCATCTAAGTGTGGCACATGCAACCAATCGTATGCTATCATTCACAATTCCATCTAAGTGTGGCACATGCTATCATTCACAATTCTACCTGTGTGTGGCACATGCTATCATTTACAATTCCAACTAAGTGTGGGACATACTATCATTTACAATTCCATCTAAGTGTGGCACATGCTATCATTCACAATTCCATCTAAGTGTGGGACATGCTATTATTTAAAATTCCATCTAAGAGTGGCACATGCTATCATTCACATTTCCATCTAAGTGTGGCACATGCTATCATTCACAATTCCATCTAAGTGTGGCACATGCAACCAATTGTATGCTATCATTCACAATTCCATGTAAGTTTGGCACATGCTTTCATTTACAATTCCAACTAGATGAGGGATAGGCTACCAATCCTATGCTATCTTTCACAATTCCATCCAAGTGTGGCCCATGCGACCAATCGTATGCTATCATTCACAATTCCATCTAAGTGTGGCGCATGCTATCATTCACATTTCCATCTAAGTGTGGCACATGCTTTCATTTATACAATTCCAACTAAGAGAGGGATATTCTACCAATTATATGCTATCATTCACAATTCTATCTAAGTGTGGTGCATGCTATCATTTACAATTCCAACAAAGTGTGGCACATGCAACCGATCGTATGCTATCATTCACAATTCCATCTAAGTGTGGCACATGCTATCATTCACAATTCTATCTAAGTGTGGCACATGGTATCATTTACAATTCCAACTAAGTGAGGGATATGCTACTAATCATATGCAATCATTCACAATTCCATCTAAGTGTGGCACATGCTATCATTCACAATTCTACCTGTGTGTGGCACATGGTATCATTTACAATTCCAACTAAGTGTGGCACATACTATCATTTACAATTCCATCTAACTGTGGCACATGCTATCATTCACAATTCCATCTAAGTGTGGGACATGCTATGATTTAAAATTCCATCTAAGAGTGGCACATGCTATCATTCACATTTCCATCGAAGTGTGGCACATGCTTTCATTTACAATTCCAACTAAGAGAGGGATATCCTACCAATCATATGCTGTCATTCACAATTCCATCTAAGTGTGGCACATGCAACCAATCTTATGCTATCATTCACAATTCCATCTAAGTGTGGCACATGCTATCTTTTACAATTCCAACTAAGTGAGGGATATGCTACCAATCATATGCTATCATGTAAAATTCTATCTTAGTGCGCCGCTTGCTTTCATTTACCATTCCAACTAAGAGAGGGATATGCTACCAATCATATGCAATCATTCAGATTTCTATCTAAGTGTGGCACATGCTTTCATTTACAATTCCATCTAAGAGAGGGATATGCTACCGATCGTATGCTATCATTCACAATTCCATCTAAGTGTGGCACATGTTATCATTCACAATTACAACTAGGTGAATGATATGCTACCAATCATATGCTATCATTTAAAATTCCAACTAAGTGTGGCACATGCAACCAATCGTATGCTATCATTCACAATTCCATGTAAGTGTGGCACATGCTTTCATTTACAATTCCAACTAGATGAGGGATAGCCTACCAATCGTATGTTATCATTCACAATTCCATCGAAGTGTGGCGCATGCTATCATTTACAATTCCATATAAGTGTGGCACATGCTATCATTCACAATTCCATCTAAGTGTGGCACATGCAACCAATCGTATGCTATCATTCACAATTCCATCTAAGTGTGGCACATGCTATCTTTTACAATTCCAACTAAGTGAGGGATATGATACCAATCATATGCTATCATGCACAATTCTATCTTAGTGTGGCGCTTGCTTTCATTTACAATTCCAACTAAGAGAGGGATATGCTACCGATCGTATGCTATCATTCACAATTCCATCTAAGTGTGTCACATGTTATCATTCACAATTCTATCTATGTGTGGCACATGCTATCATTTACAATTCCATCTAAGTGTGGCACATGCTATCATTCACAATTCCATCTAAGTGTGGGACATGCTATGATTTAAAATTCCATCTAAGAGTGGCACATGCTATCATTCACATTTCCATCTAAGTGTGGCACATGCTTTCATTTACAATTCCATCTATGTGTGGCACATGCTATCATTCACAATTCCATCTAAGTGTGGCACATGCAACGAATTGTATGCTATCATTCACAATTCCATGTAAGTTTGGCACATGCTTTCATTTACAATTCCAACTAGATGAGGGATAGGCTACCAATCCTATGCTATCTTTCACAATTCCATCCAAGTGTGGCCCATGCGACCAATCGTATGCTATCATTCACAATTCCATCTAAGTGTGGCGCATGCTATCATTTACAATTCCATCTAAGTGTGGGACATGCTATGATTTAAAATTCCATCTAAGAGTGGCACATGCTATCATTCACATTTCCATCTAAGTGTGGCACATGCTTTCATTTACAATTCCAACTAAGGGAGGGATATTCTACCAATTATATGCTATCATTCATAATTCTATCTAAGTGTGGTGCATGCTATCATTTACAATTCCAACAAGGTGAGGGATAGGCTACCAATCATATGCTATCTTTCACAATTCCATCCAAGTGTGGCCCATGCGACCAATCGTATGCTATCATTTACAATTCCATCTATGTGTGGCACATGCTATCATTCACAATTCCATCTAAGTGTGGCACATGCAACCAATTGTATGCTATCATTCACAATTCCATGTAAGTTTGGCACATGCTTTCATTTACAATTCCAACTAGATGAGGGATAGGCTACCAATCATATGCTATCTTTCACAATTCCATCCAAGTGTGGCCCATGCGACCAATCGTATGCTATCATTTACAATTCCATCTATGTGTGGCACATGCTATCATTCACAATTCCATCTAAGTGTGGCACATGCAACCAATTGTATGCTATCATTCACAATTCCATGTAAGTTTGGCACATTCTTTCATTTACAATTCCAACTAGATGAGGGATAGGCTACCAATCCTATGCTATCTTTCACAATTCCATCCAAGTGTGGCCCATGCGACCAATCGTATGCTATCATTCACAATTCCATCTAAGTGTGGCGCATGCTATCATTTACAATTCCATCTAAGTGTGGGACATGCTATGATTTAAAATTCCATCTAAGAGTGGCACATGCTATCATTCACATTTCCATCTAAGTGTGGCACATGCTTTCATTTACAATTCCAACTAAGGGAGGGATATTCTACCAATTATATGCTATCATTCACAATTCCATCTAAGTGTGGCGCATGCTATCATTTACAATTCCATCTAAGTGTGGGACATGCTATGATTTAAAATTCCATCCAAGAGTGGCACATGCTATCATTCACATTTCCATCTAAGTTTGGCACATGCTTTCATTTACAATTCCAACTAGATGAGGGATAGGCTACCAATCCTATGCTATCTTTCACAATTCCATCCAAGTGTGGCCCATGCGACCAATCGTATGCTATCATTCACAATTCCATCTAAGTGTGGCGCATGCTATCATTTACAATTCCATCTAAGTGTGGGACATGCTATGATTTAAAATTCCATCTAAGAGTGGCACATGCTATCATTCACATTTCCATCTAAGTGTGGTGCATGCTATCATTTACAACTCCAACAAGGTGAGGGATATGCTACCAATCATATGCTATCATTCACAATTCCATCCAAGTGAGAGATATGCAACTAATCATATGATATCCTTCACAATTCCATCTAAGTGTGGCGCATGCTTATATTTACAATTCCAACTAAGAGAGAGATATGCTACCAATCATATGCTCTCATTCACAATTCCATCTAAGTGTGGCACATGCAACCAATCGTATGCTATCATTCACAATTCCATCTAAGTGTGGCACATGCTATCATTCACAATTCTACCTGTGTGTGGCACATGCTATCATTTACAATTCCAACTAAGTGTGGCACACACTTTCATTTACAATCCCATCTAAGTGTTGCACATGCTATCATATACAAATCCATCTGAGTGTGGCACATGCTATGATTCACATTTCCATCTAAGTATGGCACATGCTATCATTCACAATTCCATCTAAGTGTGGGACATGCTATCATTCACAATTCCATCTAAGTGTGGCACATGCTCTCATTCACAATTCTATCTATGTGTGGCACATGCTATCATTTACAATTTCATCTATGTGTGGCACATGCTATCATTCACAATTCCATCTAAGTGTGGCACATGCAACCAATTGTATGCTATCATTCACAATTCCATGTAAGTTTGGCACATGCTTTCATTTACAATTCCAACTAGATGAGGGATAGGCTACCAATCCTATGCTATCTTTCACAATTCCATCCAAGTGTGGCCCAAGCAACCAATCGTATGCTATCATTCACAATTCCATCTAAGTGTGGCGCATGCTATCATTTACAATTCCATCAAAGTGTGGGACATGCTATGATTTAAAATTCCATCTAAGAGTGGCACATGCTATCATTCACATTTCCATCTAAGTGTGGCACATGCTTTCATTTACAATTCCAACTAAGGGAGGGATATTCTACCAATTATATGCTATCATTCACAATTCTATCTAAGTGTGGTGGATGCTATCATTTACAATTCCAACAAGGTGAGGGATATGCTACCAATCATATGCTATCATTCACAATTCCATCCAAGTGAGAGATATGTAACTAATCATATGATATCCTTCACAATTCCATCTAAGTGTGGCGCATGCTTATATTTACAATTCCAACTAAGAGAGAGATATGCTACCAATCATATGCTCTCATTCACAATTCCATCTAAGTGTGGCACATGCAACCAATCGTATGCTATCATTCACAATTCCATCTAAGTGTGGCACATGCTATCATTCACAATTCTACCTGTGTGTGGCACATGCTATCATTTACAATTCCAACTAAGTGTGGGACATACTATCATTTACAATTCCATCTAAGTGTGGCACATGCTATAATTCACAATTCCATCTAAGTGTGGGACATGCTATGATTTAAAATTCCATCTAAGAGTGGCACATGCTATCATTCACATTTCCATCTAAGTGTGGCACATGCTTTCATTTATACAATTCCAACTAAGAGAGGGATATTCTACCAATTATATGCTATCATTCACAATTCTATCTAAGTGTGGTGCATGCTATCATTTACAATTCCAACAAAGTGTGGCACATGCAACCAATCGTATGCTATCATTCACAATTCCATCTAAGTGTGGCACATGGTATCATTTACAATTCCAACTAAGTGAGGGATATGCTACTAATCATATGCAATCATTCACAATTCCATCTAAGTGTGGCACATGCTATCATTCACAATTCTACCTGTGTGTGGCACATGGTATCATTTACAATTCCAACTAAGTGTGGCACATACTATCATTTACAATTCCATCTAACTGTGGCACATGCTATCATTCACAATTCCATCTAAGCGTGGGACATGCTATGATTTAAAATTCCATCTAAGAGTGGCACATGCTATCATTCACATTTCCATCGAAGTGTGGCACATGCTTTCATTTACAATTCCAACTAAGAGAGTTATATGCTACCAATCATATGCTGTCATTCACAATTCCATCTAAGTGTGGCACATGCAACCAATCGTATGCTATCATTCACAATTCCATCTAAGTGTGGCACATGCTATCTTTTACAATTCCAACTAAGTGAGGGATATGCTATCATGTAAAATTCTATCTTAGTGCGCCGCTTGCTTTCATTTAAAATTCCAACTAAGAGAGGGATATGCTACCAATCATATGCAATCATTCAGATTTCTATCTAAGTGTGGCACATGCTTTCATTTACAATTCCATCTAAGAGAGGGATATGCTACCGATCGTATGCTATCATTCACAATTCCATCTAAGTGTGGCACATGTTATCATTCATAATTACAACTAGGTGAATGATATGCTACCAATCATATGCTATCATTTACAATTCCAACTAAGTGTGGCACATGCAACCAATCGTATGCTATCATTCACAATTCCATGTAAGTGTGGCACATGCTTTCATTTACAATTCCAACTAGATGAGGGATAGCCTACCAATCGTATGCTATCATTCACAATTCCATCGAAGTGTGGCGCATGCTATCATTTACAATTCCATATAAGTGTGGCACATGCTATCATTCACAATTCCATCTAAGTGTGGCACATGCAACCAATTGTATGCTATCATTCACAATTCCATCTAAGTGTGGCACATGCTATCTTTTACAATTCCAACTAAGTGAGGGATATGGTACCAATCATATGCTATCATGCACAATTCTATCTTAGTGTGCTGCTTGCTTTCATTTACAATTCCATCTAAGTGTGGCACATGCTATCATTCACAATTCCATCTAAGTGTGGGACATGCTATGATTTAAAATTCCATCTAAGAGTGGCACATGCTATCATTCACATTTCCATCTAAGTGTGGTGCATGCTATCATTTACAATTCCAACAAGGTGAGGGATATGCTACCAATCATATGCAATCATTCAGAATTCTATCTAAGTGTGGCACATGCTTTCATTTACAATTCCAACTAAGAGATAGATATGCTACCAATCATATGCTCTCATTCACAATTCCATCCAAGTGTGGCACATGCAACCAATTGTATACTATCATTCACAATTCCATCTAATTGTGGCACATGCTATCATTCACAATTCTACCTGTGTGTGGCACATGCTATCATTTACAATTCCAACTAAGTGTGGCACATACTATCATTTACAATTCCATCTAAGTGTGGCACATGCTATCATTCACAATTCCATCTAAGTGTGGGACATGCTATGATTTAAAATTCCATCTAAGAGTGGCACATCCTATCATTCACATTTCCATCTAAGTGTGGTGCATGCTATCATTTGCAATTCCAACAAGGTGAGGGATATGCTACCAATCATATGCAATCATTCAGAATTCTATCTAAGTGTGGCAACTGCTTTCATTTGCAATCCCAACTAAGAGAGGGATATGCTACCAATCATATGCTATCTTTCACAATTCCATCCAAGTGTGGCCCATGCGACCAATCGTATGCTATCATTCACAATTCCATCAAAGTGTGGCGCATGCTATCATTTACAATTCCATCTAAGTGTGGGACATGCTATGATTTAAAATTCCATCTAAGAGTGGCACATGCTATCATTCACATTTCCATCTAAGTGTGGCACATGCTTTCATTTACAATTCCAACTAAGGTAGGGATATTCTACCAATTATATGCTATCATTCACAATTCTATCTAAGTGTGGTGCATGCTATCATTTACAATTCCAACAAGGTGAGGGATATGCTACCAATCATATGCTATCATTCACAATTCCATCCAAGTGAGAGATATGCAACTAATCATATGATATCCTTCACAATTCCATCTAAGTGTGGCGCATGCTTATATTTACAATTCCAACTAAGAGAGAGATATGCTACCAATCATATGCTCTCATTCACAATTCCATCTAAGTGTGGCACATGCAACCAATCGTATGCTATCATTCACAATTCCATCTAAGTGTGGCACATGCTATCATTCACAATTCTACCTGTGTGTGGCACATGCTATCATTTACAATTCCAACTAAGTGTGGGACATACTATCATTTACAATTCCATATAAGTGTGGCACATGCTATCATTCACAATTCCATCTAAGTGTGGGACATGCTATGATTTAAAATTCCATCTAAGAGTGGCACATGCTATCATTCACATTTCCATCTAAGTGTGGCACATGCTTTCATTTACAATTCCAACTAAGAGAGGGATATTCTACCAATTATATGCTATCATTCACAATTCTATCTAAGTGTGGTGCATGCTATCATTTACAATTCCAACAAAGTGTGGCACATGCAACCAATCGTATGCTATCATTCACAATTCCATCTAAGTGTGGCACATGCTATCATTCACAATTCTATCTAAGTGTGGCACATGGTATCATTTACAATTCCAACTAAGTGAGGGATATGCTACTAATCATATGCAATCATTCACAATTCCATCTAAGTGTGGCACATGCTATCATTCACAATTCTACCTGTGTGTGGCACATGGTATCATTTACAATTCCAACTAAGTGTGGCACATACTATCATTTACAATTCCATCTAACTGTGGCACATGCTATCATTCACAATTCCATCTAAGTGTGGGACATGCTATGATTTAAAATTCCATCTAAGAGTGGCACATGCTATCATTCACATTTCCATCTAAGTGTGGCACATGCTTTCATTTACAATTCCAACTAAGGGAGGGATATTCTACCAATTATATGCTATCATTCACAATTCTATCTAAGTGTGGTGCATGCTATCATTTACAATTCCAACAAGGTGAGGGATATGCTACCAATCATATGCTATCATTCACAATTCCATCCAAGTGAGAGATATGCAACTAATCATAT
The DNA here is from genome assembly GCF_040938575.1 of Ambystoma mexicanum. NCBI lineage: Eukaryota > Metazoa > Chordata > Amphibia > Caudata > Ambystomatidae > Ambystoma > Ambystoma mexicanum. The sequence continues at coordinate 1,390,115,923 of NC_090933.1, read as the reverse complement.
GATATCCTTCACAATTCCATCTAAGTGTGGCGCATGCTTATATTTACAATTCCAACTAAGAGAGAGATATGCTACCAATCATATGCTCTCATTCACAATTCCATCTAAGTGTGGCACATGCAACCAATCGTATGCTATCATTCACAATTCCATCTAAGTGTGGCACATGCTATCATTCACAATTCTACCTGTGTGTGGCACATGCTATCATTTACAATTCCAACTAAGTGTGGGACATACTATCATTTACAATTCCATATAAGTGTGGCACATGCTATCATTCACAATTCCATCTAAGTGTGGGACATGCTATGATTTAAAATTCCATCTAAGAGTGGCACATGCTATCATTCACATTTCCATCTAAGTGTGGCACATGCTTTCATTTACAATTCCAACTAAGAGAGGGATATTCTACCAATTATATGCTATCATTCACAATTCTATCTAAGTGTGGTGCATGCTATCATTTACAATTCCAACAAAGTGTGGCACATGCAACCAATCGTATGCTATCATTCACAATTCCATCTAAGTGTGGCACATGCTATCATTCACAATTCTATCTAAGTGTGGCACATGGTATCATTTACAATTCCAACTAAGTGAGGGATATGCTACTAATCATATGCAATCATTCACAATTCCATCTAAGTGTGGCACATGCTATCATTCACAATTCTACCTGTGTGTGGCACATGGTATCATTTACAATTCCAACTAAGTGTGGCACATACTATCATTTACAATTCCATCTAACTGTGGCACATGCTATCATTCACAATTCCATCTAAGTGTGGGACATGCTATGATTTAAAATTCCATCTAAGAGTGGCACATGCTATCATTCACATTTCCATCGAAGTGTGGCACATGCTTTCATTTACAATTCCAACTAAGAGAGGGATATGCTACCAATCATATGCTGTCATTCAAAATTCCATCTAAGTGTGGCACATGCAACCAATCGTATGCTATCATTCACAATTCCATCTAAGTGTGGCACATGCTATCTTTTACAATTCCAACTAAGTGAGGGATATGCTACCAATCATATGCTATCATGTAAAATTCTATCTTAGTGCGCCGCTTGCTTTCATTTACAATTCCAACTAAGAGAGGGATATGCTACCAATCATATGCAATCATTCAGATTTCTATCTAAGTGTGGCACATGCTTTCATTTACAATTCCATCTAAGAGAGGGATATGCTACCGATCGTATGCTATCATTCACAATTCCATCTAAGTGTGGCACATGTTATCATTCACAATTACAACTAGGTGAATGATATGCTACCAATCATATGCTATCATTTACAATTCCAACTAAGTGTGGCACATGCAACCAATCGTATGCTATCATTCACAATTCCATGTAAGTGTGGCACATGCTTTCATTTACAATTCCAACTAGATGAGGGATAGCCTACCAATCGTATGCTATCATTCACAATTCCATCGAAGTGTGGCGCATGCTATCATTTACAATTCCATATAAGTGTGGCACATGCTATCATTCACAATTCCATCTAAGTGTGGCACATGCAACCAATCATATGCTATCATTCACAATTCCATCTAAGTGTGGCACATGCTATCTTTTACAATTCCAACTAAGTGAGGGATATGGTACCAATCATATGCTATCATGCACAATTCTATCTTAGTGTGGCGCTTGCTTTCATTTACAATTCCAACTAAGAGAGGGATATGCTACCGATCGTATGCTATCATTCACAATTCCATCTAAGTGTGTCACATGTTATCATTCACAATTCTATCTATGTGTGGCACATGCTATCATTTACAATTCCATCTAAGTGTGGCACATGCTATCATTCACAATTCCATCTAAGTGTGGGACATGCTATGATTTAAAATTCCATCTAAGAGTGGCACATGCTATCATTCACATTTCCATCTAAGTGTGGTGCATGCTATCATTTACAATTCCAACAAGGTGAGGGATATGCTACCAATCATATGCAATCATTCAGAATTCTATCTAAGTGTGGCACATGTTATCATTCACAATTCTATCTATGTGTGGCACATGCTTTCATTTACAATTCCAACTAAGAGAGAGATATGCTACCAATCATATGCTCTCATTCACAATTCCATCCAAGTGTGGCACATGCAACCAATCATATGATATCATTCACAATTCCATCTAAGTGTGGCACATGCTATCATTCACAATTCTACCTGTGTGTGGCACATGCTATCATTTACAATTCCAACTAAGTGTGGCACATACTATCATTTACAATTCCATCTAAGTGTGGCACATGCTATCATTCACAATTCCATCTAGGTGTGGGACATGCTATGATTTAAAATTCCATCTAAGAGTGGCACATCCTATCATTCACATTTCCATCTAAGTGTGGTGCATGCTATCATGTACAATTCCAACAAGGTGAGGGATATGCTACCAATCATATGCTCTCATTCACAATTCTATCTAAGTGTGGCACATGCAACCAATCGTATGCTATCATTCACAATTCTATCTAAGTGTTGCACATGGTATCATTTACAATTCCAACTAAGTGAGGGATATGCTACTAATTATATGCAATCATTCACAATTCCATCTAAGTGTGGCACATGCAACCGATCGTATGTTATCATTCACAATTAAATATAAGTTTGACGCATGCTTTCATTTACAATTCCATCCAAGTGTGGCATATGCTATCATTTTCAATTCCATGTAAGTGTGGCACATGCTTTCATTTACAATTCCAACTAGATGAGGGATAGCCTACCAATCGTATGCTATCATTCACAATTCCATCGAAGTGTGGCGCATGCTATCATTTACAATTCCATGTAAGTGTGGCACATGCTATCATTCACAATTCCATCTAAGTGTGGCACATGCAACCAATCGTATGCTATCATTCACAATTCCATCTAAGTGTGGCACATGCTATCTTTTACAATTCCAACTAAGTGAGGGATATGGCACCAATCATATGCTATCATGCACAATTCTATCTTAGTGTGGCGCTTGCTTTCATTTACAATTCCAACTAAGAGAGGGATATGCTACCGATCGTATGCTATCATTCACAATTCCATCTAAGTGTGTCACATGTTATCATTCACAATTCTATCTATGTGTGGCACATGCTATCATTTACAATTCCATCTAAGTGTGGCACATGCTATCATTCACAATTCCATCTAAGTGTGGGACATGCTATGATTTAAAATTCCATCTAAGAGTGGCACATGCTATCATTCACATTTCCATCTAAGTGTGGTGCATGCTATCATTTACTATTCCAACAAGGTGAGGGATATGCTACCAATCATATGCAATCATTCAGAATTCTATCTAAGTGTGGCACATGTTATCATTCACAATTCTATCTATGTGTGGCATATGCTTTCATTTACAATTCCAACTAAGAGAGAGATATGCTACGAATCATATGCTCTCATTCACAATTCCATCCAAGTGTGGCACATGCAACCAATCATATGCTATCATTCACAATTCCATCTAAGTGTGGCACATGCTATCATTCACAATTCTACCTGTGTGTGGCACATGCTATCATTTACAATTCCAACTAAGTGTGGCACATACTATCATTTACAATTCCATCTAAGTGTGGCACATGCTATCATTCACAATTCCATCTAAGTGTGGGACATGCTATGATTTAAAATTCCATCTAAGAGTGGCACATCCTATCATTCACATTTCCATCTAAGTGTGGTGCATGCTATCATTTAAAATTCCAACAAGGTGAGGGATATGCTACCAATCATATGCAATCATTCAGAATTCTATCTAAGTGTGGCACATGCTTTCATTTGCAATTCCAACTAAGAGAGGGATATGCTACCAATCATATGCTCTCATTCAAAATTCCATCTAAGTGTGGCACATGCAACCAATCGTATGCTATCATTCACAATTCTATCTAAGTGTTGCACATGGTATCATTTACAATTCCATCTAAGTGTGGGACATGCTATGATTTAAAATTCCATCTAAGAGTGGCACATGCTATCATTCACATTTCCATCTAAGTGTGGCACATGCTTTCATTTACAATTCCAACTAAGGGAGGGATATTCTACCAAATATATGCTATCATTCACAATTCTATCTAAGTGTGGTGCATGCTATCATTTACAATTCCAACAAGGTGAGGGATATGCTACCAATCATATGCTATCATTCACAATTCCATCCAAGTGAGAGATATGCAACTAATCATATGATATCCTTCACAATTCCATCTAAGTGTGGCGCATGCTTATATTTACAATTCCAACTAAGAGAGAGATATGCTACCAATCACATGCTCTCATTCACAATTCCATCTAAGTGTGGCACATGCAACCAATCGTATGCTATCATTCACAATTCCATCTAAGTGTGGCACATGCTATCATTCACAATTCTACCTGTGTGTGGCACATGCTATCATTTACAATTCCAACTAAGTGTGGGACATACTATTTTTTACAATTCCATCTAAGTGTGGCACATGCTATCATTCACAATTCCATCTAAGTTTGGGACATGCTATGATTTAAAATTCCATCTAAGAGTGGCACATGCTATCATTCACATTTCCATCTAAGTGTGGCACATGCTTTCATTTACAATTCCAACTAAGAGAGGGATATTCTACCAATTATATGCTATCATTCACAATTCTATCTAAGTGTGGTGCATGCTATCATTTACAATTCCAACAAAGTGTGGCACATGCAACCAATCGTATACTATCATTCACAATTCCATCTAAGTGTGGCACATGCTATCTTTTACAATTCCAACTAAGTGAGGGATATGGTACCAATCATATGCTATCATGCACAATTCTATCTTAGTGTGGCGCTTGCTTTCATTTACAATTCCATCTAAGAGAGGGATATGCTACTGATCGTATGCTATCATTCACAATTCCATCTAAGTGTGGCACATGTTATCATTCACAATTACAACTAGGTGAATGATATGCTACCAATCATATGCTATCATTTACAATTCCAACTAAGTGTGGCACATGCAACCAATCGTATGCTATCATTCACAATTCCATGTAAGTGTGGCACATGCTTTCATTTACAATTCCAACTAGATGAGGGATAGGCTACCAATCGTATGCTATCATTCACAATTCCATCGAAGTGTGGCACATGCTTTCATTTACAATTCCAACTAGATGAGGGATAGGCTACCAATCGTATGCTATCATTCACAATTCCATCGAAGTTTGGCGCATGCTATCATTTACAATTCCATATAAGTGTGGCACATGCTATCATTCACAATTCCATCTAAGTGTGGCACATGCAACCAATCGTATGCTATCATTCACAATTCCATCGAAGTGTGTCACATGCTTTCATTTACAATTCCATCTAAGAGAGGGATATGCTACCGATCGTATGCTATCATTCACAATTCCATCTAAGTGTGGCACATGTTATCATTCACAATTACAACTAGGTGAATGATATGCTACCAATCATATGCTATCATTTACAATTCCAACTAAGTGTGGCACATGCAACCAATCGTATGCTATCATTCACAATTCCATGTAAGTGTGGCACATGCTTTCATTTACAATTCCAACTAGATGAGGGATAGCCTACCAATCGTATGCTATCATTCACAATTCCATCGAAGTGTGGCGCATGCTATCATTTACAATTCCATATAAGTGTGGCACATGCTATCATTCACAATTCCATCTAAGTGTGGCACATGCAACCAATCGTATGCTATCATTCACAATTCCATCTAAGTGTGGCACATGCTATCTTTTACAATTCCAACTAAGTGAGGGATATGGTACCAATCATATGCTATCATGCACAATTCTATCTTAGTGTGGCGCTTGCTTTCATTTACAATTCCAACTAAGAGAGGGATATGCCACCGATCGTATGCTATCATTCACAATTCCATCTAAGTGTGTCACATGTTATCATTCACAATTCTATCTATGTGTGACACATGCTATCATTTACAATTCCATCTAAGTGTGGCACATGCTATCATTCACAATTCCATCTAAGTGTGGGACATGCTATGATTTAAAATTCCATCTAAGAGTGGCACATGCTTTCATTCACATTTCCATCTAAGTGTGGTGCATGCTATCATTTACAATTCCAACAAGGTGAGGGATATGCTACCAATCAAATGCAATCATTCAGAATTCTATCTAAGTGTGGCACATGTTATCATTCACAATTCTATCTATGTGTGGCACATGCTTTCATTTACAATTCCAACTAAGAGAGAGATATGCTACCAATCATATGCTCTCATTCACAATTCCATCCAAGTGTGGCACATGCAACCAATTGTATACTATCATTCACAATTCCATCTAAGTGGGGCACATGCTATCATTCACAATTCTACCTGTGTGTGGCACATGCTATCATTTACAATTCCAACTAAGTGTGGCACATACTATCATTTACAATTCCATCTAAGTGTGGCACATGCTATCATTCACAATTCCATCTAAGTGTGGGACATGCTATGATTTAAAATTCCATCTAAGAGTGGCACATCCTATCATTCACATTTCCATCTAAGTGTGGTGCATGCTATCATTTACAATTCCAACAAGGTGAGGGATATGCTACCAATCATATGCAATCATTCAGAATTCTATCTAAGTGTGGCACATGCTTTCATTTACAATCCCAACTAAGAGAGGGATATGCTACCAATCATATGCTATCTTTCACAATTCCATCCAAGTGTGGCCCATGCGACCAATCGTATGCTATCATTCACAATTCCATCAAAGTGTGGCGCATGCTATCATTTACAATTCCATCTAAGTGTGGGACATGCTATGATTTAAAATTCCATCTAAGAGTGGCACATGCTATCATTCACATTTCCATCTAAGTGTGGCACATGCTTTCATTTACAATTCCAACTAAGGGAGGGATATTCTACCAATTATATGCTATCATTCACAATTCTATCTAAGTGTGGTGCATGCTATCATTTACAATTCCAACAAGGTGAGGGATATGCTACCAATCATATGCTATCATTCACAATTCCATCCAAGTGAGAGATATGCAACTAATCATATGATATCCTTCACAATTCCATCTAAGTGTGGCGCATGCTTATATTTACAATTCCAACTAAGAGAGAGATATGCTACCAATCATATGCTCTCATTCACAATTCCATCTAAGTGTGGCACATGCAACCAATCGTATGCTATCATTCACAATTCCATCTAAGTGTGGCACATGCTATCATTCACAATTCTACCTGTGTGTGGCACATGCTATCATTTACAATTCCAACTAAGTGTGGGACATACTATCTTTTACAATTCCATCTAAGTGTGGCACATGCTATCATTCACAATTCCATCTAAGTTTGGGACATGCTATGATTTAAAATTCCATCTAAGATTGGCACATGCTATCATTCACATTTCCATCTAAGTGTGGCACATGCTTTCATTTACAATTCCAACTAAGTGAGGGATATTCTACCAATTATATGCTATCATTCACAATTCTATCTAAGTGTGGTGCATGCTATCATTTACAATTCCAACAAGGTGAGGGATATGCTACCAATCATATGCTATCATTCACAATTCCATCCAAGTGAGAGATATGCAACTAATCATATGATATCCTTCACAATTCCATCTAAGTGTGGCGCATGCTTATATTTACAATTCCAACTAAGAGAGAGATATGCTACCAATCATATGCTCTCATTCACAATTCCATCTAAGTGTGGCACATGCAACCAATCGTATGCTATCATTCACAATTCCATCTAAGTGTGGCACATGCTATCATTAACAATTCTACCTGTGTGTGGCACATGCTATCATTTACAATTCCAACTAAGTGTGGGACATACTATCTTTTACAATTCCATCTAAGTGTGGCACATGCTATCATTCACAATTCCATCTAAGTTTGGGACATGCTATGATTTAAAATTCCATCTAAGAGTGGCACATGCTATCATTCACATTTCCATCTAAGTGTGGCACATGCTTTCATTTACAATTCCAACTAAGAGAGGGATATTCTACCAATTATATGCTATCATTCACAATTCTATCTAAGTGTGGTGCATGCTATCATTTACAATTCCAACAAAGTGTGGCACATGCAACCAATCGTATGCTATCATTCACAATTCCATCTAAGTGTGGCACATGCTATCATTCACAATTCTACCTGTGTGTGGCACATGGTATCATTTACAATTCCAACTAAGTGTGGCACATACTATCATTTACAATTCCATCTAACTGTGGCACATGCTATCATTCACAATTCCATCTAAGTGTGGGACATGCTATGATTTAAAATTCCATCTAAGAGTGGCACATGCTATCATTCACATTTCCATCGAAGTGTGGCACATGCTTTCATTTACAATTTCACCTAAGAGAGGGATATGCTACCAATCATATGCTATCATTTACAATTCCAACTAAGTGTGGCACATGCAACCAATCGTATGCTATCATTCACAATTCCATGTAAGTGTGGCACATGCTTTCATTTACAATTCCAACTAGATGAGGGATAGCCTACCAATCGTATGCTATCATTCACAATTCCATCGAAGTGTGGCGCATGCTATCATTTACAATTCCATGTAAGTGTGGCACATGCTATCATTCACAATTCCATCTAAGTGTGGCACATGCAACCAATCGTATGCTATCATTCACAATTCCATCTAAGTGTGGCACATGCTATCTTTTACAATTCCAACTAAGTGAGGGATATGGTACCAATCATATGCTATCATGCACAATTCTATCTTAGTGTGGCGCTTGCTTTCATTTACAATTCCAACTAAGAGAGGGATATGCTACCGATCGTATGCTATCATTCACAATTCCATCTAAGTGTGTCACATGTTATCATTCACAATTCTATCTATGTGTGGCACATGCTATCATTTACAATTCCATCTAAGTGTGGCACATGCTATCATTCACAATTCCATCTAAGTGTGGGACATGCTATGATTTAAAATTCCATCTAAGAGTGGCACATGCTATCATTCACATTTCCATCTAAGTGTGGTGCATGCTATCATTTACAATTCCAACAAGGTGAGGGATATACTACCAATCATATGCAATCATTCAGAATTCTATCTAAGTGTGGCACATGTTATCATTCACAATTCTATCTATGTGTGGCACATGATTTCATTTACAATTCCAACTAAGAGAGAGATATGCTACCAATCATATGCTCTCATTCACAATTCCATCCAAGTGTGGCACATGCAACCAATCATATGCTATCATTCACAATTCCATCTAAGTGTGGCACATGCTATCATTCACAATTCTACCTGTGTGTGGCACATGCTATCATTTACAATTCCAACTAAGTGTGGCACATACTATCATTTACAATTCCATCTAAGTGTGGCACATGCTATCATTCACAATTCCATCTAGGTGTGGGACATGCTATGATTTAAAATTCCATCTAAGAGTGGCACATCCTATCATTCACATTTCCATCTAAGTGTGGTGCATGCTATCATTTACAATTCCAACAAGGTGAGGGATATGCTACCAATCATATGCAATCATTCAGAATTCTATCTAAGTGTGGCACATGCTTTCATTTGCAATTCCAACTAAGAGAGGGATATGCTACTAATTATATGCAATCATTCACAATTCCATCTAAGTGTGGCACATGCAACCGATCGTATGTTATCATTCACAATTAAATCTAAGTTTGACGCATGCTTTCATTTACAATTCCATCCAAGTGTTGCATATGCTATCATTTTCAATTCCATGTAAGTGTGGCACATGCTTTCATTTACAATTCCAACCAGATGAGGGATAGCCTACCAATCGTATGCTATCATTCACAATTCCATCGAAGTGTGGCGCATGGTATCATTTACAATTCCATGTAAGTGTGGCACATGCTATCATTCACAATTCCATCTAAGTGTGGCACATGCAACCAATCGTATGCTATCATTCACAATTCCATCTAAGTGTGGCACATGCTATCTTTTACAATTCCAACTAAGTGAGGGATATGGTACCAATCATATGCTATCATGCACAATTCTATCTTAGTGTGGCGCTTGCTTTCATTTACAATTCCAACTAAGAGAGGGATATGCTACCGATCGTATGCTATCATTCACAATTCCATCTAAGTGTGTCACATGTTATCATTCACAATTCTATCTATGTGTGGCACATGCTATCATTTACAATTCCATCTAAGTGTGGCACATGCTATCATTCACAATTCCATCTAAGTGTGGGACATGCTATGATTTAAAATTCCATCTAAGAGTGGCACATGCTATCATTCACATTTCCATCTAAGTGTGGTGCATGCTATCATTTACTATTCCAACAAGGTGAGGGATATGCTACCAATCATATGCAATCATTCAGAATTCTATCTAAGTGTGGCACATGTTATCATTCACAATTCTATCTATGTGTGGCATATGCTTTCATTTACAATTCCAACTAAGAGAGAGATATGCTACCAATCATATGCTCTCATTCACAATTCCATCCAAGTGTGGCACATGCAACCAATCATATGCTATCATTCACAATTCTACCTGTGTGTGGCACATGCTATCATTTACAATTCCAACTAAGTGTGGCACATACTATCATTTACAATTCCATCTAAGTGTGGCACATGCTATCATTCACAATTCCATCTAAGTGTGGGACATGCTATGATTTAAAATTCCATCTAAGAGTGGCACATCCTATCATTCACATTTCCATCTAAGTGTGGTGCATGCTATCATTTACAATTCCAACAAGGTGAGGGATATGCTACCAATCATATGCAATCATTCAGAATTCTATCTAAGTGTGGCACATGCTTTCATTTGCAATTCCAACTAAGAGAGGGATATGCTACCAATCATATGCTCTCATTCACAATTCCATCTAAGTGTGGCACATGCAACCAATCGTATGCTATCATTCACAATTCTATCTAAGTGTTGCACATGGTATCATTTACAATTCCAACTAAGTGAGGGATATGCTACTAATTATATGCAATCATTCACAATTCCATCTAAGTGTGGCACATGCAACTGATCGTATGTTATCATTCACAATTAAATCTAAGTTTGACGCATGCTTTCATTTACAATTCCATCCAAGTGTGGCATATGCTATCATTTTCAATTCCATATAAGTGTGGCACATGCTATCATTCACAATTCCATCTAAGTGTGGCACAGGCAACCAATCCTATGCTATCATTCACAATTCCATCTAAGTGTGGCACATGCTATCTTTTACAATTCCAACTAAGTGAGGGATATGCTACCAATCATATGCTATCATGCAAAATTCTATCTTAGTGCGCCGCTTGCTTTCATTTACAATTCCAACTAAGAGAGGGATATGCTACCAATCATATGCAATCATTCAGATTTCTATCTAAGTGTGGCACATGCTTTCATTTACAATTCCATCTAAGAGAGGGATATGCTACCGATCGTATGCTATCATTCACAATTCCATCTAAGTGTGGCACATGTTATCATTCACAATTATAACTAGGTGAATGATATGCTACCAATCATATGCTATCATTTACAATTCCAACTAAGTGTGGCACATGCAACCAATCGTATGCTATCATTCACAATTCCATGTAAGTGTGGCACATGCTTTCATTTACAATTCCAACTAGATGAGGGATAGGCTACCAATCGTATGCTATCATTCACAATTCCATCGAAGTGTGGCACATGATTTCATTTACAATTCCATCTAGATGAGGGATAGGCTACCAATCGTATGCTATCATTCACAATTCCATCGAAGTGTGGCGCATGCTATCATTTACAATTCCATATAAGTATGGCACATGCTATCATTCACAATTCCATCTAAGTGTGGCACATGCAACCAATCGTATGCTATCATTCACAATTCCATCGAAGTGTGTCACATGCTTTCATTTACAATTCCATCTAAGAGAGGGATATGCTACCGATCGTATGCTATCATTCACAATTCCATCTAAGTGTGTCACATGTTATCATTCACAATTCTATCTATGTGTGGCACATGCTATCTTTTACAATTCCAACTAAGAGTGGCACATGCTATCATTCACAAGTCCATCTAAGTGTGGCACATGCAACCAATCATATGCTATCATTCACAATTCCATCTAAGTGTGGCACATTATATCATTCACAATTCTATCTATGTGTGGCACATGCTATCATTTACATTTCCATCTAAGTGTGGCACATGCTATCATTCACAATTCCATCTAAGTGTGGCACATGCAACCGATCGTATGTTATCATTCACAATTAAATCTAAGTTTGACGCATGCTTTCATTTACAATTCCATCCAAGTGTGGCACATGCTATCATTTACAATTCCATATAAGTGTGGCATATGCTATCATTCACAATTCCATCTAAGTGTGGCACATGCTATCTTTTACAATTCCAACTAAGTGAGGGATATGCTACCAATCATATGCTATCATGCACAATTCTATCGTCGTGCGCCGCTTGCTTTCATTTACAATTCCAACTAAGAGAGGGATATGCTACCAATCATATGCAATCATTCCGATTTCTATCTAAGTGTGGCACATGCTTTCATTTACAGTTCCATCTAAGAGAGGGATATGCTATCGATCGTATGCTATCATTCACAATTCCATGTAAGTGTGGCACATGTTTTCATTCACAATTGCAACTAGGTGAATGATATGCTACCAATCATAAGCTATCATTTAAAATTCCAAGTAAGTGTGGCACATGCAACCAATCGTATGCTATCATTCACAATTCCATGTAAGTGTGGGACATGCTTTCATTTACAATTCCAACTAGATGAGGGATAGGCTACCAATCGTATGCTATAATTCACAATTCCATCGAAGTGTGGCGCATGCTATCATTTACAATTCCATATAAGTGTGGCACATGCTATCATTCACAATTCCATCTAAGTGTGGCACATGCAACCAATCGTATGCTATCATTCACAATTCCATCTAAGTCTGGCACATGCTATCTTTTACAATTCCAACTAAGTGAGGGATATGGTACCAATCATATGCTATCATGCACAATTCTATCTTAGTGTGGCGCTTGCTTTCATTTACAATTCCAACTAAGAGAGGGATGCTACCAATCATATGCAATCATTCAGATTGCTATCTAAGTGTGGCACATGCTTTCATTTACAATTCCATCTAAGAGAGGGATATGCTACCGATCGTATGCTATCATTCACAATTCCATCTAAGTGTGTCACATGTTATCATTCACAATTCTATCTATGTGTGGCACATGCTATCATTTACAATTCCAACTAAGTGTGGCACATGCTATCATTCACATTTCCATCTAAGTGTGGCACATGCAACCGATCATATGCTATCATTCACAATTCCATCTAAGTGTGGCACATGCAACCAATCGTATGCTATCATTCACAATTCCATCTAAGTGTGGCACATGCTATCTTTTACAATTCCAACTAAGTGAGGGATATGGTACCAATCATATGCTATCATGCACAATTCTATCTTAGTGTGGCGCTTGCTTTCATTTACAATTCCATCTAAGAGAGGGATATGCTACTGATCGTATGCTATCATTCACAATTCCATCTAAGTGTGGCACATGTTATCATTCACAATTACAACTAGGTGAATGATATGCTACCAATCATATGCTATCATTTACATTTCCAACTAAGTGTGGCACATGCAACCAATCGTATGCTATCATTCACAATTCAATGTAAGTGTGGCACATGCTTTCATTTACAATTCCAACTAGATGAGGGATAGGCTACCAATCGTATGCTATCATTCACAATTCCATCGAAGTGTGGCACATGCTTTCATTTACAATTCCAACTAGATGAGGGATAGGCTACCAATTGTATGCTATCATTCACAATTCCATCGAAGTGTGGCGCATGCTATCATTTATAATTCCATATAAGTGTGGCACATGCTATCATTCACAATTCCATCTAAGTGTGGCACATGCAACCAATCGTATGCTATCATTCACAATTCCATCGAAGTGTGTCACATGCTTTCATTTACAATTCCATCTAAGAGAGGGATATGCTACCGATCGTATGCTATCATTCACAATTCCATCTAAGTGTGTCACATGTTATCATTCACAATTCTATGTATGTGTGGCACATGCTATCATTTACAATTCCAACTAAGTGTGGCACATGCTATCATTCACAATTCCATCTAAGTGTGGCACATGCAACCAATCATATGCTATCATTCACAATTCCATCTAAGTGTGGCACATTATATCATTCACAATTCTATCTATGTGTGGCACATGCTATCATTTACATTTCCATCTAAGTGTGGCACATGCTATCATTCACAATTCCATCTAAGTGTGGCACATGCAACCGATCGTATGTTATCATTCACAATTAAATCTAAGTTTGATGCATGCTTTCATTTACAATTCCATCCAAGTGTGGCACATGCTATCATTTACAATTCCATATAAGTGTGGCACATGCTATCATTCACAATTCCATCTAAGTGTGGCACATGCAACCAATCGTATGCTATCATTCACAATTCCATCTAAGTGTGGCACATGCTATCTTTTACAATTCCAACTAAGTGAGGGATATGCTGCCAATCATATGCTATCATGCACAATTCTATCGTAGTGCGCCGCTTGCTTTCATTTACAATTCCAACTAAGAGAGGGATATGCTATCAATCGTATGCTATCATTGACAATTCCATCTAAGTGTGGCACATGTTTTAATTCACAATTACAACTAGGTGAATGATATGCTACCAATCATAAGCTATCATTTAAAATTCCAACTAAGTGTGGCACATGCAACCAATCGTATGCTATCATTCACAATTCCATGTAATTGTGGCACATGCTTTCATTTACAATTCCAACTAGATGAGGGATAGGCTACCAATCATATGCTATCATTCACAATTCCATCGAAGTGTGGCGCATGCTATCATTTACAATTCCATCTAAGTGTGGCACATGCTATCATTCACAATTCCATCTAAGTGTGGGACATGCTATGATTTAAAATTCCATCTAAGAGTGGCACATGTTATCATTCACATTTCCATCTAAGTGTGGTGCATGCTATCATTTACTATTCCAACAAGGTGAGGGATATGCTACCAATCATATGCAATCATTCAGAATTCTATCTAAGTGTGGCACATGTTATCATTCACAATTCTATCTATGTGTGGCATATGCTTTCATTTACAATTCCAACTAAGAGAGAGATATGCTACCAATCATATGCTCTCATTCACAATTCCATCCAAGTGTGGCACATGCAACCAATCATATGCTATCATTCACAATTCCATCTAAGTGTGGCACATGCTATCATTCACAATTCTACCTGTGTGTGGCACATGCTATCATTTACAATTCCAACTAAGTGTGGCACATACTATCATTTACAATTCCATCTAAGTGTGGCACATGCTATCATTCACAATTCCATCTAAGTGTGGGACATGCTATGATTTAAAATTCCATCTAAGAGTGGCACATCCTATCATTCACATTTCCATCTAAGTGTGGTGCATGCTATCATTTACAATTCCAACAAGGTGAGGGATATGCTACCAATCATATGCAATCATTCAGAATTCTATCTAAGTGTGGCACATGCTTTCATTTGCAATTCCAACTAAGAGAGGGATATGCTACCAATCATATGCTCTCATTCACAATTCCATCTAAGTGTGGCATATGCAACCAATCGTATGCTATCATTCACAATTCTATCTAAGTGTTGCACATGGTATCATTTACAATTCCAACTAAGTGAGGGATATGCTACTAATTATATGCAATCATTCACAATTCCATCTAAGTGTGGCACATGCAACTGATCGTATGTTATCATTCACAATTAAATCTAAGTTTGACGCATGCTTTCATTTACAATTCCATCCAAGTGTGGCATATGCTATCATTTTCAATTCCATATAAGTGTGGCACATGCTATCATTCACAATTCCATCTAAGTGTGGCACATGCAACCAATCCTATGATATCATTCACAATTCCATCTAAGTGTGGCACATGCTATCTTTTACAATTCCAACTAAGTGAGGGATATGCTACCAATCATATGCTATCATGCAAAATTCTATCTTAGTGCGCCGCTTGCTTTCATTTACAATTCCAACTAAGAGAGGGATATGCTACCAATCATATGCAATCATTCAGATTTCTATCTAAGTGTGGCACATGCTTTCATTTACAATTCCATCTAAGAGAGGGATATGCTACCGATCGTATGCTATCATTCACAATTCCATCTAAGTGTGGCACATGTTATAATTCACAATTATAACTAGGTGAATGATATGCTACCAATCATATGCTATCATTTACAATTCCAACTAAGTGTGGCACATGCAACCAATCGTATGCTATCATTCACAGTTCCATGTAAGTGTGGCACATGCTTTCATTTACAATTCCAACTAGATGAGGGATAGGCTACCAATCGTATGCTATCATTCACAATCCCATCAAAGTGTGGCGCATGCTATCATTTACAATTCCATATAAGTATGGCACATGCTATCATTCACAATTCCATCTAAGTGTGGCACATGCAACCAATCGTATGCTATCATTCACAATTCCATCGAAGTGTGTCACATGCTTTCATTTACAATTCCATCTAAGAGAGGGATATGCTACCGATCGTATGCTATCATTCACAATTCCATCTAAGTGTGTCACATGTTATCATTCACAATTCTATCTATGTGTGGCACATGCTATCTTTTACAATTCCAACTAAGAGTGGCACATGCTATCATTCACAAGTCCATCTAAGTGTGGCACATGCAACCAATCATATGCTATCATTCACAATTCCATCTAAGTGTGGCACATTATATCATTCACAATTCTATCTATGTGTGGCACATGCTATCATTCACAAGTCCATCTAAGTGTGGCACATGCA
The DNA here is from genome assembly GCF_040938575.1 of Ambystoma mexicanum. NCBI lineage: Eukaryota > Metazoa > Chordata > Amphibia > Caudata > Ambystomatidae > Ambystoma > Ambystoma mexicanum. Next base: position 1,390,098,856 of record NC_090933.1, on the reverse strand, counting down.
ACCAATCATATGCAATCATTCACAATTCCATCTAAGTGTGGCACATGCAACCGATCGTATGTTATCATTCACAATTAAATCTAAGTTTGACGCATGCTTTCATTTACAATTCCATCCAAGTGTGGCATATGCTATCATTTTCAATTCCATATGAGTGTGGCACATGCTATCATTCACAATTCCATCTAAGTGTGGCACATGCAACCAATCCTATGCTATCATTCACAATTCCATCTAAGTGTGGCACATGCTATCTTTTACAATTCCAACTAAGTGAAGGATATGCTACCAATCATATGCTATCATGCAAAATTCTATCTTAATGCGCCGCTTGCTTTCATTTACAATTCCAACTAAGAGAGGGATATGCTACCAATCATATGCTATCATTCACAATTCCATCGAAGTGTGGCGCATGCTATCATTTACAATTCCATCTAAGTGTGGCACATGCTATCATTCACAATTCCATCTAAGTGTGGGACATGCTATGATTTAAAATTCCATCTAAGAGTGGCACATGCTATCATTCACATTTCCATCTAAGTGTGGTGCATGCTATCATTTACTATTCCAACAAGGTGAGGGATATGCTACCAATCATATGCAATCATTCAGAATTCTATCTAAGTGTGGCACATGTTATCATTCACAATTCTATCTATGTGTGGCATATGCTTTCATTTACAATTCCAACTAAGAGAGAGATATGCTACGAATCATATGCTCTCATTCACAATTCCATCCAAGTGTGGCACATGCAACCAATCATATGCTATCATTCACAATTCCATCTAAGTGTGGCACATGCTATCATTCACAATTCTACCTGTGTGTGGCACATGCTATCATTTACAATTCCAACTAAGTGTGGCACATACTATCATTTACAATTCCATCTAGGTGTGGCACATGCTATCATTCACAATTCCATCTAAGTGTGGGACATGCTATGATTTAAAATTCCATCTAAGAGTGGCACATCCTATCATTCACATTTCCATCTAAGTGTGGTGCATGCCATCATTTACAATTCCAACAAGGTGAGGGATATGCTACCAATCATGTGCAATCATTCAGAATTCTATCTAAGTGTGGCACATGCAACCAATCGTATGCTATCATTCACAAGTCTATCTAAGTGTTGCACATGGTATCATTTACAATTCCAACTAAGTGAGGGATATGCTACTAATTATATGCAATCATTCACAATTCCATCTAAGTGTGGCACATGCAACCGATCGTATGTTATCATTCACAATTAAATCTAAGTTTGACGCATGCTTTCATTTACAATTCCATCCAAGTGTGGCATATGCTATCATTTTCAATTCCATATAAGTGTGGCACATGCTATCATTCACAATTCCATCTAAGTGTGGCACATGCAACCAATCGTATGCTATCATTCACAATTCCATCTAAGTGTGGCACATGCTATCTTTTATAATTCCAACTAAGTGAGGGATATGCTACCAATCATATGCTATCATGCAAAATTCTATCTTAGTGCGCCGCTTGCTTTCATTTACAATTCCAACTAAGAGAGGGATATGCTACCAATCATATGCAATCATTCAGATTTCTATCTAAGTGTGGCACATGCTTTCATTTACAATTCCATCTAAGTGTGGCACATGCAACCAATCGTATGCTATCATTCACAATTCCATCTAAGTGTGGCACATTATATCATTCACAATTCTATCTATGTGTGGCACATGCTATCATTTACATTTCCATCTAAGTGTGGCACATGCTATCATTCACAATTCCATCTAAGTGTGGCACATGCAACCGATCGTATGTTATCATTCACAATTAAATCTAAGTTTGACGCATGCTTTCATTTACAATTCCATCCAAGTGTGGCACATGCTATCATTTACAATTCCATATAAGTGTGGCATATGCTATCATTCACAATTCCATCTAAGTGTGGCACATGCTATCTTTTACAATTCCAACTAAGTGAGGGATATGCTACCAATCATATGCTATCATGCACAATTCTATCGTCGTGCGCCGCTTGCTTTCATTTACAATTCCAACTAAGAGAGGGATATGCTACCAATCATATGCAATCATTCCGATTTCTATCTAAGTGTGGCACATGCTTTCATTTACAGTTCCATCTAAGAGAGGGATATGCTATCGATCGTATGCTATCATTCACAATTCCATGTAAGTGTGGCACATGTTTTCATTCACAATTACAACTAGGTGAATGATATGCTACCAATCATAAGCTATCATTTAAAATTCCAACTAAGTGTGGCACATGCAACCAATCGTATGGTATCATTCACAATTCCATGTAAGTGTGGCACATGCTTTCATTTACAATTCCAACTAGATGAGGGATAGGCTACCAATCGTATGCTATAATTCACAATTCCATCGAAGTGTGGCGCATGCTATCATTTACAATTCCATATAAGTGTGGCACATGCTATCATTCACAATTCCATCTAAGTGTGGCACATGCAACCAATCGTATGCTATCATCCACAATTCCATCTAAGTCTGGCACATGCTATCTTTTACAATTCCAACTAAGTGAGGGATATGGTACCAATCATATGCTATCATGCACAATTCTATCGTCGTGCGCCGCTTGCTTTCATTTACAATTCCAACTAAGAGAGGGATATGCTACCAATCATATGCAATCATTCCGATTTCTATCTAAGTGTGGCACATGCTTTCATTTACAATTCCATCTAAGAGAGGGATATGCTACCGATCGTATGCTATCATTCACAATTCCATCTAAGTGTGTCACATGTTATCATTTGTGTGGCACATGCTATCATTTACAATTCCAACTAAGTTTGGCACATGCTATCATTCACATTTCCATCTAAGTGTGGCACATGCAACCGATCATATGCTATCATACACAATTCCATCTAAGTGTGGCACATGCAACCAATCGTATGCTATCATTCACAATTCCATCTAAGTGTGGCACATGCTATCTTTTACGATTCCAACTAAGTGAGGGATATGGTACCAATCATATGCTATCATGCACAATTCTATCTTAGTGTGGCGCTTGCTTTCATTTACAATTCCATCTAAGAGAGGGATATGCTACTGATCATATGCTATCATTCACAATTCCATCTAAGTGTGGCACATGTTATCATTCACAATTACAACTAGGTGAATGATATGCTACCAATCATATGCTATCATTTACAATTCCAACTAAGTGTGGCACATGCAACCAATCGTATGCTATCATTCACAATTCCATGTAAGTGTGGCACATGCTTTCATTTACAATTCCAACTAGATGAGGGATAGGCTACCAATCGTATGCTATCATTCACAATTCCATCGAAGTGTGGCACATGCTTTCATTTACAATTCCAACTAGATGAGGGATAGGCTACCAATCGTATGCTATCATTCACAATTCCATCGAAGTGTGGCGCATGCTATCATTTACAATTCCATATAAGTGTGGCACATGCTATCATTCACAATTCCATCTAAGTGTGGCACATGCAACCAATCGTATGCTATCATTCACAATTCCATCGAAGTGTGTCACATGCTTTCATTTACAATTCCATCTAAGAGAGGGATATGCTACCGATCGTATGCTATCATTCACAATTCCATCTAAGTGTGGCACATGCTATCATTCACATTTCCATCTAAGTGTGGCACATGCAACCGATCATATGCTATCATTCACAATTCTAAGTGTGGCACATTATATCATTCACAATTCTATCTATGTGTGGCACATGCTATCATTTAAAACACCATCTAAGTGTGGCACATGCTATCATTCACAATTCCATCTAAGTGTGGCATATGCTATCATTCACAATTCCATCTAAGTGTGGCACATGCAACCAATCGTATGCTATCATTCACAATTACATCTAAGTGTGGCACATGTTTTCATTTACAATTCTAACTAGGTGAGGGATATGCTACCAATCATATGCTATCTTTCACAATTCCATCCAAGTGTGGCACATGCGACCAATCATATGCTATCATTCACAATTCCATCAAAGTGTGGCGCATGCTATCATTTACAATTCCAACTAAGTGTGGAACATGCTATCATTTACAATTTCAACTAGACGAGGGATAGGCTACCAAGCGTATGCTATCTTTCACAATTCCATCGAAGTGTGGCACATACTATCATTTACAATTCCAACTAAGAGAGGGATATGCTACCAATCATATGCTGTCATTCACAATTCCATCTAAGTGTGGCACATGCAACCAATCGTATGCTATCATTCACAATTCCATCTAAGTGTGGCACATGGTATCATTTACAATTCCAACTAAGTGTGGCACATACTATCATTTACAATTCCATCTAACTGTGGCACATGCTATCATTCATAATTCCATCTAAGTGTGGGACATGCTATGATTTAAAATTCCATCTAAGAGTGGCACATGCTATCATTCACATTTCCATCGAAGTGTGGTGCATGCTATCATTTACAATTCCAACAAGGTGAGGGATATGCTACCAATCATATGCAATCATTCAGAATTATATCTAAGTGTGGCACATGCTTTCATTTACAATTCCAACTAAGAGAGGGATATGCTACCAATCATATGCTGTCATTCACAATTCCATCTAAGTGTGGCACATGCAACCAATCGTATGCTATCATTCACAATTCCATCTAAGTGTGGCACATGCTATCTTTTACAATTCCAACTAAGTGAGGGATATGCTACCAATCATATGCTATCATGCAAAATTCTATCTTAGTGCGCCGCTTGCTTTCATTTACAATTCCAACTAAGAGAGGGATATGCTACCAATCATATGCAATCATTCAGATTTCTATCTAAGTGTGGCACATGCTTTCATTTACAATTCTATCTAAGAAAGGGATATGCTACCGATCGTATGCTATCATTCACAATTCCATCTAAGTGTGTCACATGTTATCATTCACAATTCTATCTATGTGTGGCACATGCTTTCATTTACAATTCCATCTAAGAGAGGGATATGCTACCGATCGTATGCTATCATTCACAATTCCATCTAAGTGTGGCACATGTTATCATTCACAATTACAACTAGGTGAATGATATGCTACCAATCATATGCTATCATTTACAATTCCAACTAAGTGTGGCACATGCAATCAATCGTATGCTATCATTCACAATTCCATGTAAGTGTGGCACATGCTTTCATTTACAATTCCAACTAGATGAGGGATAAGCTACCAATCGTATGCTATCATTCACAATTCCATCGAAGTGTGGCGCATGCTATCATTTACAATTCCATATAAGTGTGGCACATGCTATCATTCACAATTCCATCTAAGTGTGGGACATGCTATGATTTAAAATTCCATCTAAGAGTGGCACATGCTATCATTCACATTTCCATCTAAGTGTGGCACATGCTTTCATTTACAATTCCAACTAAGAGAGGGATATTCTACCAATTATATGCTATCATTCACAATTCTATCTAAGTGTGGTGCATGCTATCATTTACAATTCCAACAAAGTGTGGCACATGCAACTAATCGTATGCTATCATTCACAATTCCATCTAAGTGTGGCACATGCTATCATTCACAATTCTATCTAAGTGTGGCACATGGTATCATTTACAATTCCAACTAAGTGAGGGATATGCTACTAATCATATGCAATCATTCACAATTCCATCTAAGTGTGGCACATGCTGTCATTCACAATTCTACCTGTGTGTGGCACATGCTATCATTCACATTTCCATCTAAGTGTGGTGCATGCTATCATTTACAATTCAATCTAAGTGTGGGACATGCTATGATTTACAATTGCATCTAAGAGTGGCACATGCTATAATTCACAATTCCAACTAAGAGTGGGATATGCTACCAATCATCTGCAATCATTCACAATTCTATCTAAGTGTGGCACATGCTATCATTTACAATTCCAACTAGGCGAGGGATTTGCTACCAATCATATGCTATCTTTCACAATTCCATCCAAGTGTGGCACATGCTATCATTTACAATTCCATCTAATTGGGAGACTTGCTATGATTTACAATTCCATCTAAGAGTGGCACACACTTTCATTTACAATCCCATCTAAGTGTTGCACATGCTATCATATACAAATCCATCTAAGTGTGGCACATGCTATCATTCACATTTCCATATAAGTGTGGCACATGCTATCATTCACAATTCCATCTAAGTGTGGGACATGCTATCATTCACAATTCCATCTAAGTGTGGCCCATGCTATCATTCACAATTCTATCTATGTGTGGCACATGCTATCATTTACAATTCCATCTATGTGTGGCACATGCTATCATTCACAATTCCATCTAAGTGTGGCACATGCAACCAATTGTATGCTATCATTCACAATTCCATGTAAGTTTGGCACATGCTTTCATTTACAATTCCAACTAGATGAGGGATAGGCTACCAATCCTATGCTATCTTTCACAATTCCATCCAAGTGTGGCCCATGCGACCAATCGTATGCTATCATTCACAATTCCATCTAAGTGTGGTGCATGCTATCATTTACAATTCCATCTAAGTGTGGGACATGCTATGATTTAAAATTCCATCTAAGAGTTACAAATGCTATCATTCACATTTCCATCTAAGTGTGGCACATGCTTTCATTTACAATTCCAACTAAGGGAGGGATATTCTACCAATTATATGCTATCATTCACAATTCTATCTAAGTGTGGTGCATGCTATCATTTACAATTCCAACAAGGTGAGGGATATGCTACCAATCATATGCTATCATTCACAATTCCATCCAAGTGAGAGATATGCAACTAATCATATGATATCCTTCACAATTCCATCTAAGTGTGGCGCATGCTTATATTTACAATTCCAACTAAGAGAGAGATATGCTACCAATCATATGCTCTCATTCACAATTCCTTCTAAGTGTGGCACATGCAATCAATCGTATGCTATCATTCACAATTACATCTAAGTGTGGCACTTGCTATCATTCACAATTCTACCTGTGTGTGGCACATGCTATCATTTACAATTCCAACTAAGTGTGGCACATACTATCATTTACAATTCCATCTAAGTGTGGCACATGCTATGATTTAAAATTCCATCTAAGAGTGGCACATTCTATCATTCACATTTCCATCTAAGTGTGGCACATGCTTTCATTTACAATTCCAACTAAGAGAGGGATATTCTACCAACTATATGCTATCATTCACAATTCTATCTAAGTGTGGTGCATGCTATCATTTACAATTCCAACTAAGTGAGGGATATGCTACTAATCATATGCAATCATTCACAATTCCATCTAAGTGTGGCACATGCTATCATTCACAATTCTACCTGTGTGTGGCACATGGTATCATTTACAATTCCAACTAAGTGTGGCACATACTATCATTTACAATTCCATCTAACTGTGGCACATGCTATCATTCACAATTCCATATAAGTGTGGGACATGCTATGATTTAAAATTCCATCTAAGAGTGGCACATGCTATCATTCACATTTCCATCTAAGTGTGGTGCATGCTATCATTTACAATTCCAACAAGGTGAGCGATATGCTACCAATCATATGCAATCATTCAGAATTCTATCTAAGTGTGGCACATGCTTTCATTTACAATTCCAACTAAGAGAGGGATATGCTACAAATCATATGCTCTCATTCACAATTCCATCTAAGTGTGGCACATGCAACCAATCGTATGCTATCATTCACAATTCCATCTAAGTGTGGCACATGCTATCATACACAATTCTATCTAAGTGTTGCACATGGTATCATTTACAATTCCATCTAAGTGTGGCACATGCAACCAATCGTATGCTATCATTCACAATTCCATGTAAGTGTGGCACATGCTTTCATTTTCAATTTCAACTAGATGAGGGATAGGCTACCAATCGTATGCTATCTTTCACAATTCTATCGAAGTGTGGCACATGCTATCATTTACAATTCCATCTAAGTGTGGGACATGCTATGATTTAAAATTCCATCTAAGAATGGCACATGCTATCATTCACATTTCCATCTAAGTGTGGCACATGCTTTCATTTACAATTCCAACTATGAGAGGGATATTCTACCAATTATATGCTATCATTCACAATTCTATCTAAGTGTGGTGCATGCTATCATTTACAATTCCAACAAGATGAGGGATATGCTACCAATCATATGCTATTATTCACAATTCCATCCAAGTGAGGGATATGCAACTAATCATATGATATCCTTCACAATTCCATCTAAGTGTGGCGCATGCTTTCATTTACAATTCCAACTGAGAGAGGGATGTCCTACCAATCATATGCAATCATTCACAATTCTATCTAAGTGTGGCGCATGCGTTCATTTACAGTTCCAACTAAGAGAGGGATATGCTACATGTCAAATGCTATCATTCACAATTCCATCTAAGTATGGCACATGCAACCAATTGTATGCTATCATTCACAATTCCATCTAAGTGTGGCACATGCTATCATTCACAATTCTACTTGTGTGTGGCACATGCTATCATTTACAATTCCAACTAAGTGTGGCACATGCTATCATTCGCAATTCCATCTAAGTGTGGCACATGCTATCATTTACAATTCCATCTAAGTGTGGGACATACTATGATTTACAATTCCATCTAAGAGTGGCACATGCTATCATTCACAATTCCATGTAAGTGTGGCACATGCTTTCATTTACAATTCCAACTAGATGAGGGATAGGCTACCAATCGTATGCTATCATTCACAATTCCAACGAAGTGTGGCGCATGCTATCATTTACAATTCCATATAAGTGTGGCACATGCTATCATTCACAATTCCATCTTAGTGTGGCACATGCTTTCATTTACAATTCCAACTAAGAGAGGGATATTCTACCAATTATATGCTATCATTCACAATTCTATCTAAGTGTGGTGCATGCTATCATTTACAATTCCAACAAAGTGTGGCACATGCAACCAATCGTATGCTATCATTCACAATTCCATCCAAGTGTGGCACATGCTATCATTTACAATTCCATCTAATTGGGAGACTTGCTATGATTTACAATTCCATCTAAGAGTGGCACATGCGATCATTCACAATTCCAACTAAGTGTGGCACACACTTTCATTTACAATCCCATCTAAGTGTTGCACATGCTATCATATACAAATCCATCTAAGTGTGGCACATGCTATCATTCACATTTCCATATAAGTGTGGCACATGCTATCATTCACAATTCCATCTAAGTGTGGGACATGCTATCATTCACAATTCCATCTAAGTGTGGCCCATGCTATCATTCACAATTCTATCTATGTGTGGCACATGCTATCATTTACAATTCCATCTATGTGTGGCACATGCTATCATTCACAATTCCATCTAAGTGTGGCACATGCAACCAATTGTATGCTATCATTCACAATTCCATGTAAGTTTGGCACATGCTTTCATTTACAATTCCAACTATATGAGGGATAGGCTACCAATCCTATGCTATCTTTCACAATTCCATCCAAGTGTGGCCCATGCGACCAATCGTATGCTATCATTCACAATTCCATCTAAGTGTGGCGCATGCTATCATTTACAATTCCATCTAAGTGTGGGACATGCTATGATTTAAAATTCCATCTAAGAGTTACAAATGCTATCATTCACATTTGCATCTAAGTGTGGCACATGCTTTCATTTACAATTCCAACTAAGGGATAGATATTCTACCAATTATATGCTATCATTCACAATTCTATCTAAGTGTGGTGCATGCTATCATTTACAATTCCAACAAGGTGAGGGATATGCTACCAATCATATGCTATCATTCACAATTCCATCCAAGTGAGAGATATGCAACTAATCATATGATATCCTTCACAATTCCATCTAAGTGTGGCGCATGCTTATATTTACAATTCCAACTAAGAGAGAGATATGCTACCAATCATATGCTCTCATTCACAATTCCTTCTAAGTGTGGCACATGCAATCAATCGTATGCTATCATTCACAATTCCGTCTAAGTGTGGCACTTGCTATCATTCACAATTCTACCTGTGTGTGGCACATGCTATCATTTACAATTCCAACTAAGTGTGGCACATACTATCATTTACAATTCCATCTAAGTGTGGCACATGCTATGATTTAAAATTCCATCTAAGAGTGGCACATGCTATCATTCACATTTCCATCTAAGTGTGGCACATGCTTTCATTTACAATTCCAACTAAGAGAGGGATATTCTACCAATTATATGCTATCATTCACAATTCTATCTAAGTGTGGTGCATGCTATCATTTACAATTCCAACCAAGTGTGGCACATGCAACCAATCATATGCTATCATTCACAATTCCATCTAAGTGTGGCACATGCTATCATTCACAATTCTATCAAAGTGTGGCACATCGTATCATTTACAATTCCAATTAAGTGAGGGATATGCTACTAATCATATGCAATCATTCACAATTCCATCTAAGTGTGGCACATGCTATCATTCACAATTCTACCTGTGTGTGGCACATGGTATCATTTACAATTCCAACTAAGTGAGGCACATACTATCATTTACAATTCCATCTAACTGTGGCACATGCTATCATTCACAATTCCATATAAGTGTGGGACATGCTATGATTTAAAATTCCATCTAAGAGTGGCACATGCTATCATTCACATTTCCATCTAAGTGTGGTGCATGCTATCATTTACAATTCCAACAAGGTGAGCGATATGCTACCAATCATATGCAATCATTCAGAATTCTATCTAAGTGTGGCACATGCTTTCATTTACAATTCCAACTAAGAGAGGGATATGCTACCAATCACATGCTCTCATTCACAATTCCATCTAAGTGTGGCACATGCAACCAATCGTATGCTATCATTCACAATTCCATCTAAGTGTGGCACATGCTATCATACACAATTCTATCTAAGTGTTGCACATGGTATCATTTACAATTCCATCTAAGTGTGGCACATGCAACCAATCGTATGCTATCATTCACAATTCCATGTAAGTGTGGCACATGCTTTCATTTTCAATTTCAACTAGATGAGGGATAGGCTACCAATCGTATGCTATCTTTCACAATTCTATCGAAGTGTGGCACATGCTATCATTTACAATTCCATCTAAGTGTGGGACATGCTATGATTTAAAATTCCATCTAAGAATGGCACATGCTATCATTCACATTTCCATCTAAGTGTTGCACATGGTATCATTTACAATTCCATCTAAGTGTGGCACATGCAACTAATCATATGATATCCTTCACAATTCCATCTAAGTGTGGCGCATGCTTTCATTTACAATTCCAACTGAGAGAGGGATGTCCTACCAATCATATGCAATCATTCACAATTCTATCTAAGTGTGGTGCATGCTATCATTTACAATTCCAACAAAGTGTGGCACATGCAACCAATCGTATGCTATCATTCACAATTCCATCCAAGTGTGGTACATGCTATCATTTACAATTCCATCTAATTGGGAGACTTGCTATGATTTACAATTCCATCTAAGAGTGGCACATGCGATCATTCACAATTCCAACTAAGTGTGGCACACACTTTCATTTACAATCCCATCTAAGTGTTGCACATGCTATCATATACAAATCCATCTAAGTGTGGCACATGCTATCATTCACATTTCCATATAAGTGTGGCACATGCTATCATTCACAATTCCATCTAAGTGTGGGACATGCTATCATTCACAATTCCATCTAAGTGTGGCCCATGCTATCATTCACAATTCTATCTATGTGTGGGACATGCTATCATTCACAATTCCATCTAAGTGTGGCACATGCGATCATTCACAATTCTATCTATGTGCGGCACATGCTATCATTTACAATTCCATCTAAGTGTGGCACATGCAACCAATTGTATGCTATCATTCACAATTCCATGTAAGTTTGGCACATGCTTTCATTTACAATTCCAACTAGATGAGGGATAGGCTACCAATCCTATGCTATCTTTCACAATTCCATCCAAGTGTGGCCCATGCGACCAATCGTATGCTATCATTCACAATTCCATCAAAGTGTGGCGCATGCTATCATTTACAATTCCATCTAAGTGTGGGACATGCTATGATTTAAAATTCCATCTAAGAGTAGCACATGCTATCATTCACATTTCCATCTAAGTGTGGTGCATGCTATCATTTACAATTCCAACAAGGTGAGGGATATGCTACCAATCATATGCTATCATTCACAATTCCATCCAAGTGAGAGATATGCAACTAATCATATGATATCCTTCACAATTCCATTTAAGTGTGGCGCATGCTTATATTTACAATTCCAACTAAGAGAGAGATATGCTACCAATCATATGCTCTCATTCACAATTCCATCTAAGTGTGGCACATGTAACCAATCGTATGCTATCATTCACAATTCCATCTAAGTGTGGCACATGCTATCATTCACAAATCTACCTGTGTGTGGCACATGCTATCATTTACAATTCCAACTAAGTGTGGCACACACTTTCATTTACAATCCCATCTAAGTTTTGCACATGCTATCATATACAAACCCATCTAAGTGTGGCACATGCTATCATTCACATTTCCATCTAAGTGTGGCACATGCTATCATTCACAATTCCATCTAAGTGTGGGACATGCTATCATTCACAATTCCATCTAAGTGTGGCACATGCTATCATTTACAATTCTATCTATGTGTGGCACATGCTATCATTTACAATTCCATCTATGTGTGGCACATGCTATCATTCACAATTCCATCTAAGTGTGGCACATGCAACCAATTGTATGCTATCATTCACAATTCCATGTAAGTTTGGCACAGGCTTTCATTTACAATTCCAACTAGATGAGGGATAGGCTACCAATCCTATGCTATCTTTCACAATTCCATCCAAGTGTGGCCCATGCGACCAATCGTATGCTATCATTCACAATTCCATCTAAGTGTGCCGCATGCTATCATTTACAATTCCATCTAAGTGTGGGACATGCTATGATTTAAAATTCCATCTAAGAGTGGCACATGCTATATTTCACATTTCCATCTAAGTGTGGCACATGCTTTCATTTACAATTCCAACTATGAGAGGGATATTCTACCAATTATATGCTATCATTCACAATTCTATCTAAGTGTGGTGCATGCTATCATTTACAATTCCAACAAGATGAGGGATATGCTACCAATCATATGCTATTATTCACAATTCCATCCAAGTGAGGGATATGCAACTAATCATATGACATCCTTCACAATTCCATCTAAGTGTGGCACATGCTTTCATTTACAATTCCAACTGAGAGAGGGATGTGGTACCAATCATATGCAATCATTCACAATTCTATCTAAGTGTGGCACATGCGTTCATTTACAGTTCCAACTAAGAGAGGGATATGCTACATATCAAATGCTATCATTCACAATTCCATCTAAGTGTGGCACATGCAACCAATTGTATGCTATTATTCACAATTCCATCTAAGTGTGGCACATGCTATCATTCACAATTCTACTTGTGTGTGGCACATGCTATCATTTACAATTCCAACTAAGTGTGGCACATGCTATCATTCGCAATTCCATCTAAGTGTGGCACATGCTATCATTTACAATTTCATCTAAGTGTGGGACATACTATGATTTACAATTCCATCTAAGAGTGGCACATGCTATCATTAACAATTCCAACTAAGTGTGGCACACACTATCATTCACAATTCCATCTAAGTGTGGCACATGCTATCATTCACAATTCCATCTAAGTGTGGGACATGCTATGATTTACAATTCCATCTAAGAGTGGCACATGCTATAATTCACCATTCCAACTAAGAGTGGGATATGCTACCAATCATCTGCAATCATTCACAATTCTATGTAAGTGTGGCACATGCTATCATTTACAATTCCAACTAGGCGAGGGAGTTGCTACCAATCACATGCTATCTTTCACAATTCCATCCAAGTGTGGCACATGCTATCATTTACAATTCCATCGAATTGGGAGACTTGCTATGATTTACAATTCCATCTAAGAGTGGCACACACTTTAATTTACAATCCCATCTAAGTGTTGCACATGCTATCATATACAAATCCATCTTAGTGTGGCACATGCTATCATTCACATTTCCATCTAAGTGTGGCACATGCTATCATTCACAATTCCATCTAAGTGTGGGACATGCTATCATTCACAATTCCATCTAAGTGTGGCACATGCTATCATTCACAATTCTATCTATGTGCGGCACATGCTATCATTTACAATTCCATCTATGTGTGGCACATGCTATCATTCACAATTCCATCTAAGTGTGGCACATGCAACCAATTGTATGCTATCATTCACAATTCCATGTAAGTTTGGCACATGCTTTCATTTACAATTCCAACTAGATGAGGGATAGGCTACCAATCCTATGCTATCTTTCACAATTCCAATCAAGTGTGGCCCATGCGACCAATCGTATGCTATCATTCACAATTCCATCAAAGTGTGGCGCATGCTATCATTTACAATTCCATCTAAGTGTGGGACATGCTATGATTTAAAATTCCATCTAAGAGTAGCACATGCTATCATTCACATTTCCATCTAAGTGTGGCACATGCTTTCATTTACAATTCCAACTAAGGGAGGGATATTCTACCAATGATATGCTATCATCACAATTCTATCTAAGTGTGGTGCATGCTATCATTTACAATTCCAACAAGGTGAGGGATATGCTACCAATCATATGCTATCATTAACAATTCCATCCAAGTGAGAGATATGCAACTAATCATATGATATCCTTCACAATTCCATTTAAGTGTGGCGCATGCTTATATTTACAATTCCAACTAAGAGAGAGATATGCTACCAATCATATGCTCTCATTCACAATTCCATCTAAGTGTGGCACATGTAACCAATCGTATGCTATCATTCACAATTCCATCTAAGTGTGGCACATGCTATCATTCACAAATCTACCTGTGTGTGGCACATGCTATCATTTACAATTCCAACTAAGTGTGGCACACACTTTCATTTACAATCCCATCTAAGTTTTGCACATGCTATCATATACAAACCCATCTAAGTGTGGCACATGCTATCATTCACATTTCCATCTAAGTGTGGCACATGCTATCATTCACAATTCCATCTAAGTGTGGGACATGCTATCATTCACAATTCCATCTAAGTGTGGCACATGCTATCATTTACAATTCTATCTATGTGTGGCACATGCTATCATTTACAATTCCATCTATGTGTGGCACATGCTATCATTCACAATTCCATCTAAGTGTGGCACATGCAACCAATTGTATGCTATCATTCACAATTCCATGTAAGTTTGGCACAGGCTTTCATTTACAATTCCAACTAGATGAGGGATAGGCTACCAATCATATGCAATCATTCACAATTCTAAATAAGTGTGGCGCATGCGTTCATTTACAGTTCCAACTAAGAGAGGGATATGCTACATATCAAATGCTATCATTCACAATTCCATCTAAGTGTGGCACATGCAACCAATCCTATGCTATCATTCACAATTCCATCTAAGTGTGGCACATGCTATCATTCACAATTCTACTTGTGTGTGGCACATGCTATCATTTACAATTCCAACTAAGTGTGGCACATGCTATCATTCGCAATTCCATCTAAGTGTGGCACATGCTATCATTTACAATTTCATCTAAGTGTGGGACATACTATGATTTACAATTCCATCTAAGAGTGGCACATGCTATCATTAACAATTCCAACTAAGTGTGGCACACACTATCATTCACAATTCCATCTAAGTGTGGCACATGCTATCATTCACAATTCCATCTAAGTGTGGGACATGCTATGATTTACAATTCCATCTAAGAGTGGCACATGCTATCATTTACAATTCCAACTAGGCGAGGGAGTTGCTACCAATCACATGCTATCTTTCACAATTCCATCCAAGTGTGGCACATGCTATCATTTACAATTCCATCTAATTGGGAGACTTGCTATGATTTACAATTCCATCTAAGAGTGGCACATGCTATCATTCACAATTCCAACTAAGTGTGGCACACACTTTAATTTACAATACCATCTAAGTGTTGCACATGCTATCATATACAAATCCATCTAAGTGTGGCACATGCTATCATTCACATTTCCATCTAAGTGTGGCACATGCTATCATTCACAATTCCATCTAAGTGTGGGACATGCTATCATTCACAATTCCATCTAAGTGTGGCACATGCTATCATTCACAATTCTATCTATGTGCGGCACATGCTATCATTTACAATTCCATCTATGTGTGGCACATGCTATCATTCACAATTCCATCTAAGTGTGGCACATGCAACCAATTGTATGCTATCATTCACAATTCCATGTAAGTTTGGCACAGGCTTTCATTTACAATTCCAACTAGATGAGGGATAGGCTACCAATCCTATGCTATCTTTCACAATTCCATCCAAGTGTGGCCCATGCGACCAATCGTATGCTATCATTCACAATTCCATCTAAGTGTGGCGCATGCTATCATTTACAATTCCATCTAAGTGTGGGACATGCTATGATTTAAAATTCCATCTAAGAGTGGCACATGCTATAATTCACATTTCCATCTAAGTGTGGCACATGCTTTCATTTACAATTCCAACTAAGGGAGGGATATTCTACCAATTATATGCTATCATTCACAATTCTATCTAAGTGTGGTGCATGCTATCATTTACAATTCCAACAAGGTGAGGGATATGCTACCAATCATATGCTATCATTCACAATTCCATCCAAGTGAGAGATATGCAACTAATCATATGATATCCTTCACAATTCCATCTAAGTGTGGCGCATGCTTATATTTACAATTCCAACTAAGAGAGAGATATGCTACCAATCATATGCTCTCATTCACCATTCCATCTAAGTGTGGCACATGCTATCATTCACAATTCTACCTGTGTGTGGCACATGCTATCATTTACAATTCCAACTAAGTGTGGGACATACTATCATTTACAATTCCATCTAAGTGTGGTACATGCTATCATTCACAATTCCATCTAAGTGTGGGACATGCTATGATTTAAAATTCCATCTAAGAGTGGCACATGCTATCATTCACATTTCCATCTAAGTGTGGCACATGCTTTCATTTACAATTCCAACTAAGAGAGGGATATTCTACCAATTATATGCTATCATTCACAATTCTATCTAAGTGTGGTGCATGCTATCATTTACAATTCCAACAAAGTGTGGCACATGCAACCAATCGTATGCTATCATTCACAATTCCATCTAAGTGTGGCACATGCTATCATTCACAATTCTATCTAAGTGTGGCACATGGTATCATTTACAATTCCAACTAAGTGAGGGATATGCTACCAATCATATGCAATCATTCACAATTCCATCTAAGTGTGGCGCATGCTTATATTTACAATTCCAACTAAGAGAGAGATATGCTACCAATCATATGCTCTCATTCACAATTCCATCTAAGTGTGGCACATGCAACCAATCGTATGCTATCATTCACAATTCCATCTAAGTGTGGCACATGCTATCATTCACAATTCTACCTGTGTGTGGCACATGCTATCATTTACAATTCCAACTAAGTGTGGCACATGCTATCATTCACATTTCCATCTAAATGTGGCACATGCTATCATTCACAATTCCATCTAAGTGTGGGACATGCTATCATTCACAATTCCATCTAAGTGTGGCACATGCTATCATTTACAATTCTATCTATGTGTGGCACATGCTATAATTTACAATTCCATCTATGTGTGGCACATGCTATCATTCACAATTCCATCTAAGTGTGGCACATGCAACCAATTGTATGCTATCATTCACAATTCCATGTAAGTTTGGCACAGGCTTTCATTTACAATTCCAACTAGATGAGGGATAGTCTACCAATCCTATGCTATCTTTCACAATTCCATCCAAGTGTGGCCCATGCGACCAATCGTATGCTATCATTCACAATTCCATCTAAGTGTGCC
Source organism: Ambystoma mexicanum (assembly GCF_040938575.1). Taxonomy (NCBI): domain Eukaryota; kingdom Metazoa; phylum Chordata; class Amphibia; order Caudata; family Ambystomatidae; genus Ambystoma; species Ambystoma mexicanum. The sequence goes on along the minus strand of NC_090933.1, from coordinate 1,390,080,745 downwards.
GCATGCTATCATTTACAATTCCATCTAAGTGTGGGACATGCTATGATTTAAAATTCCATCTAAGAGTGGCACATGCTATAATTCACATTTCCATCTAAGTGTGGCACATGCTTTCATTTACAATTCCAACTAAGGGAGGGATATTCTACCAATTATATGCTATCATTCACAATTCTATCTAAGTGTGGTGCATGCTATCATTTACAATTCCAACAAGGTGAGGGATATGCTACCAATCATATGCTATCATTCACAATTCCATCCAAGTGAGAGATATGCAACTAATCATATGATATCCTTCACAATTCCATCTAAGTGTGGCGCATGCTTATATTTACAATTCCAACTAAGAGAGAGATATGCTACCAATCATATGCTCTCATTCACAATTCCATCTAAGTGTGGCACATGCAACCAATCGTATGCTATCATTCACAATTCCATCTAAGTGTGGCACATGCTATCATTCACAATTCTACCTGTGTGTGGCACATGCTATCATTTACAATTCCAACTAAGTGTGGGACATACTATCATTTACAATTCCATCTAAGTGTGGTACATGCTATCATTCACAATTCCATCTAAGTGTGGGACATGCAATGATTTAAAATTCCATCTAAGAGTGGTACATGCTATCATTCACATTTCCATCTAAGTGTGGCACATGCTTTCATTTACAATTCCAACTAAGAGAGGGATATGCTACCAATCATATGCAATCATTCAGATTGCTATCTCAGTGTGGCACATGCTTTCATTTACAATTCCATCTAAGAGAGGGATATGCTACCGATCGTATGCTATCATTTACAATTCCATCTAAGTGTGGCACATGCTATCATTCACAATTCTACCTGTGTGTGTCACATGTTATCATTAACAATTCTATCTATGTGTGGCGCATGCTATCATTTACAATTCCATCTAAGTGTGGCACATGCTATCATTCACAATTCCATCTAAGTGTGGGACATGCTATGATTTAAAATTCCATCTAAGAGTGGCACATGCTATCATTCACATTTCCATCTAAGTGTGGTGCATGCTATCATTTACAATTCCAACAAGGTGAGGGATATGCTACCAATCATATGCAATCATTCAGAATTCTATCTAAGTGTGGCACATGTTATCATTCACAATTCTATCTATGTGTGGCACATGCTTTCATTTACGATTCCAACTAAGAGAGAGATATGCTACCAATCATATGCTCTCATTCACAATTCCATCCAAGTGTGGCACATGCAACCAATCGTATGGTATCATTCACAATTCCATCTAAGTGTGGCACATGCTATCATTCACAATTCTACCTGTGTGTGGCATATGCTATCATTTACAATTCCAACTAAGTGTGGCACATACTATCATTTACAATTCCATCTAAGTGTGGCACATGCTATCATTCACAATTCCATCTAAGTGTGGGACATGCTATGATTTAAAATTCCATCTAAGAGTGGCACATGCTATCATTCACATTTCCATCTAAGTGTGGTGCATGCTATCATTTACAATTCCAACAAGGTGAGGGATATGCTACCAATCATATGCAATCATTCACAATTCCATCTAAGTGTGGCACATGCAACCAATCGTATGCTATCATTCACAATTCTATCTAACTGTTGCACATGGTATCATTTACAATTCCAACTAAGTGAGGAATATGCTACTAATTATATGCAATCATTCACAATTCCATCTAAGAGTGGCACATGCTATCATTCACATTTCCATCTAAGTGTGGTGCATGCTATCATTTACAATTCCAACAAGGTGAGGGATATGCTACCAATCATAAGCAATCATTCAGAATTCTATCTAAGTGTGGCACATGTTATCATTCACAATTCTATCTATGTGTGGCACATGCTTTTATTTACAATTCCAACTAAGAGAGAGATATGCTACCAATCATATGCTCTCATTCACCATTCCATCTAAGTGTGGCACATGCTATCATTCACAATTCTACCTGTGTGTGGCACATGCTATCATTTACAATTCCAACTAAGTGTGGGACATACTATCATTTACAATTCCATCTAAGTGTGGTACATGCTATCATTCACAATTCCATCTAAGTGTGGGACATGCTATGATTTAAAATTCCATCTAAGAGTGGCACATGCTATCATTCACATTTCCATCTAAGTGTGGCACATGCTTTCATTTACAATTCCAACTAAGAGAGGGATATTCTACCAATTATATGCTATCATTCACAATTCTATCTAAGTGTGGTGCATGCTATCATTTACAATTCCAACAAAGTGTGGCACATGCAACCAATCGTATGCTATCATTCACAATTCCATCTAAGTGTGGCACATGCTATCATTCACAATTCTATCTAAGTGTGGCACATGGTATCATTTACAATTCCAACTAAGTGAGGGATATGCTACCAATCTTATGCAATCATTCACAATTCCATCTAAGTGTGGCGCATGCTTATATTTACAATTCCAACTAAGAGAGAGATATGCTACCAATCATATGCTCTCATTCACAATTCCATCTAAGTGTGGCACATGCAACCAATCGTATGCTATCATTCACAATTCCATCTAAGTGTGGCACATGCTATCATTCACAATTCTACCTGTGTGTGGCACATGCTATCATTTACAATTCCAACTAAGTGTGGCACATGCTATCATTCACATTTCCATCTAAATGTGGCACATGCTATCATTCACAATTCCATCTAAGTGTGGGACATGCTATCATTCACAATTCCATCTAAGTGTGGCACATGCTATCATTTACAATTCTATCTATGTGTGGCACATGCTATAATTTACAATTCCATCTATGTGTGGCACATGCTATCATTCACAATTCCATCTAAGTGTGGCACATGCAACCAATTGTATGCTATCATTCACAATTCCATGTAAGTTTGGCACAGGCTTTCATTTACAATTCCAACTAGATGAGGGATAGTCTACCAATCCTATGCTATCTTTCACAATTCCATCCAAGTGTGGCCCATGCGACCAATCGTATGCTATCATTCACAATTCCATCTAAGTGTGCCGCATGCTATCATTTACAATTCCATCTAAGTGTGGGACATGCTATGATTTAAAATTCCATCTAAGAGTGGCACATGCTATAATTCACATTTCCATCTAAGTGTGGCACATGCTTTCATTTACAATTCCAACTAAGGGAGGGATATTCTACCAATTATATGCTATCATTCACAATTCTATCTAAGTGTGGTGCATGCTATCATTTACAATTCCAACAAGGTGAGGGATATGCTACCAATCATATGCTATCATTCACAATTCCATCCAAGTGAGAGATATGCAACTAATCATATGATATCCTTCACAATTCCATCTAAGTGTGGCGCATGCTTATATTTACAATTCCAACTAAGAGAGAGATATGCTACCAATCATATGCTCTCATTCACAATTCCATCTAAGTGTGGCACATGCAACCAATCGTATGCTATCATTCACAATTCCATCTAAGTGTGGCACATGCTATCATTCACAATTCTACCTGTGTGTGGCACATGCTATCATTTACAATTCCAACTAAGTGTGGGACATACTATCATTTACAATTCCATCTAAGTGTGGTACATGCTATCATTCACAATTCCATCTAAGTGTGGGACATGCAATGATTTAAAATTCCATCTAAGAGTGGTACATGCTATCATTCACATTTCCATCTAAGTGTGGCACATGCTTTCATTTACAATTCCAACTAAGAGAGGGATATGCTACCAATCATATGCAATCATTCAGATTGCTATCTCAGTGTGGCACATGCTTTCATTTACAATTCCATCTAAGAGAGGGATATGCTACCGATCGTATGCTATCATTTACAATTCCATCTAAGTGTGGCACATGCTATCATTCACAATTCTACCTGTGTGTGTCACATGTTATCATTAACAATTCTATCTATGTGTGGCGCATGCTATCATTTACAATTCCATCTAAGTGTGGCACATGCTATCATTCACAATTCCATCTAAGTGTGGGACATGCTATGATTTAAAATTCCATCTAAGAGTGGCACATGCTATCATTCACATTTCCATCTAAGTGTGGTGCATGCTATCATTTACAATTCCAACAAGGTGAGGGATATGCTACCAATCATATGCAATCATTCAGAATTCTATCTAAGTGTGGCACATGTTATCATTCACAATTCTATCTATGTGTGGCACATGCTTTCATTTACAATTCCAACTAAGAGAGAGATATGCTACCAATCATATGCTCTCATTCACAATTCCATCCAAGTGTGGCACATGCAACCAATCGTATGGTATCATTCACAATTCCATCTAAGTGTGGCACATGCTATCATTCACAATTCTACCTTTGTGTGGCATATGCTATCATTTACAATTCCAACTAAGTGTGGCACATACTATCATTTACAATTCCATCTAAGTGTGGCACATGCTATCATTCACAATTCCATCTAAGTGTGGGACATGCTATGATTTAAAATTCCATCTAAGAGTGGCACATGCTATCATTCACATTTCCATCTAAGTGTGGTGCATGCTATCATTTACAATTCCAACAAGGTGAGGGATATGCTACCAATCATATGCAATCATTCACAATTCCATCTAAGTGTGGCACATGCAACCAATCGTATGCTATCATTCACAATTCTATCTAACTGTTGCACATGGTATCATTTACAATTCCAACTAAGTGAGGAATATGCTACTAATTATATGCAATCATTCACAATTCCATCTAAGTGTGGCACATGCAACCGATCGTATGTTATCATTCACAATTAAATCTAAGTTTGATGCATGCTTTCATTTACAATTCCATCCAAGTGTGGCATATGCTATCATTTTCAATTCCATATAAGTGTGGCACATGCTATCATTCACAATTCCATCTAAGTGTGGCACATGCAACCAATCCTATGCTATCATTCACAATTCCATCTAAGTGTGGCACATGCTATCTTTTACAATTCCAACTAAGTGAGGGATATGCTACCAATCGTATGCTATCATGCAAAATTCTATCTTAGTGCGCCGCTTGCTTTCATTTACAATTCCAACTAAGAGAGGGATATGCTACCAATCATATGCAATCATTCAGATTTCTATCTAAGTGTGGCACATGCTTTCATTTACAATTCCATCTAAGAGAGGGATATGCTACCGATCGTATGCTATCATTCACAATTCCATCTAAGTGTGGCACATGTTATCATTCACAATTACAACTACGTGAATGATATGCTACCAATCATATGCTATCATTTACAATTCCAACTAAGTGTGGCACATGCAACCAATCGTATGCTATCATTCACAATTCCATGCAAGTGTGCCACATGCTTTCATTTACAATTCCAACTAGATGAGGGATAGGCTACCAATCGTATGCTATCATTCACAATTCCATCGAATTGTGGCACATGCTTTCATTTACAATTCCAACTAGATGAGGGATAGGCTACCAATCGTATGCTATCATTCACAATTCCATCGAAGTGTGGCGCATGCTTTCATTTACAATTCCATATAAGTGTGGCACATGCTATCATTCACAATTCCATCTAAGTGTGGCACATGCAACCAATCATATGCTATCATTCACAATTCCAACTAAGTGTGGCACATGCTTTCATTTACAATTCCATCTAAGAGAGGGATATGCTACCGATCGTATGCTATCATTCACAATTCCATCTAAGTGTGTCACATGTTATCATTCACAATTCTATCTATGTGTGGCACATGCTATCATTTACAATTCCAACTAAGTGTGGCACATGCTATCATTCACAATTCCATCTAAGTGTGGCACATTATATCATTCACAATTCTATCTATGTGTGGCACATGCTATCATTCCATCTAAGTGTGGCACATGCTTTCATTTACAATTCCAACTAAGTGAGGCATATGCTACAATTCATATGCTCTCATTCACAATTCCATCTAAGTGTGGCACATGCAACCAATCGTATGATATCATTCACAATTCCATCTAAGTGTGGCACATGCTATCATTCACAATTCTACCTGTGTGTGGCACATGCTATCATTTACAATTCCAACTAAGTGTGGGACATACTATCATTTACAATTCCATCTAAGTGTGGTACATGCTATCATTCACAATTCCATCTAAGTGTGGGACATGCAATGATTTAAAATTCCATCTAAGAGTGGTACATGCTATCATTCACATTTCCATCTAAGTGTGGCACATGCTTTCATTTACAATTCCAACTAAGAGAGGGATATGCTACCAATCATATGCAATCATTCAGATTGCTATCTCAGTGTGGCACATGCTTTCATTTACAATTCCATCTAAGAGAGGGATATGCTACCGATCGTATGCTATCATTTACAATTCCATCTAAGTGTGGCACATGCTATCATTCACAATTCTACCTGTGTGTGTCACATGTTATCATTAACAATTCTATCTATGTGTGGCACATGCTATCATTTACAATTCCATCTAAGTGTGGCACATGCTATCATTCACAATTCCATCTAAGTGTGGGACATGCTATGATTTAAAATTCCATCTAAGAGTGGCACATGCTATCATTCACATTTCCATCTAAGTGTGGTGCATGCTATCATTTACAATTCCAACAAGGTGAGGGATATGCTACCAATCATATGCAATCATTCAGAATTCTATCTAAGTGTGGCACATGTTATCATTCACAATTCTATCTATGTGTGGCACATGCTTTCATTTACAATTCCAACTAAGAGAGAGATATGCTACCAATCATATGCTCTCATTCACAATTCCATCCAAGTGTGGCACATGCAACCAATCGTATGGTATCATTCACAATTCCATCTAAGTGTGGCACATGCTATCATTCACAATTCTACCTGTGTGTGGCACATGCTATCATTTACAATTCCAACTAAGTGTGGCACATACTATCATTTACAATTCCATCTAAGTGTGGCACATGCTATCATTCACAATTCCATCTAAGTGTGGGACATGCTATGATTTAAAATTCCATCTAAGAGTGGCACATGCTATCATTCACATTTCCATCTAAGTGTGGTGAATGCTATCATTTACAATTCCAACAAGGTGAGGGATATGCTACCAATCATATGCAATCATTCAGAATTCTATCTAAGTGTGGCACATGCTTTCATTTACAATTCCAACTAAGAGATTGATATGCTACCAATCATATGCTCTCATTCACAATTCCATCTAAGTGTGGCACATGCAACCAATCGTATGCTATCATTCACAATTCTATCTAACTGTTGCACATGGTATCATTTACAATTCCAACTAAGTGAGGAATATGCTACTAATTATATGCAATCATTCACAATTCCATCTAAGTGTTGCACATGCAACCGATCGTATGTTATCATTCACAATTAAATCTGAGTTTGATGCATGCTTTCATTTACAATTCCATCCAAGTGTGGCATATGCTATCATTTTCAATTCCATATAAGTGTGGCACATGCTATCATTCACAATTCCATCTAAGTGTGGCACATGCAACCAATCCTATGCTATCATTCACAATTCCATCTAAGTGTGGCACATGCTATCTTTTACAATTCCAACTAAGTGAGGGATATGCTACCAATCATATGCTATCATGCAAAATTCTATCTTAGTGCGCCGCTTGCTTTCATTTACAATTCCAACTAAGAGAGGGATATGCTACCAATCATATGCAATCATTCAGATTTCTATCTAAGTGTGGCACATGCTTTCATTTACAATTCCATCTAAGAGAGGGATATGCTACCGATCGTATGCTATCATTCACAATTCCATCTAAGTGTGGCACATGTTATCATTCACAATTACAACTAGGTGAATGATATGCTACCAATCATATGCTATCATTTACAATTCCAACTAAGTGTGGCACATGCAACCAATCGTATGCTATCATTCACAATTCTATGCAAGTGTGCCACATGCTTTCATTTACAATTCCAACTAGATGAGGGATAGGCTACCAATCGTATGCTATCATTCACAATTCCATCGAAGTGTGGCACATGCTTTCATTTACAATTCCAACTAGATGAGGGATAGGCTACCAATCGTATGCTATCATTCACAATTCCATCGAAGTGTGGCGCATGCTTTCATTTACAATTCCATATAAGTGTGGCACATGCTATCATTCACAATTCCATCTAAGTGTGGCACATGCAACCAATCATATGCTATCATTCACAATTCCATCTAAGTGTGGCACATGCTTTCATTTACAATTCCATCTAAGAGAGGGATATGCTACCGATCGTATGCTATCATTCACAATTCCATCTAAGTGTGTCACATGTTATCATTCACAATTCTATCTATGTGTGGCACATGCTATCATTTACAATTCCAACTAAGTGTGGCACATGCTATCATTCACAATTCCATCTAAGTGTCGCACATGCAACCAATCATATGCTATCATTCACAATTCCATCTAAGTGTGGCACATTATATCATTCACAATTCTATCTATGTGTGGCACATGCTATCATTTACAATTCCAACTAAGTGAGGCATATGCTACAATTCATATGCAATCATTCACAATTCTATCTAAGTGTGGCACATGCTATCATTTACAATTCCAACTAGGTGAGGGTAATCCTACCAATCATATGCTATCTTTCACAATTCCATCCAAGTGTGGCACATGCGACCAATTGTATGCTATCATTCACAATTCCATCAAAGTGTGTTGCATGCTATCATTTGCAATTCCATCTAAGTGTGGGACATTCTATGATGTACAATTCCATCTAAGAGAGGGATATGCTACCAATCATATGCTATCATTCACAATTCTATCTAAGGGTGGTGCATGCTATCATTTACAATTACAACTAGGTTAATGATATGCTACCAATCATATGCTATCATTTACAATTCCAACTAAGTGTGGCACATGCAACCAATCGTATGCTATCATTCACAATTCCATGTAAGTGTGGCACATGCTTTCATTTACAATTTCAACTAGATGAGGGATAGGCTACCAATCGTATGCTATCTTTCACAATTCTATCGAAGTGTGGCGCATGCTATCATTTACAATTCCATCTAAGTGTGGGACATGCTATGATTTAAAATTCCATCTAAGAATGGCACATGCTATCATTCACATTTCCATCTAAGTGTGGCACATTTTTTCATTTACAATTCCAACTAAGAGAGGGATATTCTACCAATTAGATGCTATCATTCACAATTCTACCTGTGTGTGGCACATGCTATCATTCACAATTCCATCGAAGTGTGGCGCATGCTATCATTTACAATTCCATATAAGTGTGGCACATGCTATCATTCACAATTCCATCTAAGTGTGGCACATGCAACCAATCGTATGCTATCATTCACAATTCCATCGAAGTGTGGCACATGCTTTCATTTACAATTCCATCTAAGAGAGGGATATGCTACCGATCGTATGCTATCATTCACAATTCCATCTAAGTGTGTCACATGTTATCATTCACAATTCTATCTATGTTTGGCACATGCTATCATTTACAATTCCAACTAAGTGTGGCACATGCTATCATTCACAATTCCATCTAAGTGTCGCACATGCAACCAATCATATGCTATCATTCACAATTCCATCTAAGTGTGGCACATGCTATCTTTTACAATTCCAACTAAGTGAGGGATATGCTACCAATCGTATGCTATCATGCAAAATTCTATCTTAGTGCGCCGCTTGCTTTCATTTACAATTCCAACTAAGAGAGGGATATGCTACCAATCATATGCAATCATTCAGATTTCTATCTAAGTGTGGCACATGCTTTCATTTACAATTCCATCTAAGAGAGGGATATGCTACCGATCGTATGCTATCATTCACAATTCCATCTAAGTGTGGCACATGTTATCATTCACAATTACAACTAGGTGAATGATATGCTACCAATCATATGCTATCATTTACAATTCCAACTAAGTGTGGCACATGCAACCAATCGTATGCTATCATTCACAATTCCATGCAAGTGTGCCACATGCTTTCATTTACAATTCCAACTAGATGAGGGATAGGCTACCAATCGTATGCTATCATTCACAATTCCATCGAATTGTGGCACATGCTTTCATTTACAATTCCAACTAGATGAGGGATAGGCTACCAATCGTATGCTATCATTCACAATTCCATCGAAGTGTGGCGCATGCTTTCATTTACAATTCCATATAAGTGTGGCACATGCTATCATTCACAATTCCATCTAAGTGTGGCACATGCAACCAATCATATGCTATCATTCACAATTCCAACTAAGTGTGGCACATGCTTTCATTTACAATTCCATCTAAGAGAGGGATATGCTACCGATCGTATGCTATCATTCACAATTCCATCTAAGTGTGTCACATGTTATCATTCACAATTCTATCTATGTGTGGCACATGCTATCATTTACAATTCCAACTAAGTGTGGCACATGCTATCATTCACAATTCCATCTAAGTGTCGCACATGCAACCAATCATATGCTATCATTCACAATTCCATCTAAGTGTGGCACATTATATCATTCACAATTCTATCTATGTGTGGCACATGCTATCATTCCATCTAAGTGTGGCACATGCTTTCATTTACAATTCCAACTAAGTGAGGCATATGCTACAATTCATATGCTCTCATTCACAATTCCATCTAAGTGTGGCACATGCAACCAATCGTATGATATCATTCACAATTCCATCTAAGTGTGGCACATGCTATCATTCACAATTCTACCTGTGTGTGGCACATGCTATCATTTACAATTCCAACTAAGTGTGGGACATACTATCATTTACAATTCCATCTAAGTGTGGTACATGCTATCATTCACAATTCCATCTAAGTGTGGGACATGCAATGATTTAAAATTCCATCTAAGAGTGGTACATGCTATCATTCACATTTCCATCTAAGTGTGGCACATGCTTTCATTTACAATTCCAACTAAGAGAGGGATATGCTACCAATCATATGCAATCATTCAGATTGCTATCTCAGTGTGGCACATGCTTTCATTTAGAATTCCATCTAAGAGAGGGATATGCTACCGATCGTATGCTATCATTTACAATTCCATCTAAGTGTGGCACATGCTATCATTCACAATTCTACCTGTGTGTGTCACATGTTATCATTAACAATTCTATCTATGTGTGGCACATGCTATCATTTACAATTCCATCTAAGTGTGGCACATGCTATCATTCACAATTCCATCTAAGTGTGGGACATGCTATGATTTAAAATTCCATCTAAGAGTGGCACATGCTATCATTCACATTTCCATCTAAGTGTGGTGCATGCTATCATTTACAATTCCAACAAGGTGAGGGATATGCTACCAATCACATGCAATCATTCAGAATTCTATCTAAGTGTGGCACATGTTATCATTCACAATTCTATCTATGTGTGGCACATGCTTTCATTTACAATTCCAACTAAGAGAGAGATATGCTACCAATCATATGCTCTCATTCACAATTCCATCCAAGTGTGGCACATGCAACCAATCGTATGGTATCATTCACAATTCCATCTAAGTGTGGCACATGCTATCATTCACAATTCTACCTGTGTGTGGCACATGCTATCATTTACAATTCCAACTAAGTGTGGCACATACTATCATTTACAATTCCATCTAAGTGTGGCACATGCTATCATTCACAATTCCATCTAAGTGTGGGACATGCTATGATTTAAAATTCCATCTAAGAGTGGCACATGCTATCATTCACATTTCCATCTAAGTGTGGTGAATGCTATCATTTACAATTCCAACAAGGTGAGGGATATGCTACCAATCATATGCAATCATTCAGAATTCTATCTAAGTGTGGCACATGCTTTCATTTACAATTCCAACTAAGAGATTGATATGCTACCAATCATATGCTCTCATTCACAATTCCATCTAAGTGTGGCACATGCAACCAATCGTATGCTATCATTCACAATTCTATCTAACTGTTGCACATGGTATCATTTACAATTACAACTAAGTGAGGAATATGCTACTAATTATATGCAATCATTCACAATTCCATCTAAGTGTGGCACATGCAACCGATCGTATGTTATCATTCACAATTAAATCTGAGTTTGATGCATGCTTTCATTTACAATTCCATCCAAGTGTGGCATATGCTATCATTTTCAATTCCATATAAGTGTGGCACATGCTATCATTCACAATTCCATCTAAGTGTGGCACATGCAACCAATCCTATGCTATCATTCACAATTCCATCTAAGTGTGGCACATGCTATCTTTTACAATTCCAACTAAGTGAGGGATATGCTACCAATCATATGCTATCATGCAAAATTCTATCTTAGTGCGCCGCTTGCTTTCATTTACAATTCCAACTAAGAGAGGGATATGCTACCAATCATATGCAATCATTCAGATTTCTATCTAAGTGTGGCACATGCTTTCATTTACAATTCCATCTAAGAGAGGGATATGCTACCGATCGTATGCTATCATTCACAATTCCATCTAAGTGTGGCACATGTTATCATTCACAATTACAACTAGGTGAATGATATGCTACCAATCATATGCTATCATTTACAATTCCAACTAAGTGTGGCACATGCAACCAATCGTATGCTATCATTCACAATTCAATGCAAGTGTGCCACATGCTTTCATTTACAATTCCAACTAGATGAGGGATAGGCTACCAATCGTATGCTATCATTCACAATTCCATCGAAGTGTGGCACATGCTTTCATTTACAATTCCAACTAGATGAGGGATAGGCTACCAATCGTATGCTATCATTCACAATTCCATCGAAGTGTGGCGCATGCTTTCATTTACAATTCCATATAAGTGTGGCACATGCTATCATTCACAATTCCATCTAAGTGTGGCACATGCAACCAATCATATGCTATCATTCACAATTCCATCTAAGTGTGGCACATGCTTTCATTTACAATTCCATCTAAGAGAGGGATATGCTACCGATCGTATGCTATCATTCACAATTCCATCTAAGTGTGTCACATGTTATCATTCACAATTCTATCTATGTGTGGCACATGCTATCATTTACAATTCCAACTAAGTGTGGCACATGCTATCATTCACAATTCCATCTAAGTGTCGCACATGCAACCAATCATATGCTATCATTCACAATTCCATCTAAGTGTGGCACATTATATCATTCACAATTCTATCTATGTGTGGCACATGCTATCATTTACAATTCCAACTAAGTGAGGCATATGCTACAATTCATATGCAATCATTCACAATTCTATCTAAGTGTGGCACATGCTATCATTTACAATTCCAACTAGGTGAGGGTAATCCTACCAATCATATGCTATCTTTCACAATTCCATCCAAGTGTGGCACATGCGACCAATTGTATGCTATCATTCACAATTCCATCAAAGTGTGTCGCATGCTATCATTTGCAATTCCATCTAAGTGTGGGACATTCTATGATGTACAATTCCATCTAAGAGAGGGATATGCTACCAATCATATGCTATCATTCACAATTCTATCTAAGGGTGGTGCATGCTATCATTTACAATTACAACTAGGTTAATGATATGCTACCAATCATATGCTATCATTTACAATTCCAACTAAGTGTGGCACATGCAACCAATCGTATGCTATCATTCACAATTCCATGTAAGTGTGGCACATGCTTTCATTTACAATTTCAACTAGATGAGGGATAGGCTACCAATCGTATGCTATCTTTCACAATTCTATCGAAGTGTGGCGCATGCTATCATTTACAATTCCATCTAAGTGTGGGACATGCTATGATTTAAAATTCCATCTAAGAATGGCACATGCTATCATTCACATTTCCATCTAAGTGTGGCACATTTTTTCATTTACAATTCCAACTAAGAGAGGGATATTCTACCAATTAGATGCTATCATTCACAATTCTACCTGTGTGTGGCACATGCTATCATTCACAATTCCATCGAAGTGTGGCGCATGCTATCATTTACAATTCCATATAAGTGTGGCACATGCTATCATTCACAATTCCATCTAAGTGTGGCACATGCAACCAATCGTATGCTATCATTCACAATTCCATCGAAGTGTGGCACATGCTTTCATTTACAATTCCATCTAAGAGAGGGATATGCTACCGATCGTATGCTATCATTCACAATTCCATCTAAGTGTGTCACATGTTATCATTCACAATTCTATCTATGTTTGGCACATGCTATCATTTACAATTCCATCTAAGTGTGGCACATTATATCATTCACAATTCTATCTATGTGTGGCACATGCTATCATTCCATCTAAGTGTGGCACATGCTATCATTCACAATTCCATCTAAGTGTGGCACATGCTATCATTCACAATTCCAACTAAGTGAGGGATATGCTACCAATCATATGCTATCATGCAAAATTCTATCTTAGTGCGCCGCTTGCTTTCATTTACAATTCCAACTAAGAGAGGGATATGCTACCAATCATATGCAATCATTCAGATTTCTATCTAAGTGTTGCACATGCTTTCATTTACAATTCCATCTAAGAGAGGGATATGCTACCAATCGTATGCTATCATTCACAATTCCATCTACGTGTGGCACATGTTATCATTCACAATTACAACTAGGTGAATGATATGCTACCAATCATATGCTATCATTTACAATTCCAACTAAGTGTGGCACATGCAACCAATCGTATGCTATCATTCACAATTCCATGTAAGTGTGGCACATGCTTTCATTTACAATTCCAACTAGATGAGGGATAGGCTACCAATCGTATGCTATCATTCACAATTCCATCTAAGTGTGGCACATGCTTTCATTTACAATTCCAACTAGATGAGGGATAGGCTACCAATCGTATGCTATCATTCACAATTCCATCGAAGTGTGGCGCATGCTATCATTTACAATTCCATATAAGTGTGGCAAGTGCTATCATTCACAATTCCATCTAAGTGTGGCACATGCAACCAATCGTATGCTATCATTCACAATTCCATCTAAGTGTGGCACATGCTATCTTTTACAATTCCAACTAAGTGAGGGATATGGTACCAATCATATGCTATCATGCACAATTCTATCTTAGTGTGGCGCTTGCTTTCATTTACAATTCCAACTAAGAGAGGGATATGCTACCAATCATATGCAATCATTCAGATTGCTATCTAAGTGTTGCACATGCTTTCATTTACAATTCCATCTAAGAGAGGGATATGCTACCGATCGTATGCTATCATTCACAATTCCATCTAAGTGTGTCACATGTTATCATTCACAATTCTATCCATGTGTGGCACATGCTATCATTTACAATTCCAACTAAGTGTGGCACATGCCTTCATTCACAATTCCATCTAAGTGTGGCACATGCAACCAATCATATGCTATCATTCACAATTCCATCTAAGTGTGGCACATTATATCATTCACAATTCTATCTATGTGTGGCACATGCTATCATTTACATTTCCATCTAAGTGTGGAACATGCTATCATTCACAATTCCATCTAAGTGTGGCACATGCTATCATTCACAATTCCATCTAAGTGAGGCACATGCAACCAATCATATGCTATCATTCCCAATTACATCTAAGTGTGGCACATGCAAGCAATCGTATGCTATCATACACAATTCCATCTAAGTGTGGCACATGCTATCTTTTACAATTCCAACTAAGTGAGGGATATGCTACCAATCATATGCTATCATGCAAAATTCTATCTTAGTGCGCCGCTTGCTTTCATTTACAATTCCAACTAAGAGAGGGATATGCTACCAATCATATGCAATCATTCAGATTTCTATCTAAGTGTTGCACATGCTTTCATTTACAATTCCATCTAAGAGAGGGATATGCTACCAATCGTATGCTATCATTCACAATTCCATCTACGTGTGGCACATGTTATCATTCACAATTACAACTAGGTGAATGATATGCTACCAATCATATGCTATCATTTACAATTCCAACTAAGTGTGGCACATGCAACCAATCGTATGCTATCATTCACAATTCCATGTAAGTGTGGCACATGCTTTCATTTACAATTCCAACTAGATGAGGGATAGGCTACCAATCGTATGCTATCATTCACAATTCCATCTAAGTGTGGCACATGCTTTCATTTACAATTCCAACTAGATGAGGGATAGGCTACCAATCGTATGCTATCATTCACAATTCCATCGAAGTGTGGCGCATGCTATCATTTACAATTCCATATAAGTGTGGCAAGTGCTATCATTCACAATTCCATCTAAGTGTGGCACATGCAACCAATCGTATGCTATCATTCACAATTCCATCTAAGTGTGGCACATGCTATCTTTTACAATTCCAACTAAGTGAGGGATATGGTACCAATCATATGCTATCATGCACAATTCTATCTTAGTGTGGCGCTTGCTTTCATTTACAATTCCAACTAAGAGAGGGATATGCTACCAATCATATGCAATCATTCAGATTGCTATCTAAGTGTTGCACATGCTTTCATTTACAATTCCATCTAAGAGAGGGATATGCTACCGATCGTATGCTATCATTCACAATTCCATCTAAGTGTGTCACATGTTATCATTCACAATTCTATCCATGTGTGGCACATGCTATCATTTACAATTCCAACTAAGTGTGGCACATGCCTTCATTCACAATTCCATCTAAGTGTGGCACATGCAACCAATCATATGCTATCATTCACAATTCCATCTAAGTGTGGCACATTATATCATTCACAATTCTATCTATGTGTGGCACATGCTATCATTTACATTTCCATCTAAGTGTGGAACATGCTATCATTCACAATTCCATCTAAGTGTGGCACATGCTATCATTCACAATTCCATCTAAGTGAGGCACATGCAACCAATCATATGCTATCATTCACAATTACATCTAAGTGTGGCACATGCTTTCATTTACAATTCCAACTAAGAGAGGCATATGCTACAATTCATATGCAATCATTCACAATTCTATCTAAGTGTGGCACATGCTATCATTTACAATTCCAACTAGGTGAGGGTAATCCTACCAATCATATGCTATCTTTCACAATTCCATCCAAGTGTGGCACATGCGACCAATCGTATGCTATCATTCACAATTCCATCAAAGTGTGGCGCATGCTATCATTTACAATTCCATCTAAGTGTGGGACATGCGATGATGTACAATTCCAACTAAGAGAGGGATATGCTACCAATCATATGCTATCATTCACAATTCTATCTAAGGGTGGTGCATGCTATCATTTATAATTACAACTAGGTGAATGATATGCTACCAATCATATGCTATCATACACAATTCCATCTAAGTGTGGCACATGCTATCTTTTACAATTCCAACTAAGTGAGGGATATGCTACCAATCATATGCTATCATGCAAAATTCTATCTTAGTGCGCCGCTTGCTTTCATTTACAATTCCAACTAAGAGAGGGATATGCTACCAATCGTATGCTATCATTCACAATTCCATCTACGTGTGGCACATGTTATCATTCACAATTACAACTAGGTGAATGATATGCTACCAATCATATGCTATCATTTACAATTCCAACTAAGTGTGGCACATGCAACCAATCGTATGCTATCATTCACAATTCCATGTAAGTGTGGCACATGCTTTCATTTACAATTCCAACTAGATGAGGGATAGGCTACCAATCGTATGCTATCATTCACAATTCCATCGAAGTGTGGCACATGCTTTCATTTACAATTCCAACTAGATGAGGGATAGGCTACCAATCGTATGCTATCATTCACAATTCCATCGAAGTGTGGCGCATGCTATCATTTACAATTCCATATAAGTGTGGCAAGTGCTATCATTCACAATTCCATCTAAGTGTGGCACATGCAACCAATCGTATGCTATCATTCACAATTCCATCTAAGTGTGGCACATGCTATCTTTTACAATTCCAACTAAGTGAGGAATATGGTACCAATCATATGCTATCATGCACAATTCTATCTTAGTGTGGCGCTTGCTTTCATTTACAATTCCAACTAAGAGAGGGATATGCTACCAATCATATGCAATCATTCAGATTGCTATCTAAGTGTTGCACATGCTTTCATTTACAATTCCATCTAAGAGAGGGATATGCTACCGATCGTATGCTATCATTCACAATTCCATCTAAGTGTGTCACATGTTATCATTCACAATTCTATCCATGTGTGGCACATGCTATCATTTACAATTCCAACTAAGTGTGGCACATGCATTCATTCACAATTCCATCTAAGTGTGGCACATGCAACCAATCATATGCTATCATTCACAATTCCATCTAAGTGTGGCACATTATATCATTCACAATTCTATCTATGTGTGGCACATGCTATCATTTACATTTCCATCTAAGTGTGGAACATGCTATCATTCACAATTCCATCTAAGTGTGGCACATGCTATCATTCACAATTCCATCTAAGTGTGGCACATGCAACCAATAATATGCTATCATTCACAATTACATCTAAGTGTGGCACATGCTTTCATTTACAATTCCAACTAAGAGAGGCATATGCTACAATTCATATGCAATCATTCACAATTCTATCTAAGTGTGGCATATGCTATCATTTACAATTCCAACTAGGTGAGGGTAATCTTACCAATCATATGCTATCTTTCACAATTCCATCCAAGTGTGGCACATGCGACCAATCGTATGCTATCATTCACAATTCCATCAAAGTGTGGCGCATGCTATCATTTACAATTCCATCTAAGTGTGGGACATGCAATGATGTACAATTCCAACTAAGAGAGGGATATGCTACCAATCATATGCTATCATTCACAATTCTATCTAAGGGTGGTGCATGCTATCATTTATAATTACAACTAGGTGAATGATATGCTAGCAATCATATGCTATCATTTACAATTCCAACTAAGTGTGGCACATGCAACCAATCGTATGCTATCATTCACAATTCCATGTAAGTGTGGCACATGCTTTCATTTACAATTTCAACTAGATGAGGGATAGGCTACCAATCGTATGCTATCTTTCGCAGTTCCATCGAAGTGTGGTGCATGCTATCATTTACAATTCCATCTAAGTGTGGGACATGCTATGATTTAAAATTCCATCTAAGAATGGCACATGCTATCATTCACATTTCCATCTAAGTGTGGCACATGCTTTCATTTACAATTCCAACTAAGAGAGGGATATTCTACCAATTAGATGCTATCATTCACAATTCTACCTGTGTGTGGCACATGCAATCATTTACAATTCCAACTAAGTGTGGCACATACTATCATTTACAATTCCATCTAAGTGTGGCACATGCTATCATTCACAATTCCATCTAAGTGTGGTGCATGCTATGATTTAAAATTCCATCTAAGAGTGGCACATGCTATCATTCACATTTCCATGTAAGTGTGGTGCATGCTATCATTTACAATTCCAACAAGGTGAGGGATATGCTACCAATCATATGCAATCATTCAGAATTCTATCTAAGTGTGCCGCATGCTTTCATTTACAATTCCAACTAAGAGCGGGATATGCTACCAATTGTATGCTATCATTCACAATTCCATCTAAGTGTGGGACATGCTATCATCACAATTCCATCTAAGTGTGGCACATGCTATCATTTACAATTCTATCTATGTGTGGCACATGCTATCATTTACAATTCCATCTATGTGTGGCACATGCTATCATTCACAATTCCATCTAAGTGTGGCACATGCAACCAATTGTATGCTATCATTCACAATTCCATGTAAGTTTGGCACAGGCTTTCATTTACAATTCCAACTAGATGAGGGATAGGCTACCAATCCTATGCTATCTTTCACAATTCCATCCAAGTGTGGCCCATGCGACCAATCGTATGCTATCATTCACAATTCCATCTAAGTGTGGCGCATGCTATCATTTACAATTCCATCTAAGTGTGGGACATGCTATGATTTAAAATTCCATCTAAGAGTGGCACATGCTATAATTCACATTTCCATCTAAGTGTGGCACATGCTTTCATTTACAATTCCAACTAAGGGAGGGATGTTCTACCAATTATATGCTATCATTCACAATTCTATCTAAGTGAGGTGCATGCTATCATTTACAATTCCAACAAGGTGAGGGATATGCTACCAATCATATGCTATCATTCACAATTCCATCCAAGTGAGAGATATGCAACTAATCATATGATATCCTTCACAATTCCATCTAAGTGTGCCGCATGCTTATATTTACAATTCCAACTAAGAGAGAGATATGCTACCAATCATATGCTCTCATTCACCATTCCATCTAAGTGTGGCACATGCAACCAATCATATGCTATCTTTCACAATTCCATCTAATGTGGCACATGCTATCATTCACAATTCTACCTGTGTGTGGCACATGCTATCATTTACAATTCCAACTAAGTGTGGGACATACTATCATTTACAATTCCATCTAAGTGTGGTACATGCTATCATTCACAATTCCATCTAAGTGTGGGACATGCTATGATTTAAAATTCCATCTAAGAGTGGCACATGCTATCATTCACATTTCCATCTAAGTGTGGCACATGCTTTCATTTACAATTCCAACTAAGAGAGGGATATTCTACCAATTATATGCTATCATTCACAATTCTATCTAAGTGTGGTGCATGCTATCATTTACAATTCCAACAAAGTGTGGCACATGCAACCAATCGTATGCTATCATTCACAATTCCATCTAAGTGTGGCACATGCTATCATTCACAATTCTATCTAAGTGTGGCACATGGTATCATTTACAATTCCAACTAAGTGAGGGGTATGCTACCAATCATATGCAATCATTCACAATTCCATCTAAGTGTGGCGCATGCTTATATTTACAATTCCAACTAAGAGAGAGATATGCTACCAATCATATGCTCTCATTCACAATTCCATCTAAGTGTGGCACATGCTATCATTCACAATTCTACCTGTGTGTGGCACATGCTATCATTTACAATTCCAACTAAGTGTGGCACATGCTATCATTCACATTTCCATCTAAGTGTGGCACATGCTATCATTCACAATTCCATCTAAGTGTGGGACATGCTATCATTCACAATTCCATCTAAGTGTGGCACATGCTATCATTTACAATTCTATCTATTTGTGGCACATACTATAATTTACAATTCCATCTATGTGTGGCACCTGCTATCATTCACAATTCCATCTAAGTGTGGCACATGCTTTCATTTACAATTCCAACTAAGAGAGGGATATTCTACCAATTATATGCTATCATTCACAATTCTATCTAAGTGTGGTGCATGCTATCATTTACAATTCCAACAAAGTGTGGCACATGCAAACAATCGTATTCTATCATTCACAATTCCATCTAAGTGTGGCACATGCTATCATTCACAATTCTATCTAAGTGTGGCACATGGTATCATTTACAATTCCAACTAAGTGAGGGGTATGCTACCAATCATATGCAATCATTCACAATTCCATCTAAGTGTGGCGCATGCTTATATTTACAATTCCAACTAAGAGAGAGATATGCTACCAATCATATGCTCTCATTCACAATTCCATCTAAGTGTGGCACATGCTATCATTCACAATTCTACCTGTGTGTGGCACATGCTATCATTTACAATTCCAACTAAGTGTGGCACATGCTATCATTCACATTTCCATCTAAGTGTGGCACATGCTATCATTCACAATTCCATCTAAGTGTGGGACATGCTATCATTCACAATTCCATCTAAGTGTGGCACATGCTATCATTTACAATTCTATCTATGTGTGGCACATGCTATCATTTACAATTCCATCTATGTGTGGCACATGCTATCATTCACAATTCCATCTAAGTGTGGCACATGCAACCAATTGTATGCTATCATTCACAATTCCATGTAAGTTTGGCACAGGCTTTCATTTACAATTCCAACTAGATGAGGGATAGGCTACCAATCCTATGCTATCTTTCACAATTCCATCCAAGTGTGGCCCATGCGACCAATCGTATGCTATCATTCACAATTCCATCTAAGTGTGCCGCATGCTATCATTTACAATTCCATCTAAGTGTGGGACATGCTATGATTTAAAATTCCATCTAAGAGTGGCACATGCTATAATTCACATTTCCATCTAAGTGTGGCACATGCTTTCATTTACAATTCCAACTAAGGGAGGGATATTCTACCAATTATATGCTATCATTCACAATTCTATCTAAGTGTGGTGCATGCTATAAATTACAATTCCAACAAGGTGAGGGATATGCTACCAATCATATGCTATCATTCACAATTCCATCCAAGTGAGAGATATGCAACTAATCATATGATATCCTTCACAATTCCATCTAAGTGTGGCGCATGCTTATATTTACAATTCCAACTAAGAGAGAGATATGCTACCAATCATATGCTCTCATTCACAATTCCATCTAAGTGTGGCACATGCAACCAATCGTATGCTATCGTTCACAATTCCATCTAAGTGTGGCACATGTTATCATTCACAATTCTACCTGTGTGTGGCACATGCTATCATTTACAATTCCAACTAAGTGTGGGACATACTATCATTTACAATTCCATCTAAGTGTGGTACATGCTATCATTCACAATTCCATCTAAGTGTGGGACATGCAATGATTTAAAATTCCATCTAAGAGTGGCACATGCTATCATTCACATTTCCATCTAAGTCTGGCACATGCTTTCATTTACAATTCCAACTAAGAGAGGGATATGCTACCAATCATATGCAATCATTCAGATTGCTATCTCAGTGTGGCACATGCTTTCATTTACAATTCCATCTAAGAGAGGGATATGCTACCGATCGTATGCTATCATTCACAATTCCATCTAAGTGTGTCACATGTTATCATTCACAATTCTATCTATGTGTGGCACATGCTATAATTTACAATTCCATCTAAGTGTGGCACATGCTATCATTCACAATTCCATCTAAGTGTGGGACATGCTATGATTTAAAATTCCATCTAAGAGTGGCACATGCTATCATTCACATTTCCATCTAAGTGTGGTGCATGCTATCATTTACAATTCCAACAAGGTGAGGGATATGCTACCAATCATATGCAATCATTCAGAATTCTATCTAAGTGTGGCACATGTTATCATTCACAATTCTATCTATGTGTGGCACATGCTTTCATTTACAATTCCAACTAAGAGAGAGATATGCTACCAATCATATGCTCTCATTCACAATTCCATCCAAGTGTGGCACATGCAACCAATCGTATGGTATCATTCACAATTCCATCCAAGTGTGGCACATGTTATCATTCACAATTCTACCTGTGTGTGGCACATGCTATCATTTACAATTCCAACTAAGTGTGGCACATACTATCATTTACAATTCCATCTAAGTGTGGCACATGCTATCATTCACAATTCCATCTAAGTGTGGGACATGCTATGAATTAAAATTCCATCTAAGAGTGGCACATGCTATCATTCACATTTCCATCTAAGTGTGGTGCATGCTATCATTTACAATTCCAACAAGGTGAGGGATATGCTACCAATCATATGCAATCATTCAGAATTCTATCTAAGTGTGGCACATGCTTTCATTTACAATTCCAACTAAGAGATTGATATGCTACCAATCATATGCTCTCATTCACAATTCCATCTAAGTGTGGCACATGCAACCAATCCTATGCTATCATTCACAATTCCATCTAAGTGTGGCACATGCTATCTTTTACAATTCCAACTAAGTGAGGGATATGCTACCAATCATATGCTACCATGTAAAATTCTATCTTAGTGCGCCGCTTGCTTTCATTTACAATTCCAACTAAGAGAGGGATATGCTACCAATCATATGCAATCATTCAGATTTCTATCTAAGTGTGGCACATGCTTTCATTTACAATTCCATCTAAGAGAGGGATATGCTACCGATCGTATGCTATCATTCACAATTCCATCTAAGTGTGGCACATGTTATCATTCACAGTTACAACTTGGTGAATGATATGCTACCAATCATATGCTATCATTTACAATTCCAACTAAGTGTGGCACATGCAACCAATCGTATGCTATCATTCACAATTCCATGCAAGTGTGCCACATGCTTTCATTTACAATTCCAACTAGATGAGGGATAGGCTACCAATCGTATGCTATCATTCACAATTCCATCGAAGTGTGGCACATGCTTTCATTTACAATTCCAACTAGATGAGGGATAGGCTACCAATCGTATGCTATCATTCACAATTCCATCGAAGTGTGGCGCATGCTTTCATTTACAATTTCATATAAGTGTGGCACATGCTATCATTCACAAATCCATCTAAGTGTGGCACATGCTTTCATTTACAATTCCATCTAAGAGAGGGATATGCTACCAATCGTATGCTATCATTCACAATTCCATCTAAGTGTGTCACATGTTATCATTCACAATTCTATCTATGTGTGGCACATGCTATCATTTACAATTCCAACTAAGTGTGGCACATGCTATCATTCACAATTCCATCTAAGTGTCGCACATGCAACCAATCATATGCTATCATTCACAATTCCATCTAAGTGTGGCACATTATATCATTCACAATTCTATCTATGTGTGGCACATGCTATCATTCCATCTAAGTGTGGCACATGCTTTCATTTACATTTCCAACTAAGTGAGGCATATGCTACAATTCATATGCAATCATTCACAATTCTATCTAAGTGTGGCACATGCTATCATTTACAATTCCAACTAGGTGAGGGTAATCCTACCAATCATATGCTATCTTTCACAATTCCATCCAAGTGTGGCACATGCGACCAATCGTATGCTATCATTCACAATTCCATCAAAGTGTGTCGCATGCTATCATTTACAATTCCATCTAAGTGTGGGACATGCAATGATGTACAATTCCATCTAAGAGAGGGATATGCTACCAATCATATGCTATCATTCACAATTCTATCTAAGGGTGGTGTGCTATCATTTACAATTACAACTAGGTTAATGATATGCTACCAATCATATGCTATAATTTACAATTCCAACTAAGTGTGGCACATGCAACCAATCGTATGCTATCATTCACAATTCCATGTAAGTGTGGCACATGCTTTCATTTACAATTTCAACTAGATGAGGGATAGGCTACCAATCGTATGCTATCTTTCACAATTCTATCGAAGTGTGGCGCATGCTATCATTTACAATTCCATCTAAGTGTGGGACATGTTATGATTTAAAATTCCATCTAAGAATGGCACATGCTATCATTCACATTTCCATCTAAGTGTGGCACATTTTTTCATTTACAATTCCAACTAAGAGCGGATATTCTACCAATTAGATGCTATCATTCACAATTCTACCTGTGTGTGGCACATGCTATCATTCACAATTCCATCGAAGTGTGGTGCATGCTATCATTTACAATTCCATATAAGTGTGGCACATGCTATCATTCACAATTCCATCTAAGTGTGGCACATGCAACCAATCGTATGCTATCATTCACAATTCCATCGAAGTGTGGCACATGCTTTCATTTACAATTCCATCTAAGAGAGGGATATGCTACCGATCGTATGCTATCATTCACAATTCCATCTAAGTGTGTCACATGTTATCATTCACAATTCTATCTATGTTTGGCACATGCTATCATTCACAATTCCATCTAAGTGTCGCACATGCAACCAATCATATGCTATCATTCACAATTCCATCTACGTGTGGCACATGTTATCATTCACAATTACAACTAGGTGAATGATATGCTACCAATCATATGCTATCATTTACAATTCCAACTAAGTGTGGCACATGCAACCAATCGTATGCTATCATTCACAATTCCATGTAAGTGTAGCACATGCTTTCATTTACAATTCCAACTAGATGAGGGATAGGCTACCAATCGTATGCTATCATTCACAATTCCATCGAAGTGTGGCACATGCTTTCATTTACAATTCCAACTAGATGAGGGATAGGCTACCAATCGTATGCTATCATTCACAATTCCATCGAAGTGTGGCGCATGCTATCATTTACAATTCCATATAAGTGTGGCAAGTGCTATCATTCACAATTCCATCTAAGTGTGGCACATGCAACCAATCGTATGCTATCATTCACAATTCCATATAAGTGTGGCACATGCTATCTTTTACAATTCCAACTAAGTGAGGGATATGGTACCAATCATATGCTATCATGCACAATTCTATCTTAGTGTGGCGCTTGCTTTCATTTACAATTCCAACTAAGAGAGGGATATGCTACCAATCATATGCAATCTTTCAGATTGCTATCTAAGTGTTGCACATGCTTTCATTTACAATACCATCTAAGAGAGGGATATGCTACCGATCGTATGCTATCATTCACAATTCCATCTAAGTGTGTCACATGTTATCATTCACAATTCTATCTATGTGTGGCACATGCTATCATTCACAATTCCATCTAAGTGTGGCACATGCAACCAATCATATGCTATCATTCACAATTCCATCTAAGTGTGGCACATTATATCATTCACAATTCTATCTATGTGTGGCACATGCTATCATTTACATTTCCATCTAAGTGTGGAACATGCTATCATTCACAATTCCATCAAAGTGTGGCGCATGCTATCATTTACAATTCCATCTAAGTGTGGGACATGCGATGATGTACAATTCCAACTAAGAGAGGGATATGCTACCAATCATATGCTATCATTCACAATTCTATCAAAGGGTGGTGCATGCTATCATTTATAATTTCAACTAGGTGAATGATATGCTACCAATCATATGCTATCATTTACAATTCCAACTAAGTGTGGCACATGCAACCAATCGTATGCTATCATTCACAATTCCATGTAAGTGTGGCACATGCTTTCATTTACAATTTCAACTAGATGAGGGATAGGCTACCAATCGTATGCTATCATTCACAATTCCATCGAAGTGTGGCGCATGCTTTCATTTACAATTCCATATAAGTGTGGCACATGCTATCATTCACAATTCCATCTAAGTGTGGCACATGCAACCAATCATATGCTATCATTCACAATTCCAACTAAGTGTGGCACATGCTTTCATTTACAATTCCATCTAAGAGAGGGATATGCTACCGATCGTATGCTATCATTCACAATTCCATCTAAGTGTGTCACATGTTATCATTCACAATTCTATCTATGTGTGGCACATGCTATCATTTACAATTCCAACTAAGTGTGGCACATGCTATCATTCACAATTCCATCTAAGTGTCGCACATGCAACCAATCATATGCTATCATTCACAATTCCATCTAAGTGTGGCACATTATATCATTCACAATTCTATCTATGTGTGGCACATGCTATCATTCCATCTAAGTGTGGCACATGCTTTCATTTACAATTCCAACTAAGTGAGGCATATGCTACAATTCATATGCTCTCATTCACAATTCCATCTAAGTGTGGCACATGCAACCAATCGTATGATATCATTCACAATTCCATCTAAGTGTGGCACATGCTATCATTCACAATTCTACCTGTGTGTGGCACATGCTATCATTTACAATTCCAACTAAGTGTGGGACATACTATCATTTACAATTCCATCTAAGTGTGGTACATGCTATCATTCACAATTCCATCTAAGTGTGGGACATGCAATGATTTAAAATTCCATCTAAGAGTGGTACATGCTATCATTCACATTTCCATCTAAGTGTGGCACATGCTTTCATTTACAATTCCAACTAAGAGAGGGATATGCTACCAATCATATGCAATCATTCAGATTGCTATCTCAGTGTGGCACATGCTTTCATTTACAATTCCATCTAAGAGAGGGATATGCTACCGATCGTATGCTATCATTTACAATTCCATCTAAGTGTGGCACATGCTATCATTCACAATTCTACCTGTGTGTGTCACATGTTATCATTAACAATTCTATCTATGTGTGGCACATGCTATCATTTACAATTCCATCTAAGTGTGGCACATGCTATCATTCACAATTCCATCTAAGTGTGGGACATGCTATGATTTAAAATTCCATCTAAGAGTGGCACATGCTATCATTCACATTTCCATCTAAGTGTGGTGCATGCTATCATTTACAATTCCAACAAGGTGAGGGATATGCTACCAATCACATGCAATCATTCAGAATTCTATCTAAGTGTGGCACATGTTATCATTCACAATTCTATCTATGTGTGGCACATGCTTTCATTTACAATTCCAACTAAGAGAGAGATATGCTACCAATCATATGCTCTCATTCACAATTCCATCCAAGTGTGGCACATGCAACCAATCGTATGGTATCATTCACAATTCCATCTAAGTGTGGCACATGCTATCATTCACAATTCTACCTGTGTGTGGCACATGCTATCATTTACAATTCCAACTAAGTGTGGCACATACTATCATTTACAATTCCATCTAAGTGTGGCACATGCTATCATTCACAATTCCATCTAAGTGTGGGACATGCTATGATTTAAAATTCCATCTAAGAGTGGCACATGCTATCATTCACATTTCCATCTAAGTGTGGTGAATGCTATCATTTACAATTCCAACAAGGTGAGGGATATGCTACCAATCATATGCAATCATTCAGAATTCTATCTAAGTGTGGCACATGCTTTCATTTACAATTCCAACTAAGAGATTGATATGCTACCAATCATATGCTCTCATTCACAATTCCATCTAAGTGTGGCACATGCAACCAATCGTATGCTATCATTCACAATTCTATCTAACTGTTGCACATGGTATCATTTACAATTCCAACTAAGTGAGGAATATGCTACTAATTATATGCTATCATTCACGATTCCATCTAAGTGTGGCACATGCAACCGATCGTATGTTATCATTCACAATTAAATCTGAGTTTGATGCATGCTTTCATTTACAATTCCATCCAAGTGTGGCATATGCTATCATTTTCAATTCCATATAAGTGTGGCACATGCTATCATTCACAATTCCATCTAAGTGTGGCACATGCAACCAATCCTATGCTATCATTCACAATTCCATCTAAGTGTGGCACATGCTATCTTTTACAATTCCAACTAAGTGAGGGATATGCTACCAATCATATGCTATCATGCAAAATTCTATCTTAGTGCGCCGCTTGCTTTCATTTACAATTCCAACTAAGAGAGGGATATGCTACCAATCATATGCAATCATTCAGATTTCTATCTAAGTGTGGCACATGCTTTCATTTACAATTCCATCTAAGAGAGGGATATGCTACCGATCGTATGCTATCATTCACAATTCCATCTAAGTGTGGCACATGTTATCATTCACAATTACAACTAGGTGAATGATATGCTACCAATCATATGCTATCATTTACAATTCCAACTAAGTGTGGCACATGCAACCAATCGTATGCTATCATTCACAATTCAATGCAAGTGTGCCACATGCTTTCATTTACAATTCCAACTAGATGAGGGATAGGCTACCATTCGTATGCTATCATTCACAATTCCATCGAAGTGTGGCACATGCTTTCATTTACAATTCCAACTAGATGAGGGATAGGCTACCAATCGTATGCTATCATTCACAATTCCATCGAAGTGTGGCGCATGCTTTCATTTACAATTCCATATAAGTGTGGCACATGCTATCATTCACAATTCCATCTAAGTGTGGCACATGCAACCAATCATATGCTATCATTCACAATTCCATCTAAGTGTGGCACATGCTTTCATTTACAATTCCATCTAAGAGAGGGATATGCTACCGATCGTATGCTATCATTCACAATTCCATCTAAGTGTGTCACATGTTATCATTCACAATTCTATCTATGTGTGGCACATGCTATCATTTACAATTCCAACTAAGTGTGGCACATGCTATCATTCACAATTCCATCTAAGTGTCGCACATGCAACCAATCATATGCTATCATTCACAATTCCATCTAAGTGTGGCACATTATATCATTCACAATTCTATCTATGTGTGGCACATGCTATCATTTACAATTCCAACTAAGTGAGGCATATGCTACAATTCATATGCAATCATTCACAATTCTATCTAAGTGTGGCACATGCTATCATTTACAATTCCAACTAGGTGAGGGTAATCCTACCAATCATATGCTATCTTTCACAATTCCATTCAAGTGTGGCACATGCGACCAATTGTATGCTATCATTCACAATTCCATCAAAGTGTGTCGCATGCTATCATTTGCAATTCCATCTAAGTGTGGGACATTCTATGATGTACAATTCCATCTAAGAGAGGGATATGCTACCAATCATATGCTATCATTCACAATTCTATCTAAGGGTGGTGCATGCTATCATTTACAATTACAACTAGGTTAATGATATGCTACCAATCATATGCTATCATTTACAATTCCAACTAAGTGTGGCACATGCAACCAATCGTATGCTATCATTCACAATTCCATGTAAGTGTGGCACATGCTTTCATTTACAATTTCAACTAGATGAGGGATAGGCTACCAATCGTATGCTATCTTTCACAATTCTATCGAAGTGTGGCGCATGCTATCATTTACAATTCCATCTAAGTGTGGGACATGCTATGATTTAAAATTCCATCTAAGAATGGCACATGCTATCATTCACATTTCCATCTAAGTGTGGCACATTTTTTCATTTACAATTCCAACTAAGAGAGGGATATTCTACCAATTAGATGCTATCATTCACAATTCTACCTGTGTGTGGCACATGCTATCATTCACAATTCCATCGAAGTGTGGCGCATGCTATCATTTACAATTCCATATAAGTGTGGCACATGCTATCATTCACAATTCCATCTAAGTGTGGCACATGCAACCAATCGTATGCTATCATTCACAATTCCATCGAAGTGTGGCACATGCTTTCATTTACAATTCCATCTAAGAGAGGGATATGCTACCGATCGTATGCTATCATTCACAATTCCATCTAAGTGTGTCACATGTCATCATTCACAATTCTATCTATGTTTGGCACATGCTATCATTTACAATTCCAACTAAGTGTGGCACATGCTATCATTCACAATTCCATCTAAGTGTCGCACATGCAACCAATCATATGCTATCATTCACAATTCCATCTAAGTGTGGCACATGCTATCTTTTACAATTCCAACTAAGTGAGGGATATGCTACCAATCGTATGCTATCATGCAAAATTCTATCTTAGTGCGCCGCTTGCTTTCATTTACAATTCCAACTAAGAGAGGGATATGCTACCAATCATATGCAATCATTCAGATTTCTATCTAAGTGTGGCACATGCTTTCATTTACAATTCCATCTAAGAGAGGGATATGCTACCGATCGTATGCTATCATTCACAATTCCATCTAAGTGTGGCACATGTTATCATTCACAATTACAACTAGGTGAATGATATGCTACCAATCATATGCTATCATTTACAATTCCAACTAAGTGTGGCACATGCAACCAATCGTATGCTATCATTCACAATTCCATGCAAGTGTGCCACATGCTTTCATTTACAATTCCAACTAGATGAGGGATAGGCTACCAATCGTATGCTATCATTCACAATTCCATCGAATTGTGGCACATGCTTTCATTTACAATTCCAACTAGATGAGGGATAGGCTACCAATCGTATGCTATCATTCACAATTCCATCGAAGTGTGGCGCATGCTTTCATTTACAATTCCATATAAGTGTGGCACATGCTATCATTCACAATTCCATCTAAGTGTGGCACATGCAACCAATCATATGCTATCATTCACAATTCCAACTAAGTGTGGCACATGCTTTCATTTACAATTCCATCTAAGAGAGGGATATGCTACCGATCGTATGCTATCATTCACAATTCCATCTAAGTGTGTCACATGTTATCATTCACAATTCTATCTATGTGTGGCACATGCTATCATTTACAATTCCAACTAAGTGTGGCACATGCTATCATTCACAATTCCATCTAAGTGTCGCACATGCAACCAATCATATGCTATCATTCACAATTCCATCTAAGTGTGGCACATTATATCATTCACAATTCTATCTATGTGTGGCACATGCTATCATTCCATCTAAGTGTGGCACATGCTTTCATTTACAATTCCAACTAAGTGAGGCATATGCTACAATTCATATGCTCTCATTCACAATTCCATCTAAGTGTGGCACATGCAACCAATCGTATGATATCATTCACAATTCCATCTAAGTGTGGCACATGCTATCATTCACAATTCTACCTGTGTGTGGCACATGCTATCATTTACAATTCCAACTAAGTGTGGGACATACTATCATTTACAATTCCATCTAAGTGTGGTACATGCTATCATTCACAATTCCATCTAAGTGTGGGACATGCAATGATTTAAAATTCCATCTAAGAGTGGTACATGCTATCATTCACATTTCCATCTAAGTGTGGCACATGCTTTCATTTACAATTCCAACTAAGAGAGGGATATGCTACCAATCATATGCAATCATTCAGATTGCTATCTCAGTGTGGCACATGCTTTCATTTACAATTCCATCTAAGAGAGGGATATGCTACCGATCGTATGCTATCATTTACAATTCCATCTAAGTGTGGCACATGCTATCATTCACAATTCTACCTGTGTGTGTCACATGTTATCATTAACAATTCTATCTATGTGTGGCACATGCTATCATTTACAATTCCATCTAAGTGTGGCACATGCTATCATTCACAATTCCATCTAAGTGTGGGACATGCTATGATTTAAAATTCCATCTAAGAGTGGCACATGCTATCATTCACATTTCCATCTAAGTGTGGTGCATGCTATCATTTACAATTCCAACAAGGTGAGGGATATGCTACCAATCACATGCAATCATTCAGAATTCTATCTAAGTGTGGCACATGTTATCATTCACAATTCTATCTATGTGTGGCACATGCTTTCATTTACAATTCCAACTAAGAGAGAGATATGCTACCAATCATATGCTCTCATTCACAATTCCATCCAAGTGTGGCACATGCAACCAATCGTATGGTATCATTCACAATTCCATCTAAGTGTGGCACATGCTATCATTCACAATTCTACCTGTGTGTGGCACATGCTATCATTTACAATTCCAACTAAGTGTGGCACATACTATCATTTACAATTCCATCTAAGTGTGGCACATGCTATCATTCACAATTCCATCTAAGTGTGGGACATGCTATGATTTAAAATTCCATCTAAGAGTGGCACATGCTATCATTCACATTTCCATCTAAGTGTGGTGAATGCTATCATTTACAATTCCAACAAGGTGAGGGATATGCTACCAATCATATGCAATCATTCAGAATTCTATCTAAGTGTGGCACATGCTTTCATTTACAATTCCAACTAAGAGATTGATATGCTACCAATCATATGCTCTCATTCACAATTCCATCTAAGTGTGGCACATGCAACCAATCGTATGCTATCATTCACAATTCTATCTAACTGTTGCACATGGTATCATTTACAATTCCAACTAAGTGAGGAATATGCTACTAATTATATGCAATCATTCACAATTCCATCTAAGTGTGGCACATGCAACCGATCGTATGTTATCATTCACAATTAAATCTGAGTTTGATGCATGCTTTCATTTACAATTCCATCCAAGTGTGGCATATGCTATCATTTTCAATTCCATATAAGTGTGGCACATGCTATCATTCACAATTCCATCTAAGTGTGGCACATGCAACCAATCCTATGCTATCATTCACAATTCCATCTAAGTGTGGCACATGCTATCTTTTACAATTCCAACTAAGTGAGGGATATGCTACCAATCATATGCTATCATGCAAAATTCTATCTTAGTGCGCCGCTTGCTTTCATTTACAATTCCAACTAAGAGAGGGATATGCTACCAATCATATGCAATCATTCACAATTCCATCTAAGTGTGGCACATGCTTTCATTTACAATTCCATCTAAGAGAGGGATATGCTACCGATCGTATGCTATCATTCACAATTCCATCTAAGTGTGTCACATGTTATCATTCACAATTCTATCTATGTGTGGCACATGCTATCATTTACAATTCCAACTAAGTGTGGCACATGCTATCATTCACAATTCCATCTAAGTGTCGCACATGCAACCAATCATATGCTATCATTCACAATTCCATCTAAGTGTGGCACATTATATCATTCACAATTCTATCTATGTGTGGCACATGCTATCATTTACAATTCCAACTAAGTGAGGCATATGCTACAATTCATATGCAATCATTCACAATTCTATCTAAGTGTGGCACATGCTATCATTTACAATTCCAACTAGGTGAGGGTAATCCTACCAATCATATGCTATCTTTCACAATTCCATCCAAGTGTGGCACATGCGACCAATTGTATGCTATCATTCACAATTCCATCAAAGTGTGTCGCATGCTATCATTTGCAATTCCATCTAAGTGTGGGACATTCTATGATGTACAATTCCATCTAAGAGAGGGATATGCTACCAATCATATGCTATCATTCACAATTCTATCTAAGGGTGGTGCATGCTATCATTTACAATTACAACTAGGTTAATGATATGCTACCAATCATATGCTATCATTTACAATTCCAACTAAGTGTGGCACATGCAACCAATCGTATGCTATCATTCACAATTCCATGTAAGTGTGGCACATACTTTCATTTACAATTTCAACTAGATGAGGGATAGGCTACCAATCGTATGCTATCTTTCACAATTCTATCGAAGTGTGGCGCATGCTATCATTTACAATTCCATCTAAGTGTGGGACATGCTATGATTTAAAATTCCATCTAAGAATGGCACATGCTATCATTCACATTTCCATCTAAGTGTGGCACATTTTTTCATTTACAATTCCAACTAAGAGAGGGATATTCTACCAATTAGATGCTATCATTCACAATTCTACCTGTGTGTGGCACATGCTATCATTCACAATTCCATCGAAGTGTGGCGCATGCTATCATTTACAATTCCATATAAGTGTGGCACATGCTATCATTCACAATTCCATCTAAGTGTGGCACATGCAACCAATCGTATGCTATCATTCACAATTCCATCGAAGTGTGGCACATGCTTTCATTTACAATTCCATCTAAGAGAGGGATATGCTACCGATCGTATGCTATCATTCACAATTCCATCTAAGTGTGTCACATGTTATCATTCACAATTCTATCTATGTTTGGCACATGCTATCATTTACAATTCCATCTAAGTGTGGCACATTATATCATTCACAATTCTATCTATGTGTGGCACATGCTATCATTCCATCTAAGTGTGGCACATGCTATCATTCACAATTCCATCTAAGTGTGGCACATGCTATCATTCACAATTCCATCTAAGTGTGGCACATGCAAGCAATCGTATGCTATCATACACAATTCCATCTAAGTGTGGCACATGCTATCTTTTACAATTCCAACTAAGTGAGGGATATGCTACCAATCATATGCTATCATGCAAAATTCTATCTTAGTGCGCCGCTTGCTTTCATTTACAATTCCAACTAAGAGAGGGATATGCTACCAATCATATGCAATCATTCAGATTTCTATCTAAGTGTTGCACATGCTTTCATTTACAATTCCATCTAAGAGAGGGATATGCTACCAATCGTATGCTATCATTCACAATTCCATCTACGTGTGGCACATGTTATCATTCACAATTACAACTAGGTGAATGATATGCTACCAATCATATGCTATCATTTACAATTCCAACTAAGTGTGGCACATGCAACCAATCGTATGCTATCATTCACAATTCCATGTAAGTGTGGCACATGCTTTCATTTACAATTCCAACTAGATGAGGGATAGGCTACCAATCGTATGCTATCATTCACAATTCCATCTAAGTGTGGCACATGCTTTCATTTACAATTCCAACTAGATGAGGGATAGGCTACCAATCGTATGCTATCATTCACAATTCCATCGAAGTGTGGCGCATGCTATCATTTACAATTCCATATAAGTGTGGCAAGTGCTATCATTCACAATTCCATCTAAGTGTGGCACATGCAACCAATCGTATGCTATCATTCACAATTCCATCTAAGTGTGGCACATGCTATCTTTTACAATTCCAACTAAGTGAGGGATATGGTACCAATCATATGCTATCATGCACAATTCTATCTTAGTGTGGCGCTTGCTTTCATTTACAATTCCAACTAAGAGAGGGATATGCTACCAATCATATGCAATCATTCAGATTGCTATCTAAGTGTTGCACATGCTTTCATTTACAATTCCATCTAAGAGAGGGATATGCTACCGATCGTATGCTATCATTCACAATTCCATCTAAGTGTGTCACATGTTATCATTCACAATTCTATCCATGTGTGGCACATGCTATCATTTACAATTCCAACTAAGTGTGGCACATGCCTTCATTCACAATTCCATCTAAGTGTGGCACATGCAACCAATCATATGCTATCATTCACAATTCCATCTAAGTGTGGCACATTATATCATTCACAATTCTATCTATGTGTGGCACATGCTATCATTTACATTTCCATCTAAGTGTGGAACATGCTATCATTCACAATTCCATCTAAGTGTGGCACATGCTATCATTCACAATTCCATCTAAGTGAGGCACATGCAACCAATCATATGCTATCATTCCCAATTACATCTAAGTGTGGCACATGCAAGCAATCGTATGCTATCATACACAATTCCATCTAAGTGTGGCACATGCTATCTTTTACAATTCCAACTAAGTGAGGGATATGCTACCAATCATATGCTATCATGCAAAATTCTATCTTAGTGCGCCGCTTGCTTTCATTTACAATTCCAACTAAGAGAGGGATATGCTACCAATCATATGCAATCATTCAGATTTCTATCTAAGTGTTGCACATGCTTTCATTTACAATTCCATCTAAGAGAGGGATATGCTACCAATCGTATGCTATCATTCACAATTCCATCTACGTGTGGCACATGTTATCATTCACAATTACAACTAGGTGAATGATATGCTACCAATCATATGCTATCATTTACAATTCCA
Source organism: Ambystoma mexicanum (assembly GCF_040938575.1). Taxonomy (NCBI): domain Eukaryota; kingdom Metazoa; phylum Chordata; class Amphibia; order Caudata; family Ambystomatidae; genus Ambystoma; species Ambystoma mexicanum. The sequence goes on along the minus strand of NC_090933.1, from coordinate 1,390,043,487 downwards.
ACTAAGTGTGGCACATGCAACCAATCGTATGCTATCATTCACAATTCCATGTAAGTGTGGCACATGCTTTCATTTACAATTCCAACTAGATGAGGGATAGGCTACCAATCGTATGCTATCATTCACAATTCCATCTAAGTGTGGCACATGCTTTCATTTACAATTCCAACTAGATGAGGGATAGGCTACCAATCGTATGCTATCATTCACAATTCCATCGAAGTGTGGCGCATGCTATCATTTACAATTCCATATAAGTGTGGCAAGTGCTATCATTCACAATTCCATCTAAGTGTGGCACATGCAACCAATCGTATGCTATCATTCACAATTCCATCTAAGTGTGGCACATGCTATCTTTTACAATTCCAACTAAGTGAGGGATATGGTACCAATCATATGCTATCATGCACAATTCTATCTTAGTGTGGCGCTTGCTTTCATTTACAATTCCAACTAAGAGAGGGATATGCTACCAATCATATGCAATCATTCAGATTGCTATCTAAGTGTTGCACATGCTTTCATTTACAATTCCATCTAAGAGAGGGATATGCTACCGATCGTATGCTATCATTCACAATTCCATCTAAGTGTGTCACATGTTATCATTCACAATTCTATCCATGTGTGGCACATGCTATCATTTACAATTCCAACTAAGTGTGGCACATGCCTTCATTCACAATTCCATCTAAGTGTGGCACATGCAACCAATCATATGCTATCATTCACAATTCCATCTAAGTGTGGCACATTATATCATTCACAATTCTATCTATGTGTGGCACATGCTATCATTTACATTTCCATCTAAGTGTGGAACATGCTATCATTCACAATTCCATCTAAGTGTGGCACATGCTATCATTCACAATTCCATCTAAGTGAGGCACATGCAACCAATCATATGCTATCATTCACAATTACATCTAAGTGTGGCACATGCTTTCATTTACAATTCCAACTAAGAGAGGCATATGCTACAATTCATATGCAATCATTCACAATTCTATCTAAGTGTGGCACATGCTATCATTTACAATTCCAACTAGGTGAGGGTAATCCTACCAATCATATGCTATCTTTCACAATTCCATCCAAGTGTGGCACATGCGACCAATCGTATGCTATCATTCACAATTCCATCAAAGTGTGGCGCATGCTATCATTTACAATTCCATCTAAGTGTGGGACATGCGATGATGTACAATTCCAACTAAGAGAGGGATATGCTACCAATCATATGCTATCATTCACAATTCTATCTAAGGGTGGTGCATGCTATCATTTATAATTACAACTAGGTGAATGATATGCTACCAATCATATGCTATCATACACAATTCCATCTAAGTGTGGCACATGCTATCTTTTACAATTCCAACTAAGTGAGGGATATGCTACCAATCATATGCTATCATGCAAAATTCTATCTTAGTGCGCCGCTTGCTTTCATTTACAATTCCAACTAAGAGAGGGATATGCTACCAATCGTATGCTATCATTCACAATTCCATCTACGTGTGGCACATGTTATCATTCACAATTACAACTAGGTGAATGATATGCTACCAATCATATGCTATCATTTACAATTCCAACTAAGTGTGGCACATGCAACCAATCGTATGCTATCATTCACAATTCCATGTAAGTGTGGCACATGCTTTCATTTACAATTCCAACTAGATGAGGGATAGGCTACCAATCGTATGCTATCATTCACAATTCCATCGAAGTGTGGCACATGCTTTCATTTACAATTCCAACTAGATGAGGGATAGGCTACCAATCGTATGCTATCATTCACAATTCCATCGAAGTGTGGCGCATGCTATCATTTACAATTCCATATAAGTGTGGCAAGTGCTATCATTCACAATTCCATCTAAGTGTGGCACATGCAACCAATCGTATGCTATCATTCACAATTCCATCTAAGTGTGGCACATGCTATCTTTTACAATTCCAACTAAGTGAGGAATATGGTACCAATCATATGCTATCATGCACAATTCTATCTTAGTGTGGCGCTTGCTTTCATTTACAATTTCAACTAAGAGAGGGATATGCTACCAATCATATGCAATCATTCAGATTGCTATCTAAGTGTTGCACATGCTTTCATTTACAATTCCATCTAAGAGAGGGATATGCTACCGATCGTATGCTATCATTCACAATTCCATCTAAGTGTGTCACATGTTATCATTCACAATTCTATCCATGTGTGGCACATGCTATCATTTACAATTCCAACTAAGTGTGGCACATGCATTCATTCACAATTCCATCTAAGTGTGGCACATGCAACCAATCATATGCTATCATTCACAATTCCATCTAAGTGTGGCACATTATATCATTCACAATTCTATCTATGTGTGGCACATGCTATCATTTACATTTCCATCTAAGTGTGGAACATGCTATCATTCACAATTCCATCTAAGTGTGGCACATGCTATCATTCACAATTCCATCTAAGTGTGGCACATGCAACCAATCATATGCTATCATTCACAATTACATCTAAGTGTGGCACATGCTTTCATTTACAATTCCAACTAAGAGAGGCATATGCTACAATTCATATGCAATCATTCACAATTCTATCTAGGTGTGGCATATGCTATCATTTACAATTCCAACTAGGTGAGGGTAATCTTACCAATCATATGCTATCTTTCACAATTCCATCCAAGTGTGGCACATGCGACCAATCGTATGCTATCATTCACAATTCCATCAAAGTGTGGCGCATGCTATCATTTACAATTCCATCTAAGTGTGGGACATGCAATGATGTACAATTCCAACTAAGAGAGGGATATGCTACCAATCATATGCTATCATTCACAATTCTATCTAAGGGTGGTGCATGCTATCATTTATAATTACAACTAGGTGAATGATATGCTAGCAATCATATGCTATCATTTACAATTCCAACTAAGTGTGGCACATGCAACCAATCGTATGCTATCATTCACAATTCCATGTAAGTGTGGCACATGCTTTCATTTACAATTTCAACTAGATGAGGGATAGGCTACCAATCGTATGCTATCTTTCGCAGTTCCATCGAAGTGTGGTGCATGCTATCATTTACAATTCCATCTAAGTGTGGGACATGCTATGATTTAAAATTCCATCTAAGAATGGCACATGCTATCATTCACATTTCCATCTAAGTGTGGCACATGCTTTCATTTACAATTCCAACTAAGAGAGGGATATTCTACCAATTAGATGCTATCATTCACAATTCTACCTGTGTGTGGCACATGCAATCATTTACAATTCCAACTAAGTGTGGCACATACTATCATTGACAATTCCATCTAAGTGTGGCTCATGCTATCATTCACAATTCCATCTAAGTGTGGTGCATGCTATGATTTAAAATTCCATCTAAGAGTGGCACATGCTATCATTCACATTTCCATGTAAGTGTGGTGCATGCTATCATTTACAATTCCAACAAGGTGAGGGATATGCTACCAATCATATGCAATCATTCAGAATTCTATCTAAGTGTGCCGCATGCTTTCATTTACAATTCCAACTAAGAGCGGGATATGCTACCAATTGTATGCTATCATTCACAATTCCATCTAAGTGTGGGACATGCTATCCTCACAATTCCATCTAAGTGTGGCACATGCTATCATTTACAATTCTATCTATGTGTGGCACATGCTATCATTTACAATTCCATCTATGTGTGGCACATGCTATCATTCACAATTCCATCTAAGTGTGGCACATGCAACCAATTGTATGCTATCATTCACAATTCCATGTAAGTTTGGCACAGGCTTTCATTTACAATTCCAACTAGATGAGGGATAGGCTACCAATCCTATGCTATCTTTCACAATTCCATCCAAGTGTGGCCCATGCGACCAATCGTATGCTATCATTCACAATTCCATCTAAGTGTGGCGCATGCTATCATTTACAATTCCATCTAAGTGTGGGACATGCTATGATTTAAAATTCCATCTAAGAGTGGCACATGCTATAATTCACATTTCCATCTAAGTGTGGCACATGCTTTCATTTACAATTCCAACTAAGGGAGGGATGTTCTACCAATTATATGCTATCATTCACAATTCTATCTAAGTGAGGTGCATGCTATCATTTACAATTCCAACAAGGTGAGGGATATGCTACCAATCATATGCTATCATTCACAATTCCATCCAAGTGAGAGATATGCAACTAATCATATGATATCCTTCACAATTCCATCTAAGTGTGCCGCATGCTTATATTTACAATTCCAACTAAGAGAGAGATATGCTACCAATCATATGCTCTCATTCACCATTCCATCTAAGTGTGGCACATGCAACCAATCATATGCTATCTTTCACAATTCCATCTAATGTGGCACATGCTATCATTCACAATTCTACCTGTGTGTGGCACATGCTATCATTTACAATTCCAACTAAGTGTGGGACATACTATCATTTACAATTCCATCTAAGTGTGGTACATGCTATCATTCACAATTCCATCTAAGTGTGGGACATGCTATGATTTAAAATTCCATCTAAGAGTGGCACATGCTATCATTCACATTTCCATCTAAGTGTGGCACATGCTTTCATTTACAATTCCAACTAAGAGAGGGATATTCTACCAATTATATGCTATCATTCACAATTCTATCTAAGTGTGGTGCATGCTATCATTTACAATTCCAACAAAGTGTGGCACATGCAACCAATCGTATGCTATCATTCACAATTCCATCTAAGTGTGGCACATGCTATCATTCACAATTCTATCTAAGTGTGGCACATGGTATCATTTACAATTCCAACTAAGTGAGGGGTATGCTACCAATCATATGCAATCATTCACAATTCCATCTAAGTGTGGCGCATGCTTATATTTACAATTCCAACTAAGAGAGAGATATGCTACCAATCATATGCTCTCATTCACAATTCCATCTAAGTGTGGCACATGCTATCATTCACAATTCTACCTGTGTGTGGCACATGCTATCATTTACAATTCCAACTAAGTGTGGCACATGCTATCATTCACATTTCCATCTAAGTGTGGCACATGCTATCATTCACAATTCCATCTAAGTGTGGGACATGCTATCATTCACAATTCCATCTAAGTGTGGCACATGCTATCATTTACAATTCTATCTATTTGTGGCACATACTATAATTTACAATTCCATCTATGTGTGGCACCTGCTATCATTCACAATTCCATCTAAGTGTGGCACATGCTTTCATTTACAATTCCAACTAAGAGAGGGATATTCTACCAATTATATGCTATCATTCACAATTCTATCTAAGTGTGGTGCATGCTATCATTTACAATTCCAACAAAGTGTGGCACATGCAAACAATCGTATTCTATCATTCACAATTCCATCTAAGTGTGGCACATGCTATCATTCACAATTCTATCTAAGTGTGGCACATGGTATCATTTACAATTCCAACTAAGTGAGGGGTATGCTACCAATCATATGCAATCATTCACAATTCCATCTAAGTGTGGCGCATGCTTATATTTACAATTCCAACTAAGAGAGAGATATGCTACCAATCATATGCTCTCATTCACAATTCCATCTAAGTGTGGCACATGCTATCATTCACAATTCTACCTGTGTGTGGCACATGCTATCATTTACAATTCCAACTAAGTGTGGCACATGCTATCATTCACATTTCCATCTAAGTGTGGCACATGCTATCATTCACAATTCCATCTAAGTGTGGGACATGCTATCATTCACAATTCCATCTAAGTGTGGCACATGCTATCATTTACAATTCTATCTATGTGTGGCACATGCTATCATTTACAATTCCATCTATGTGTGGCACATGCTATCATTCACAATTCCATCTAAGTGTGGCACATGCAACCAATTGTATGCTATCATTCACAATTCCATGTAAGTTTGGCACAGGCTTTCATTTACAATTCCAACTAGATGAGGGATAGGCTACCAATCCTATGCTATCTTTCACAATTCCATCCAAGTGTGGCCCATGCGACCAATCGTATGCTATCATTCACAATTCCATCTAAGTGTGCCGCATGCTATCATTTACAATTCCATCTAAGTGTGGGACATGCTATGATTTAAAATTCCATCTAAGAGTGGCACATGCTATAATTCACATTTCCATCTAAGTGTGGCACATGCTTTCATTTACAATTCCAACTAAGGGAGGGATATTCTACCAATTATATGCTATCATTCACAATTCTATCTAAGTGTGGTGCATGCTATAAATTACAATTCCAACAAGGTGAGGGATATGCTACCAATCATATGCTATCATTCACAATTCCATCCAAGTGAGAGATATGCAACTAATCATATGATATCCTTCACAATTCCATCTAAGTGTGGCGCATGCTTATATTTACAATTCCAACTAAGAGAGAGATATGCTACCAATCATATGCTCTCATTCACAATTCCATCTAAGTGTGGCACATGCAACCAATCGTATGCTATCGTTCACAATTCCATCTAAGTGTGGCACATGTTATCATTCACAATTCTACCTGTGTGTGGCACATGCTATCATTTACAATTCCAACTAAGTGTGGGACATACTATCATTTACAATTCCATCTAAGTGTGGTACATGCTATCATTCACAATTCCATCTAAGTGTGGGACATGCAATGATTTAAAATTCCATCTAAGAGTGGCACATGCTATCATTCACATTTCCATCTAAGTCTGGCACATGCTTTCATTTACAATTCCAACTAAGAGAGGGATATGCTACCAATCATATGCAATCATTCAGATTGCTATCTCAGTGTGGCACATGCTTTCATTTACAATTCCATCTAAGAGAGGGATATGCTACCGATCGTATGCTATCATTCACAATTCCATCTAAGTGTGTCACATGTTATCATTCACAATTCTATCTATGTGTGGCACATGCTATAATTTACAATTCCATCTAAGTGTGGCACATGCTATCATTCACAATTCCATCTAAGTGTGGGACATGCTATGATTTAAAATTCCATCTAAGAGTGGCACATGCTATCATTCACATTTCCATCTAAGTGTGGTGCATGCTATCATTTACAATTCCAACAAGGTGAGGGATATGCTACCAATCATATGCAATCATTCAGAATTCTATCTAAGTGTGGCACATGTTATCATTCACAATTCTATCTATGTGTGGCACATGCTTTCATTTACAATTCCAACTAAGAGAGAGATATGCTACCAATCATATGCTCTCATTCACAATTCCATCCAAGTGTGGCACATGCAACCAATCGTATGGTATCATTCACAATTCCATCCAAGTGTGGCACATGTTATCATTCACAATTCTACCTGTGTGTGGCACATGCTATCATTTACAATTCCAACTAAGTGTGGCACATACTATCATTTACAATTCCATCTAAGTGTGGCACATGCTATCATTCACAATTCCATCTAAGTGTGGGACATGCTATGAATTAAAATTCCATCTAAGAGTGGCACATGCTATCATTCACATTTCCATCTAAGTGTGGTGCATGCTATCATTTACAATTCCAACAAGGTGAGGGATATGCTACCAATCATATGCAATCATTCAGAATTCTATCTAAGTGTGGCACATGCTTTCATTTACAATTCCAACTAAGAGATTGATATGCTACCAATCATATGCTCTCATTCACAATTCCATCTAAGTGTGGCACATGCAACCAATCCTATGCTATCATTCACAATTCCATCTAAGTGTGGCACATGCTATCTTTTACAATTCCAACTAAGTGAGGGATATGCTACCAATCATATGCTACCATGTAAAATTCTATCTTAGTGCGCCGCTTGCTTTCATTTACAATTCCAACTAAGAGAGGGATATGCTACCAATCATATGCAATCATTCAGATTTCTATCTAAGTGTGGCACATGCTTTCATTTACAATTCCATCTAAGAGAGGGATATGCTACCGATCGTATGCTATCATTCACAATTCCATCTAAGTGTGGCACATGTTATCATTCACAGTTACAACTTGGTGAATGATATGCTACCAATCATATGCTATCATTTACAATTCCAACTAAGTGTGGCACATGCAACCAATCGTATGCTATCATTCACAATTCCATGCAAGTGTGCCACATGCTTTCATTTACAATTCCAACTAGATGAGGGATAGGCTACCAATCGTATGCTATCATTCACAATTCCATCGAAGTGTGGCACATGCTTTCATTTACAATTCCAACTAGATGAGGGATAGGCTACCAATCGTATGCTATCATTCACAATTCCATCGAAGTGTGGCGCATGCTTTCATTTACAATTTCATATAAGTGTGGCACATGCTATCATTCACAAATCCATCTAAGTGTGGCACATGCTTTCATTTACAATTCCATCTAAGAGAGGGATATGCTACCAATCGTATGCTATCATTCACAATTCCATCTAAGTGTGTCACATGTTATCATTCACAATTCTATCTATGTGTGGCACATGCTATCATTTACAATTCCAACTAAGTGTGGCACATGCTATCATTCACAATTCCATCTAAGTGTCGCACATGCAACCAATCATATGCTATCATTCACAATTCCATCTAAGTGTGGCACATTATATCATTCACAATTCTATCTATGTGTGGCACATGCTATCATTCCATCTAAGTGTGGCACATGCTTTCATTTACAATTCCAACTAAGTGAGGCATATGCTACAATTCATATGCAATCATTCACAATTCTATCTAAGTGTGGCACATGCTATCATTTACAATTCCAACTAGGTGAGGGTAATCCTACCAATCATATGCTATCTTTCACAATTCCATCCAAGTGTGGCACATGCGACCAATCGTATGCTATCATTCACAATTCCATCAAAGTGTGTCGCATGCTATCATTTACAATTCCATCTAAGTGTGGGACATGCAATGATGTACAATTCCATCTAAGAGAGGGATATGCTACCAATCATATGCTATCATTCACAATTCTATCTAAGGGTGGTGTGCTATCATTTACAATTACAACTAGGTTAATGATATGCTACCAATCATATGCTATAATTTACAATTCCAACTAAGTGTGGCACATGCAACCAATCGTATGCTATCATTCACAATTCCATGTAAGTGTGGCACATGCTTTCATTTACAATTTCAACTAGATGAGGGATAGGCTACCAATCGTATGCTATCTTTCACAATTCTATCGAAGTGTGGCGCATGCTATCATTTACAATTCCATCTAAGTGTGGGACATGTTATGATTTAAAATTCCATCTAAGAATGGCACATGCTATCATTCACATTTCCATCTAAGTGTGGCACATTTTTTCATTTACAATTCCAACTAAGAGCGGATATTCTACCAATTAGATGCTATCATTCACAATTCTACCTGTGTGTGGCACATGCTATCATTCACAATTCCATCGAAGTGTGGTGCATGCTATCATTTACAATTCCATATAAGTGTGGCACATGCTATCATTCACAATTCCATCTAAGTGTGGCACATGCAACCAATCGTATGCTATCATTCACAATTCCATCGAAGTGTGGCACATGCTTTCATTTACAATTCCATCTAAGAGAGGGATATGCTACCGATCGTATGCTATCATTCACAATTCCATCTAAGTGTGTCACATGTTATCATTCACAATTCTATCTATGTTTGGCACATGCTATCATTTACAATTCCAACTAAGTGTGGCACATGCTATCATTCACAATTCCATCTAAGTGTCGCACATGCAACCAATCATATGCTATCATTCACAATTCCATCTAAGTGTGGCACATTATATCATTCACATTTCTATCTATGTGTGGCACATGCTATCATTCCATCTAAGTGTGGCACATGCTATCATTCACAATTCCATCTAAGTGTTGCACATGCTTTCATTTACAATTCCATCTAAGAGAGGGATATGCTACCAATCGTATGCTATCATTCACAATTCCATCTACGTGTGGCACATGTTATCATTCACAATTACAACTAGGTGAATGATATGCTACCAATCATATGCTATCATTTACAATTCCAACTAAGTGTGGCACATGCAACCAATCGTATGCTATCATTCACAATTCCATGTAAGTGTAGCACATGCTTTCATTTACAATTCCAACTAGATGAGGGATAGGCTACCAATCGTATGCTATCATTCACAATTCCATCGAAGTGTGGCACATGCTTTCATTTACAATTCCAACTAGATGAGGGATAGGCTACCAATCGTATGCTATCATTCACAATTCCATCGAAGTGTGGCGCATGCTATCATTTACAATTCCATATAAGTGTGGCAAGTGCTATCATTCACAATTCCATCTAAGTGTGGCACATGCAACCAATCGTATGCTATCATTCACAATTCCATCTAAGTGTGGCACATGCTATCTTTTACAATTCCAACTAAGTGAGGGATATGGTACCAATCATATGCTATCATGCACAATTCTATCTTAGTGTGGCGCTTGCTTTCATTTACAATTCCAACTAAGAGAGGGATATGCTACCAATCATATGCAATCTTTCAGATTGCTATCTAAGTGTTGCACATGCTTTCATTTACAATACCATCTAAGAGAGGGATATGCTACCGATCGTATGCTATCATTCACAATTCCATCTAAGTGTGTCACATGTTATCATTCACAATTCTATCTATGTGTGGCACATGCTATCATTCACAATTCCATCTAAGTGTGGCACATGCAACCAATCATATGCTATCATTCACAATTCCATCTAAGTGTGGCACATTATATCATTCACAATTCTATCTATGTGTGGCACATGCTATCATTTACATTTCCATCTAAGTGTGGAACATGCTATCATTCACAATTCCATCAAAGTGTGGCGCATGCTATCATTTACAATTCCATCTAAGTGTGGGACATGCGATGATGTACAATTCCAACTAAGAGAGGGATATGCTACCAATCATATGCTATCATTCACAATTCTATCAAAGGGTGGTGCATGCTATCATTTATAATTTCAACTAGGTGAATGATATGCTACCAATCATATGCTATCATTTACAATTCCAACTAAGTGTGGCACATGCAACCAATCGTATGCTATCATTCACAATTCCATGTAAGTGTGGCACATGCTTTCATTTACAATTTCAACTAGATGAGGGATAGGCTACCAATCGTATGCTATCTTTCGCAGTTCCATTGAAGTGTGGTGCATGCTATCATTTACAATTCCATCTAAGTGTGGGACATGCTATGATTTAAAATTCCATCTAAGAATGGCACATGCTATCATTCACATTTCCATCTAAGTGTGGCACATGCTTTCATTTACAATTCCAACTAAGAGAGGGATATTCTACCAATTAGATGCTATCATTCACAATTCTACCTGTGTGTGGCACATGCAATCATTTACAATTCCAACTAAGTGTGGCACATACTATCATTTACAATTCCATCTAAGTGTGGCACATGCTATCATTCACAATTCCATCTAAGTGTGGTACATGCTATGATTTAAAATTCCATCTAAGAGTGGCACATGCTATCATTCACATTTCCATGTAAGTGTGGTGCATGCTATCATTTACAATTACAACAAGGTGAGGGATATGCTACCAATCATATGCAATCATTCAGAATTCTATCTAAGTGTGCCGCATGTTTCATTTACAATTCCAACTAAGAGCGGTATATGCTACCAATTGTATGCTATCATTCACAATTCCATCTAAGTGTGGGACATGCTATCATTCACAATTCCATCTAAGTGTGGCACATGCTATCATTTACAATTCTATCTATGTGTGGCACATGCTATCATTTACAATTCCATCTATGTGTGGCACATGCTATCATTCACAATTCCATCTAAGTGTGGCACATGCAACCAATTGTATGCTATCATTCACAATTCCATGTAAGTTTGGCACAGGCTTTCATTTACAATTCCAACTAGATGAGGGATAGGCTACCAATCCTATGCTATCTTTCACAATTCCATCCAAGTGTGGCCCATGCGACCAATCGTATGCTATCATTCACAATTCCATCTAAGTGTGGCGCATGCTATCATTTACAATTCCATCTAAGTGTGGGACATGCTATGATTTAAAATTCCATCTAAGAGTGGCACATGCTATAATTCACATTTCCATCTAAGTGTGGCACATGCTTTCATTTACAATTCCAACTAAGGGAGGGATGTTCTACCAATTATATGCTATCATTCACAATTCTATCTAAGTGTGGTGCATGCTATCATTTACAATTCCAACAAGGTGAGGGATATGTTACCAATCATATGCAATCATTCACAATTCCATCCAAGTGAGAGATATGCAACTAATCATATGATATCCTTCACAATTCCATCTAAGTGTGGCGCATGCTTATATTTACAATTCCAACTAAGAGAGAGATATGCTACCAATCATATGCTCTCATTCACAATTCCATCTAAGTGTGGCACATGCTATCATTCACAATTCTACCTGTGTGTGGCACATGCTATCATTTACAATTCCAACTAAGTGTGGCACATGCTATCATTCACATTTCCATTTAAGTGTGGCACATGCTATCATTCACAATTCCATCTAAGTGTGGGACATGCTATCATTCACAATTCCATCTAAGTGTGGCACATGCCATCATTTACAATTCTATCTATGTGTGGCACATGCTATCATTTACAATTCCATCTATGTGTGGCACATGCTATCATTCACAATTCCATCTAAGTGTGGCACATGCTTTCATTTACAATTCCAACTAAGAGAGGGATATTCTACCAATTATATGCTATCATTCACAATTCTATCTAAGTGTGGTGCATGCTATCATTTACAATTCCAACAAAGTGTGGCACATGCAACCAATCGTATGATATCATTCACAATTCCATCTAAGTGTGGCACATGCTATCATTCACAATTCTATCTAAGTGTGGCACATGGTATCATTTACAATTCCAACTAAGTGAGGGGTATGCTACCAATCATATGCAATCATTCACAATTCCATCTAAGTGTGGCGCATGCTTATATTTACAATTCCAACTAAGAGAGAGATATGCTACCAATCATATGCTCTCATTCACAATTCCATCTAAGTGTGGCACATGCTATCATTCACAATTCTACCTGTGTGTGGCACATGCTATCATTTACAATTCCAACTAAGTGTGGCACATGCTATCATTCACATTTCCATCTAAGTGTGGCACATGCTATCATTCACAATTCCATCTAAGTGTGGGACATGCTATCATTCACAATTCCATCTAAGTGTGGCACATGCTATCATTTACAATTCTATCTATGTGTGGCACATGCTATCATTTACAATTCCATCTATGTGTGGCACATGCTATCATTCACAATTCCATCTAAGTGTGGCACATGCAACCAATTGTATGCTATCATTCACAATTCCATGTAAGTTTGGCACAGGCTTTCATTTACAATTCCAACTAGATGAGGGATAGGCTACCAATCCTATGCTATCTTTCACAATTCCATCCAAGTGTGGCCCATGCGACCAATCGTATGCTATCATTCACAATTCCATCTAAGTGTGCCGCATGCTATCATTTACAATTCCATCTAAGTGTGGGACATGCTATGATTTAAAATTCCAACTAAGGGAGGGATATTCTACCAATTATATGCTATCATTCACAATTCTACCTAAGTGTGGTGCATGCTATCATTTACAATTCCAACAAGGTGAGGGATATGCTACCAATCATATGCTATCATTCACAATTCCATCCAAGTGAGAGATATGCAACTAATCATATGATATCCTTCACAATTCCATCTAAGTGTGGCGCATGCTTATATTTACAATTCCAACTAAGAGAGAGATATGCAACCAATCGTATGCTATCATTCACAATTCCATCTAAGTGTGGCCATGCTATCATTCACAATTCTACCTGTGTGTGGCACATGCTATCATTTACAATTCCAACTAAGTGTGGGACATACTATCATTTACAATTCCATCTAAGTGTGGTACATGCTATCATTCACAATTCCATCTAAGTGTGGGACATGCAATGATTTAAAATTCCATCTAAGAGTGGCACATGCTATCATTCACATTTCCATCTAAGTGTGGCACATGCTTTCATTTACAATTCCAACTAAGAGAGGGATATGCTACCAATCATATGCAATCATTCAGATTGCTATCTAAGTGTGGCACATGCTTTCATTTACAATTCCATCTAAGAGAGGGATATGCTACCAATCGTATGCTATCATTCACAATCTAAGTGTGGCACATTATATCATTCATAATTCTATCTATGTGTGGCACAGGCTATCATTTACAATTCCATCTAAGTGTGGCACATGCTATCATTCACAATTCCATCTAAGTGTGGCACATGCTATCATTCACAATTCCATCTAAGTGTGGCACATGCAACCAATCGTATGCTATCATTCACAATTAGATCTAAGTGTGGCATATGCTTTCATTTACAATTCCAACTAAGAGAGGCATATGCTTCAATTCATATGCAATCATTCACAATTCTATCTAAGTGTGGCACATGCTATCATTTACAATTCCAACTAGGTGAGGGATATGCTACCAATCATATGCTCTCATTCACAATTCCATCTAAGTGTGGCACATGCAACCAATCGTATGCTATCATTCACAATTCTATCTAACTGTTGCACATGGTATCATTTACAATTCCAACTAAGTGAGGGATATGCTACTAATTATATGCAATCATTCACAATTCCATCTAAGTGTGGCACATGCAACCGATCGTATGTTATCATTCACAATTAAATCTAAGTTTGACGCATGCTTTCATTTACAATTCCATCCAAGTGTGGCATATGCTATCATTTTCAATTCCATATAAGTGTGGCACATGCTATCATTCACAATTCCATCTAAGTGTGGCACATGCAACCAATCCTATGCTATCATTCACAATTCCATCTAAGTGTGGCACATGCTATCTTTTACAATTCCAACTAAGTGAGGGATATGCTACCAATCATATGCTATCATGTAAAATTCTATCTTAGTGCGGCGCTTGCTTTCATTTACAATTCCAACTAAGAGAGGGATATGCTACCAATCATATGCAATCATTCAGATTTCTATCTAAGTGTGGCACATGCTTTCATTTACAATTCCATCTAAGAGAGGGATATGCTACCGATCGTATGCTATCATTCACAATTCCATCTAAGTGTGGCACATGTTATCATTCACAATTACAACTTGGTGAATGATATGCTACCAATCATATGCTATCATTTACAATTCCAACTAAGTGTGGCACATGCAACCAATCGTATGCTATCATTCACAATTCCATGCAAGTGTGCCACATGCTTTCATTTACAATTCCAACTAGATGAGGGATAGGCTACCAATCGTATGCTATCATTCACAATTCCATCGAAGTGTGGCACATGCTTTCATTTACAATTCCAACTAGATGAGGGATAGGCTACTAATCGTATGCTATCATTCACAATTCCATCGAAGTGTGGCGCATGCTTTCATTTACAATTTTATATAAGTGTGGCACATGCTATCATTCACAAATCCATCTAAGTGTGGCACATGCAACCAATCCTATGCTATCATTCACAATTCCATCTAAGTGTGGCACATGCTATCTTTTACAATTCCAACTAAGTGAGGGATATGCTACCAATCATATGCTATCATGCACAATTCTATCTTAGTGCGCCGCTTGCTTTCATTTACAATTCCAACTAAGAGAGGGATATGCTACCAATCATATGCAATCATTCCGATATCTATCTAGGTATGGCACATGCTTTCATTTACAATTCCATCTAAGAGAGGGATATGCTACCGATCGTATGCTATCATTCACAATTCCATATTAGTGTGGCACATGTTATCATTCACAATTACAACTAGGTGAATGATATGCTACCAATCATATGCTATCATTTACAATTCCAACTAAGTGTGGCACATGCAACCAATCGTATGTTATCATTCACAATTCCATTTAAGTGTGGCACATGCTTTCATTTACAATTCCAACTAGATGAGGGATAGGCTACCAATCGTATGCTATCATTCACAATCCATCGAAGTGTGGCGCATGCTATCATTTACAATTCCATATAAGTGTGGCACATGTTATCATTCACAATTCTATCTATGTGTGGCACATGCTTTCATTTACAATTCCAACTAAGAGAGAGATATGCTACCAATCATATGCTCTCATTCACAATTCCATCCAAGTGTGGCACATGCAACCAATCGTATGGTATCATTCACAATTCCATCTAAGTGTGGCACATGCTATCATTCACAATTCTACCTGTGTGTGGCACATGCTATCATTTACAATTCCAACTAAGTGTGGCACATACTATCATTTACAATTCCATCTAAGTGTGGCACATGCTATCATTCACAATTCCATCTAAGAGTGGACATGCTATGAATTAAAATTCCATCTAAGAGTGGCACATGCTATCATTCACATTTCCATCTAAGTGTGGTGCATGCTATCATTTACAATTCCAACAAGGTGAGGGATATGCTACCAATCATATGCAATCATTCAGAATTCTATCTAAGTGTGGCACATGCTTTCATTTACAATTCCAACTAAGAGATTGATATGCTACCAATCATATGCTCTCATTCACAATTCCATCTAAGTGTGGCACATGCAACCAATCGTATGCTATCATTCACAATTCTATCTAACTGTTGCACATGGTATCATTTACAATTCCAACTAAGTGAGGGATATGCTACTAATTATATGCAATCATTCACAATTCCATCTAAGTGTGGCACAAGCAACCGATCGTATGTTATCATTCACAATTAAATCTAAGTTTGACGCATGCTTTCATTTACAATTCCATCCAAGTGTGGCATATGCTATCATTTTCAATTCCATATAAGTGTGGCACATGCTATCATTCACAATTCCATCTAAGTGTGGCACATGCAACCAATCCTATGCTATCATTCACAATTCCATCTAAGTGTGGCACATGCTATCTTTTACAATTCCAACTAAGTGAGGGATATGCTACCAATCATATGCTATCATGTAAAATTCTATCTTAGTGCGGCGCTTGCTTTCATTTACAATTCCAACTAAGAGAGGGATATGCTACCAATCATATGCAATCATTCAGATTTCTATCTAAGTGTGGCACATGCTTTCATTTACAATTCCATCTAAGAGAGGGATATGCTACCGATCGTATGCTATCATTCACAATTCCATCTAAGTGTGGCACATGTTATCATTCACAATTACAACTTGGTGAATGATATGCTACCAATCATATGCTATCATTTACAATTCCAACTAAGTGTGGCACATGCAACCAATCGTATGCTATCATTCACAATTCCATGCAAGTGTGCCACATGCTTTCATTTACAATTCCAACTAGATGAGGGATAGGCTACCAATCGTATGCTATCATTCACAATTCCATCGAAGTGTGGCACATGCTTTCATTTACAATTCCAACTAGATGAGGGATAGGCTACTAATCGTATGCTATCATTCACAATTCCATCGAAGTGTGGCGCATGCTTTCATTTACAATTTTATATAAGTGTGGCACATGCTATCATTCACAAATCCATCTAAGTGTGGCACATGCAACCAATCCTATGCTATCATTCACAATTCCATCTAAGTGTGGCACATGCTATCTTTTACAATTCCAACTAAGTGAGGGATATGCTACCAATCATATGCTATCATGCACAATTCTATCTTAGTGCGCCGCTTGCTTTCATTTACAATTCCAACTAAGAGAGGGATATGCTACCAATCATATGCAATCATTCCGATATCTATCTAGGTATGGCACATGCTTTCATTTACAATTCCATCTAAGAGAGGGATATGCTACCGATCGTATGCTATCATTCACAATTCCATATTAGTGTGGCACATGTTATCATTCACAATTACAACTAGGTGAATGATATGCTACCAATCATATGCTATCATTTACAATTCCAACTAAGTGTGGCACATGCAACCAATCGTATGTTATCATTCACAATTCCATTTAAGTGTGGCACATGCTTTCATTTACAATTCCAACTAGATGAGGGATAGGCTACCAATCGTATGCTATCATTCACAATCCATCGAAGTGTGGCGCATGCTATCATTTACAATTCCATATAAGTGTGGCACATGCTATCATTCACAATTCCATCTAAGTGTGGCACATGAAACCAATCGTATGCTATCATTCACAATTCCATCTAAGTGTGGCACATGCTATCTTTGACAATTCACACTAAGTGAGGGATATGGTACCAGTCATATGCTATCATGCACAATTCTATCTTAGTGTGGCGCTTGCTTTCATTTACAATTCCAACTAAGAGAGGGATATGCTACCAATCATATGCAATCATTCAGATTGCTATCTAAGTGTGGCACATGCTTTCATTTACAATTCCATCTAAGAGAGGGATATGCTACCGATCGTATGCTATCATTCACAATTCCATCTAAGTGTGTCACATTTTATCATTCACAATTCTATCTATGTGTGGCACATGCTATCATTTACAATTCCAACTAAGTGTGGCACATGCAACCAATCATATGCCATCATTCACAATTCCATCTAAGTGTGGCACATTATATCATTCATAATTCTATCTATGTGTGGCACAGGCTATCATTTACAATTCCATCTAAGTGTGGCACATGCTATCATTCACAATTCCATCTAAGTGTGGCACATGCTATCATTCACAATTCCATCTAAGTGTGGCACATGCAACCAATCGTATGCTATCATTCACAATTAGATCTAAGTGTGGCATATGCTTTCATTTACAATTCCAACTAAGAGAGGCATATGCTTCAATTCATATGCAATCATTCACAATTCTATCTAAGTGTGGCACATGCTATCATTTACAATTCCAACTAGGTGAGGGATATGCTACCAATCATATGCTATCTTTCACAATTCCATCCAAGTGTGGCACATGCGACCAATCGTATGCTATCATTCACAATTCCATCAAAGTGTGGCGCATGCTATCATTTACAATTCCATCTAAGTGTGGGACATGCTATGATATACAATTCCAACTAAGAGATGGATATGCTACCAATCATATGCTATCATTCACAATTCTATCTAAGGGTGGTACATGCGATCATTTACAATTACAACTAGGTGAATGATATGCTACCAATCATATGCTATCATTCACAATTCCATGTAAGTGTGGCTCATGTTTTCATTTACAATTTCAACTAGATGAGGGATAGGCTACCAATCGTATGCTATCTTTCACAATTCCATCGAAGTGTGGCGCATGCTATCATTTACAATTCCATCTAAGTGTGGGACATGCTATGATTTAAAATTCCATCTAAGAATGGCACATGCTATCATTCACATTTCCATCTAAGTGTGGCACATGCTTTCATTTACAATTCCAACTAAGAGAGGGATATTCTACCAATTAGATGCTATCATTCATAATTCTACCTGTGTGTGGCACATGCTATCATTTACAATTCCAACTAAGTGTTTCACATACTATCATTTACAATTCCATCTAAGTGTGGCACATGCTATCCACAATTCCATCTAACTGTGGTACATGCTATGATTTAAAATTCCATCTAAGAGTGGCACATGCTATCATTCACATTTCCATCTAAGTGTGGTGCATGCTATCATTTACAATTCCAACAAGGTGAGGGATATGCTACCAATCATATGCAATCATTCAGAATTCTATCTAAGTGTGGTGCATGCTTTCATTTACAATTCCAACTAAGAGAGTGATATGCTACCAATCATATGCTCTCATTCACAATTCCATCTAAGTGTGGCACATGCTATCATTCACAATTCTATCTAAGTGTGGCACATGGTATCATTTACAATTCCAACTAAGTGAGGGATATGCTACTAATTATATGCAATCATTCAATATTCCATCTAAGTTTGGCACATGCAACCGATCGTATGTTATCATTCACAATTAAATCTAAGTTTGACGCATGCTTTCATTTACAATTCCATCCAAGTGTGGCACATGCTATCATTTACAATTCCATATAAGTGTGGCACATGCTATCATTCACAATTCCATCTAAGTGTGGCACATGCAACAAATCGTATGCTATCATTCACAATTCCATCTAAGTGTGGCACATGCTATCTTTTACAATTCCAACTAAGTGAGGGATATGCTACCAATCATATGCTATCATGCACAATTCTATCTAGGTGTGGCACATGCTTTCATTTACAATTCCATCTAAGAGAGGGATATGCTGCCGATCATATGCTATCATTCACAATTCCATATAAGAGTGGCACATGTTATCATTCACAATTACAACTAGGTGAATGATATGCTACCAATCATATGCTATCATTTACAATTCCGACTAAGTGTGGCACATGCAACCAATCGTATGCTATCATTCACAATTCCATGTAAGTGTGGCACATGCTTTCATTTACAATTCCAACTAGATGAGGGATAAGCTACCAATCGTATGCTATCATTCACAATTCCATCGAAGTGTGGCGCATGCTATCATTTACAATTCCATATAAGTGTGGCACATGCTATCATTCACAATTCCATCTAAGTGTGGCACATGCAACCAATCATATGCTATCATTCACAATTCCATCTAAGTGTGGCACATGCTATCTTTGACAATTCCAACTAAGTGAGGGATATGGTACCAGTCATATGCTATCATGCACAATTCTATCTTAGTGTGGCGCTTGCTTTCATTTACAATTCCAACTAAGAGAGGGATTTGCTACCAATCATATGCAATCATTCAGATTGCTATCTAAGTGTGGCACATGCTTTCATTTACAATTCCATCTAAGAGAGGGATATGCTACCGATCGTATGCTATCATTCACAATTCCATCTAAGTGTGTCACATGTTATCATTCACAATTCTATCTATGTGTGGAACATGCTATCATTTACAATTCCAACTAAGTGTGGCACATGCTGTCATTCACAATTCCATCTAAGTGTGGCACATGCAACCAATCCTATGCTATCATTCACAATTCCATCTAAGTGTGGCACATTATATCATTCACAATTCTATCTATGTGTGGCACATGCTATCATTCACAATTCCATCTAAGTGTGGCACATGCAACCAATCGTATGCTATCATTCACAATTACATCTAAGTGTGGCACATGCTTTCATTTACAATTCCAACTAAGAGAGGCATATGCTACAATTCATATGCAATCATTCACAATTCTAAGTGTGGCACATGCTATCATTTACAATTCCAACTAGGTGAGGGATATGCTACCAATCATATGCTATCTTTCACAATTCCATCCGAGTGTGGCACATGCGACCAATCGTATGCTATCATTCACAATTCCATCAAAGTGTGGGCGCATGCTATCATTTACAATTCCATCTAAGTGTGGGACATGCTATGATGTACAATTCCAACTAAGAGAGGGATATGCTACCAATCATATGCTATCATTCACAATTCTATCTAAGGGTGGTGCATGCTATCATTTACAATTACAACTAGGTGAATAATATGCTACCAATCATATGCTGTCATTTACAATTCCAACTAAGTGTGGCACATGCAACCAATCGTATGCTATCATTCACAATTCCATGTAAGTGTGGCACATGCTTTCATTTACAATTTCAACTAGATGAGGGATAGGCTACCAATCGTGTGCTATCTTTCACAATTCCATCGAAGTGTGGTGCATGCTATCATTTACAATTCCATCTAAGTGTGGGACATGCTATGATTTAAAATTCCATCTAAGAATGGCACATGCTATCATTCACATTTCCATCTAAGTGTGGCACATGCTTTCATTTACAATTCCAACTAAGAGAGGGATATTCTACCAATTAGATGCTATCATTCACAATTCTACCTGTGTGTGGCACATGCTATCATTTACAATTCCAACTAAGTGTGGCACATACTATCATTTACTATTCCATCTAAGTGTGGCACATGCTATCATTCACAATTCCATCTAAGTGTGGTACATGCTATGATTTAAAATTCCATCTAAGAGTGGCACATGCTACCATTCACATTTCCATCTAAGTGTGGTGCATGCTATCATTTACAATTCCAACAAGGTGAGGGATATGCTACCAATCATATGCTCTCATTCACAATTCCATCTAAGTGTGGCACATGCAACCAATCGTATGCTATCATTCACAATTCCATCTAAGTGTGGCACATGCTATCTTTTACAATTCCAACTAAGTGAGGGATATGCTACCAATCATATGCTATCATGCACAATTCTATCGTAGTGCGCCGCTTGCTTTCATTTACAATTCCATCTAAGAGAGGGATATGCTAGCAATCATTCCGATTTCTATCTAAGTGTGGAACATGCTTTCATTTACAGTTCCATCTAAGAGAGGGATATGCTATCGATCATATGCTATCATTCACAATTCCATCTAAGTGTGGCACATGTTATCATTCACAATTACAACTAGGTGAATGATATCCTACCAATCATATGCTATCATTTACAATTCCAACTAAGTGCGGCACATGCAACCAATCGTATGCTATAATTCACAATTCCATGTAAGTGTGGCACATGCTTTCATTTACAATTCCAACTAGATGAGGGATAGGCTACCAATCGTATGCTATCATTCACAATTCCATTGAAGTGTGGCGCATGCTATCATTTACAATTCCATATAAGTGTGGCACATGCTATCATTCACAATTCCATCTAAGTGTGGCACATGCACCCAATCGTATGCTATCATTCACAATTCAATCTAAGTGTGGCACATGCTATCTTTTACAATTCCAACTAAGTGAAGGATATGGTACCAATCATATGCTATCATGCACAATTCTATCTTAGTGTGGCGCTTGCTTTCATTTACAATTCCAACTAAGAGAGGGATAGGCTACCAATCATATGCAATCATTCAGATTGCTATCTAAGTGTGGCACATGCTTTCATTTACAATTCCATCTAAGAGAGGGATATGCTACCGATCGTATGCTATCATTCACAATTCCATCTAAGTGTGTCACATGTTATCATTCACAATTCTATCTATGTGTGGCACATGCTATCATTCACAATTCCATCTAAGTTTGGCACATGCTATCATTCACAATTCCATCTAAGTGTGGCACATGCAACCAATCGTATGCTATCATTCACAATTACATCTAAGTGTGGCACATTATATCATTCACAATTCTATCTATGTGTGGCACATGCTATCAATTACAATTCCATCTAAGTGTGGCACATGCTATCATTCACAATTCCATCTAAGTGTGGCACATGCAACCAATCGTATGCTATCATTCACAATTACATCTAAGTGTGGCACATGCTTTCATTTACAATTCCAACTAAGAGAGGCATATGCTACAATTCATATGCAATCATTCACAATTCTATCTAAGTGTGGCACATGCTATCATTTACAATTCCATCCAAGTGTGGCACATGCGACCAATCATATGCTATCATTCACAATTCCATCAAAGTGTGGCGCATGCTATCATTTACAATTCCAACTAAGTGTGGCACATGCTATCATTCACAATTCCATCTAAGTGTGGCACATGCAACCAATCGTATGCTATCATTCACAATTCCATGTAAGTTTGGCACATGCTATCATTTACAATTCCATCTAAGTGTGGGACATGCTATGATTTAAAATTCCATCTAAGAATGGCACATGCTATCATTCACATTTCCATCTAAGTGTGGCACATGCTTTCATTTACTATTCCAACTATGAGAGGGATATTCTACCAATTATATGCTATCATTCACAATTCTATCTAAGTGTGGTGCATGCTATCATTTACAATTCCAACAAGATGAGGGATATGCTACCAATCATATGCTATTATTCACAATTCCATCCAAGTGAGGGATATGCAACTAATCATATGATATCCTTCACAATTCCATGTAAGTGTGGCACATGCTATCATTTACAATTCCATCTAAGTGTGGGACATGCTATGATTTAAAATTCCATCTAAGAATGGCACATGCTATCATTCACATTTCCATCTAAGTGTGGCACATGCTTTCATTTACAATTCCAACTATGAGAGGGATATTCTACCAATTATATGCTATCATTCACAATTCTATCTAAGTGTGGCGCATGCTTTCATTTACAATTCCAACTAAGAGAGGGATATGCTACCAATCATATGCAATCATTCACAATTCTATCTCAGTGTGGCGCATGCGTTCTTTTACAGTTCCAACTAAGAGAGGGATATGCTACCAATCATATGCTATTATTCACAATTCCATCCAAGTGAGGGATATGCAACTAATCATATGATATCCTTCACAATTCCATCTAAGTGCGGCGCATGCTTTCATTTACAATTCTAACTAAGAGAGGGATATGCTACCAATCATATGCTATCATTCACAATTCCATCTAAGTTTGGCACATGCAACCAATCGTATGCTATAATTCACAATTCCATCTAAGTGTGGCACATGCTATCATTCACAATTCTACTTGTGTGTGGCACATGCTATCATTTACAATTCCAACTAAGTGTGGCACATGCTATCATTCGCAATTCCATCTAAGTGTGGCACATGCTATCATTTACAATTCCATCTAAGTGTGGGACATACTATGATTTACAATTCCATCTAAGAGTGGCACATGCTATCATTCACAATTCCAACTAAGTGTGGCACACACTATCATTCAAAATTCCATCTAAGTGTGGCACATGCTATCATTCACAATTCCATCTAAGTGTGGGACCTGCTATGATTTACAATTCCATCTAAGAGTGGCACATGCTATAATTCACAATTCCAACTAAGAGTGGGATATGCTACCAATCATCTGCAATCATTCACAATTCTATCCAAGTGTGGCACATGCTATAATTTACAATTCCATCTAATTGGGAGACTTGCTATGATTTACAATTCCATCTAAGAGTGGCACATGCTATCATTCACAATTCCAACTAAGTGTGGCACACACTTTTATTTACAATCCCATCTAAGTGTTGCACATGCTATCATATACAAATCCATCTAAGTGTGGCACATGCTATCATTCACATTTCCATCTAAGTGTGGCACATGCTATCATTCACAATTCCATCTAAGTGTGGGACATGCTATCATTCACAATTCCATCTAAGTGTGGCACATGCTATCATTCACAATTCTATCTATGTGTGGCACATGCTATCATTTACAATTCCATCTATGTGTGGCACATGCTATCATTCACAATTCCATCTAAGTGTGGCACATGCAACCAATTGTATGCTATCATTCACAATTCCATGTAAGTTTGGCACATGCTTTCATTTACAATTCCAACTAGATGAGGGATAGGCTACCAATCCTATGCTATCTTTCACAATTCCATCCAAGTGTGGCCCATGCGACCAATCGTATGCTATCATTCACAATTCCATCTAAGTGTGGGGCATGCTATCATTTACAATTCCATCTAAGTGTGGGACATGCTATGATTTAAAATTCCATCTAAGAGTGGCACATGCTATCATTCACATTTCCATCTAAGTGTGGCACATGCTTTCATTTACAATTCCAACTAAGGGAGGGATATTCTACCAATGATATGCTATCATTCACAATTCTATCTAAGTGTGGTGCATGCTATCATTTACAATTCCAACAAGGTGAGGGATATGCTACCAATCATATGATATCCTTCACAATTCCATCTAAGTGTGGCGCATGCTTATATTTACAATTCCAACTAAGAGAGAGATATGCTACCAATTATATGCTCTCATTCACAATTCCATCTAAGTGTGGCACATGCAACCAATCGTCTGCTATCATTCACAATTCCATCTAAGTGTGGCACATGCTATCATTCACAATTCTACCTGTGTGTGGCACATGATATCATTTACAATTCCAACTAAGTGTGGCACATACTATCATTTACAATTCCATCTAAGTGTGGCACATACTATCATTCACAATTCCATCTAAGTGTGGCACATGCTACCATTCACATTTCCATCTAAGTGTGGTGCATGCTTTCATTTACAATTCCAACAAGGTGAGGGATATGCTACCAATCATATGCTCTCATTCACAATTCCATCTAAGTGTGGCACATGCAACCAATCGTATGCTATCATTCACAATTCCATCTAAGTGTGGCACATGCTATCATTCACAATTCTATCTAAGTGTGGCACATGGTATCATTTACAATTCCAACTAAGTGAGGGATATGCTTCTAATTATAGGCGATCATTCACAATTCCATCTAAGTGTGGCACATGCAACCGATCGTATGTTATCATTCACAATTAAATCTAAGTTTGACGCATGCTTTCATTTACAATTCCATCCAAGTGTGGTACATGCTATCATTTACAATTCCATATAAGTGTGGCACATGCTATCATTCACAATTCCATCTAAGTGTAGCACATGCAACCAATCGTATGCTATCATTCACAATTCCATCTAAGTGTGGCACATGCTATCTTTTACAATTCCAATTAAGTGAGGGATATGCTACCAATCATATGCTATCATGCACAATTCTATCGTAGTGCGCCGCTTGCTTTCATTTACAATTCCAACTAAGAGAGGGATATGCTACCAATCATATGCAATCATTCCGATTTCTATCTAAGTGTGGAACATGCTTTCATTTACTGTTCCATCTAAGAGAGGGATATGCTATCGATTGTATGCTATCATTCACAATTCCTTCTAAGTGTGGCACATGTTATCATTCACAATTACAACTAGGTGAATGATATGCTCCCAATCATATGCTATCATTTACAATTCCAACTAAGTGCGGCACATGCAACCAATCGTACGCTATCATTCACAATTCCATGTAAGTGTGGCACATGCTTTCATTTACAATTCCAACTAGATGAGGGATAGGCTACCAATCGTATGCTATCATTCACAATTCCATTGAAGTGTGGCGCATGCTATCATTTACAATTCCATATAAGTGTGGCACATGCTATCATTCACAATTCCATCTAAGTGTGGCACATGCAACCAATCGTATGCTATCATTCACAATTCAATCTAAGTGTGGCACATGCTATCTTTTACAATTCCAACTAAGTGAGGGATATGGTACCAATCATATGCTATCATGCACAATTCTATCTTAGTGTGGCGCTTGCTTTCATTTACAATTCCAACTAAGAGAGGGATATGCTACCAATCATATGCAATCATTCAGATTGCTATCTAAGTGTGGCACATGCTTTCATTTACAATTCCATCTAAGAGAGGGATATGCTACCGATCATATGCTATCATTCACAATTCCATCTAAGTGTGTCACATGTTATCATTCACAATTCTATCTATGTGTGGCACATGCTATCATTTACAATTCCAACTAAGTGTGGCACATGCTATCATTCACAATTCCATCTAAGTTTGGCACATGCTATCATTCACAATTCCATCTAAGTGTCGCACATGCAACCAATTGTATGCTATCATTCACAATTACATCTAAGTGTGGCACATTATATCATTCACAATTCTATCTATGTGTGGCACATGCTATCATTTACAATTCCATCTAAGTGTGGCACATGCTATCATTCACAATTCCATCTAAGTTTGGCACATGCTATCATTCACAATTCCATCTAAGTGCGGCACATGCAACCAATCGTATGCTATCATTCACAATTACATCTAAGTGTGGCACATGCTTTCATTTACAATTCCAACTAAGAGAGGCATGTGCTACAATTCATATGCAATCATTCACAATTCTATTTAAGTGTGGCACATGCTATCATTTACAATTCCAACTAGGTGAGGGATATGCTACCAATCATATGCTATCTTTCACAATTCCATCCAAGTGTGGCACATGCGACCAATCATATGCTATCATTCACAATTCCATCAAAGTGTGGCACAGGCTATCATTTACAATTCCAACTAAGTGTGGCACATGCTATCATTCACAATTCCATCTAAGTGTGGCACATGCAACCAATCGTATGCTATCATTCACAATTCCATGTAAGTGTGGCACATTCTTCCATTTACAATTTCAACTAGATGTGGGATAGGCTACCAATCATATGCTATCTTTCACAATTCCATCGAAGTGTGGCACAGGCTATCATTTACAATTCCATCTAAGTGTGGGACATGCTATGATTTAAAATTCCATCTAAGAATGGCACATGCTATCATTCACATTTCCATCTAAGTGTGGCACATGCTTTCATTTACAATTCCAACTATGAGAGGGATATTCTACCAATTATATGCTATCATTCACAATTCTATCTAAGTGTGGTGCATGCTATCATTTACAATTCCAACAAGATGAGGGATATGCTACCAATCATATGCTATTATTCACAATTCCATCCAAGTGAGGGATATGCAACTAATCATATGATATCCTTCACAATTCCATCTAAGTGTGGCGCATGCTTTCATTTACAATTCCAACTAAGAGAGGGATATGCTACCAATCATATGCAATCATTCACAATTCTATCTCAGTGTGGCACATGCGTTCTTTTACAGTTCCAACTAAGAGAGGGATATGCTACCAATCATATGCTATTATTCACAATTCCATCCAAGTGAGGGATATGCAACTAATCATATGATATCCTTCACAATTCCATCTAAGTGTGGCGCATGCTTTCATTTACAATTCTAACTAAGAGAGGGATATGCTACCAATCATATGCTATCATTCACAATTCCATCTAAGTGTGGCACATGCAACCAATCGTATGCTATCATTCACAATTCCATCTAAGTGTGGCACATGCTATCATTCACAATTCTACTTGTGTGTAGCACATGCTATCATTTACAATTCCAACTAAGTGTGGCACATGCTATCATTTACAATTCCATCTAAGTGTGGGACATACTATGATTTACAATTCCATCTAAGAGTGGCACATGCTATCATTCACAATTCCAACTAAGTGTGGCACACACTATCATTCAGAATTCCATCTAAGTGTGGCACATGCTATCATTCACAATTCCATCTAAGTGTGGGACATGCTATGATTTACAATTCCATCTAAGAGTGGCTATGCTATAATTCACAATTCCAACTAAGAGTGGGATATGCTACCAATCATCTGCAATCATTCACAATTCTATCTAAGTGTGTCACATGCTATCATTTACAATTCCAACTAGGCGAGGGATTTGCTACCAATCATATGCTATCTTTCACAATTCCATCCAAGTGTGGCACATGCTATCATTTACAATTCCATCTAATTGGGAGACTTGCTATGATTTACAATTCCATCTGAGAGTGGCACATGCTATCATTCACAATTCCAACTAAGTGTGGCGCACACTTTCATTTACAATCCCATCTAAGTGTTGCACATGCTATCATATACAAATCCAGCTAAGTGTGGCACATGCTATCATTCACATTTCCATCTAAGTGTGGCACATGCTATCATTCACAATTCCATCTAAGTGTGGGACATGCTATTCACAATTCCCTCTAAGTGTGGCACATGCTATCATTCACAATTCTATCTATGTGTGGCACATGCTATCATTTACAATTCCATCTATGTGTGGCACATGCTATCATTCACAATTCCATCTAAGTGTGGCACATGCAACCAATTGTATGCTATCATTCACAATTCTATCTAAGTGTGATGCATGCTATCATTTACAATTCCAACAAGGTGAGGGATATGCTACCAATCATATGCTATCATTCACAATTCCATCCAAGTGAGAGATATGCAACTAATCATATGATATCCTTCACAATTCCATCTAAGTGTGCCGCATGCTTATATTTACAATTCCAACTAAGAGAGAGATATGCTACCAATCATATGCTCTCATTCACAATTCCATCTAAGTGTGGCACATGCTATCATTCACAATTCTACCTGTGTGTGGCACATGCTATCATTCACAATTCCATCTAAGTGTGGGACATCCTATGATTTAAAATTCCATCTAAGAGTGGCACATGCTATCATTCACATTTCCATCTAAGTGTGGCACATGCTTTAATTAACAATTCCAACTAAGAGAGGGATATTCTACCAATTATATGCTATCATTCACAATTCTATCTAAGTGTGGTGCATGCTATCATTTACAATTCCAACAAAGTGTGGCACATGCAACAAATTGTATGCTATCATTCACAATTCCATCTAAGTGTGGCACATGCTATCATTCACAATTCTACCTGTGTGTGGCACATGGTATCATTTACAATTCCAACTAAGTGTGGCACATACTACCATTTACAATTCCATCTAACTGTGGCACATGCTATCATTCACAATTCCATCTAAGTGTGGGACATGCTATGATTTAAAATTCCATCTAAGAGTGGCACATGCTATCATTCACATTTCCATCTAAGTGTGGTGCATGCTATCATTTACAATTCCAACAAGGTGAGGGATATGCTACCAATCATATGCAATCATTCAGAATTCTATCTAAGTGTGGCACATGCTTTCATTTACAATTCCATATAAGTGTGGCACATGCAACCAATCGTATGCTATCATTCATAATTCCATCTAAGTGTGGTGCATGCTTTCATTTACAATTCCAACTACTTTCATTTACAATTCCAACTAAGAGAGGGATATGCTACCAATCATATGCAATCATTCACAATTCTATGTAAGTGTGGCGCATGCGTTCATTTACAATTCCAACTAAGAGAGGGATATGCTACCAATCATATGCTATCATTCACAATTCCATCTAAGTGTGGCACATGCAACCAATCGTATGCTATCATTCACAATTCCATCTAAGTGTGGCACATGCTATTATTCACAATTCCAACTAAGTGTGGCACATGCTATCATTTACAATTCCATCTAAGTGTGGCACATGCTATCATTCACAATTCCATCTAAGTGTAACACATGCAACCAATCGTATGCTTTCATTCGCAATTCCATCTAAGTGTGGCACATGCTATAATTCACAATTCCATCTAAGTTTGGCACATGCTATCATTCACAATTCCATCTAAGTGTGGGACATGCTATGATTTACAATTCCATCTAAGAGTGGCACATGCTATAATTCACAATTCCAAATAAGAGAGGGATATGCTACCAATCATATGCATTCATTCACAATTCTATCTAAGTGTGGCACATGCTATCATTTACAATTCCAACTAGGTTAGGGATTTGCTACCAATCATATGCTATCTTTCACTATTCCATCCAAGTGTGGGACATACTATGATTTACAATTCCATCTAAGAGTGGCACATGCTATCATTCACAATTCCATCTAAGTGTGGCACATGCTATCATTCACAATTCCATCTAAGTGTGGCACATGCAACCAATCTTATGCTATCATTTACAATTACATCTAAGTGTGGCACATGCTTTCATTTACAATTCCAACTAAGAGAGGCATATGCTACAATTCATATGCAATCATTCACAATTCTATCTAAGTGTGGCACATGCTATCATTTACAATTCCAACTAGGTGAGGGATATGCTACCAATCATATGCTATCTTTCACAATTCCATCCAAGTGTGGCATATGCGACCAATCGTATGCTGTCATTCACAATTCCATCAAAGTGTGGCGCATGCTATCATTTACAATTCCATCTAAGTGTGGGACATGCTATGATGTACAATTCTAACTAAGAGAGGGATATGCTACCAATCATATGCTATCATTCACAATTCTATCTAAGGGTGGTGCATGCTATCATTTACAATTACAACTAGGTGAATGATATTCTACCAATCATATGCTATCATTTACAATTCCAACTAAGTGTGGCACATGCTTTCATTTACAATTTCAACTAGATGAGGGATAGGCTACCAATCGTATGCTATCATTCACAATTCCATCGAAGTGTGGCGCATGCTATCATTTACAATTCCATCTAAGAGTGGGACAAGCTATGATTTAAAATTCCATCTTAGAATGGCACATGCTATCCTTCACAATTCTAACTAAGAGAGGGATATGCTACCAATCATATGCTATCATTCACAATTCTATCTAAGGGTGGTGCATGCTATCATTTACAATTACAACTAGGTGAATGATATTCTACCAATTATATGCTATCATTCACAATTCTATCTAAGTGTGGTGCATGCTATCATTTACTACTCCAACAAGATCAGGGATATGCTACCAATCATATGCTATCATTCACAATTCCATCCAAGTGAGGGATATGCAACTAATCATATGACATCCTTCACAATTCCATCTAAGTTTGGCACATGCTATCATTCACAATTCTACTTGTGTGTGGCACATGCTATCATTTACAATTCCAACTAAGTGTGGCACATGCTATAAATCACAATTCCAACTAAGAGTGGGATATGCTACCAATCATCTGCAATCATTCACAATTCTATCTAAGTGTGGCCCTTGCTATAATTTACAATTCCAACTAGGCGAGGGATTTTCCACCAATCATATGCTATCTTTCACAATTCCATCCAAGTGTGGCACATGCTATCATTTACAATTCCATCTAAGTGTGGGACATACTATGATTTACAATTCCATCTAAGAGTGGCACATGCTATCATTCACAATTCCATCTAAGTGGGGCACATACTATCATTCACAATTCCATCTAAGTGTGGGACATGCTATGATTTACAATTCCATCTAAGAGTGGCACATGGTATAAATCACAATTCCAACTAAGAGTGGGCTATGCTACCAATCATCTGCAATCATTCACAATTCTATCTAAGTGTGGCACATGCTATAATTTACAATTCCAACTAGGCGAGGGATTTGCTACCAATCATATGCTATCTTTCACAATTCCATCCAAGTGTGGCACATGCTATCATTTACAATTCCATCTAAGTGGGAGACTTGCTATGATTTACAATTCCATCTAAGTGTGGCACATGCTTTCATTTACAATTCCATCTAAGTGTGGCACACACTATCATTTACAATCCCATCTAAGTGTGGCACATGCTATCATTCACAATTCCATCTAAGTGTGGCAATTGCTATCATTCACAATTCCATCTAAGTGTGGGACATGCTATCCACAATTCCATCTAAGTGTGGCACATGCTATCATTCACAATTCTATCTATGTGTGGCACATGCTATCATTTACAATTCCATCTATGTGTGGCACATGCTATCATTCACATTTCCATCTAAGTGTGACACATGCAACCAATTGTATGCTATCATTCACAATTCCATGTAAGTGTGGCACATGCTTTCATTTACAATTCCAACTAGATGAGGGATAGGCTACCAATCCTATGCTATCTTTCACAATTCCATCCAAGTGTGGCAAATGCAACCAATCGTATGCTATCATTCATAATTCCATCTAAGTGTGGTGCATGCTTTCATTTACAATTCCAACTAAGAGAGGGATATGCTACCAATCATATGCAATCATTCACAATTCTATCTAAGTGTGGCGCATGCGTTCATTTACAATTCCAACTAAGAGAGGGATATGCTACCAATCATATGCTATCATTCACAATTCCATCTAAGTGTGGCACATGCAACCAATCGTATGCTATCATTCACAATTCCATCTAAGTGTGGCACATGCTATTATTCACAATTCTACCTGTGTGTGGCACATGCTATCATTTACAATTCCAACTAAGTGTGGCACATGCTATCATTTACAATTCCATCTAAGTGTGGCACATGCTATCATTCACAATTCCATCTAAGTGTAGCACATGCAACCAATCGTATGCTATCATTCGCTATTCCATCTAAGAGTGGCACATGCTATAATTCACAATTACATCTAAGTGTGGGACATGCTATGATTTACAATTCCATCTAAGAGTGGCACATGCTATAATTCACAATTTCAACTAAGAGAGGGATATGCTACCAATCATATGCATTCATTCACAATTCTATCTAAGTGTGGCACATGCTATCATTTACAATTCCAACTAGGTTAGGGATTTGATACCAATCATATGCTATCTTTCACTATTCCATCCAAGTGTGGCACATGCTATTATTTACAATTCCATCTAAGTGTGGGACATACTATGATTTACAATTCCATCTAAGAGTGGCACATGCTATCATTCACAATTCCATCTAAGTGTGGCACATGCAACCAATCGTATGCTATCATTTACAATTACATCTAAGTGTGGCACATGCTTTCATTTACAATTCCAACTAAGAGAGGCATATGCTACAATTCATATGCAATCATTCACAATTCTATCTAAGTGTGGCACATGCTATCATTTACAATTCCAACTAGGTGAGGGATATGCTACCAATCATATGCTATCTTTCACAATTCCATCCAAGTGTTGCACATGCGACCAATCGTATGCTGTCATTCACAATTCCATCAAAGTGTGGCGCATGCTATCATTTACAATTCCATCTAAGTGTGGCACATGCTATGATGTACAATTCTAACTAAGAGAGGGATATGCTACCAATCATATGCTATCATTCACAATTCTATCTAAGGGTGGTGCATGCTATCATTTACAATTACAACTAGGTGAATGATATTCTACCAATCATATGCTATCATTTACAATTCCAACTAAGTGTAGCACATGCTTTCATTTACAATTTCAACTAGATGAGGGATAGGCTACCAATCGTATGCTATCATTCACAATTCCATCGAAGTGTGGCGCATGCTATCATTTACAATTCCATCCAAGTGTGGCACATGCTATCATTTACAATTCCATATAAGTGTGGCACATGCTATCATTCACAATTCCATCTAAGTGTGGCACATGCAACCAATCGTATGCTATCATTCACAATTCCATCTAAGTGTGGCACATGCTATCTTTTACAATTCCAACTAAGTGAGGGATATGCTACCAATCATATGCTATCATGCAAAATTCTATCTTAGTGCGCCGCTTGCTTTCATTTACAATTCCAACTAAGAGAGGGATATGCTACCAATCATATGCAATCATTCAGATTTCTATCTAAGTGTGGCACATGCTATCATTTACAATTCCATCTAAGTGTGGCACATGCTATCATTCACAATTCCATCTAAGTGTAGCACATGCAACCAATCGTATGCTATCATTCGCTATTCCATCTAAGAGTGGCACATGCTATAATTCACAATTCCATCTAAGTGTGGGACATGCTATGATTTACAATTCCATCTAAGAGTGGCACATGCTATAATTCACAATTTCAACTAAGAGAGGGATATGCTACCAATCATATGCATTCATTCACAATTCTATCTAAGTGTGGCACATGCTATCATTTACAATTCCAACTAGGTTAGGGATTTGATACCAATCATATGCTATCTTTCACTATTCCATCCAAGTGTGGCACATGCTATTATTTACAATTCCATCTAAGTGTGGGACATACTATGATTTACAATTCCATCTAAGAGTGGCACATGCTATCATTCACAATTCCATCTAAGTGTGGCACATGCAACCAATCGTATGCTATCATTTACAATTACATCTAAGTGTGGCACATGCTTTCATTTACAATTCCAACTAAGAGAGGCATATGCTACAATTCATATGCAATCATTCACAATTCTATCTAAGTGTGGCACATGCTATCATTTACAATTCCAACTAGGTGAGGGATATGCTACCAATCATATGCTATCTTTCACAATTCCATCCAAGTGTTGCACATGCGACCAATCGTATGCTGTCATTCACAATTCCATCAAAGTGTGGCGCATGCTATCATTTACAATTCCATCTAAGTGTGGCACATGCTATGATGTACAATTCTAACTAAGAGAGGGATATGCTACCAATCATATGCTATCATTCACAATTCTATCTAAGGGTGGTGCATGCTATCATTTACAATTACAACTAGGTGAATGATATTCTACCAATCATATGCTATCATTTACAATTCCAACTAAGTGTAGCACATGCTTTCATTTACAATTTCAACTAGATGAGGGATAGGCTACCAATCGTATGCTATCATTCACAATTCCATCGAAGTGTGGCGCATGCTATCATTTACAATTCCATCCAAGTGTGGCACATGCTATCATTTACAATTCCATATAAGTGTGGCACATGCTATCATTCACAATTCCATCTAAGTGTGGCACATGCAACCAATCGTATGCTATCATTCACAATTCCATCTAAGTGTGGCACATGCTATCTTTTACAATTCCAACTAAGTGAGGGATATGCTACCAATCATATGCTATCATGCAAAATTCTATCTTAGTGCGCCGCTTGCTTTCATTTACAATTCCAACTAAGAGAGGGATATGCTACCAATCATATGCAATCATTCAGATTTCTATCTAAGTGTGGCACATGCTTTCATTTACAATTCCATCTAAGAGAGGGATATGCTACCGATCGTATGCTATCATTCACAATTCCATCTAAATGTGTCACATGTTATCATTCACAATTCTATCTATGTGTGGCACATGCTATCATTTACAATTCCAACTAAGTGTGGCACATGCTATCATTCACAATTCCATCTAAGTGTGGCACATGCAACCAATCATATGCTATCATTCACAATTCCATCTAAGTGTGGCACATTATATCATTCACAATTCCATCTAAGTGTGGCGCATGCTTTCATTTACAATTCCAGCTAAGAGAGAGATATGCTACCAATCATATGCTCTCATTCACAATTCCATCCATGTGTGGCACATGCAACCGATCGTATGTTATCATTCACAATTAAATCTAAGTTTGATGCATGCTTTCATTTACAATTCCATCCAAGTGTGGGACATGCTATGATTTAAAATTCCATCTAAGAATGGCACATGCTATCATTCACATTTCCATCTAAGTGTGGCACATGCTTTCATTTACAATTCCAACTAAGAGAGGTATATTCTACCAATTATATGCTATCATTCACAATTCTATCTAAGTGTGGTGCATGCTATCATTTACTATTCCAACAAGATGAGGGATATGCAACTAATCATATGACATCCTTCACAATTCCATCTAAGTGTGGCATATGCTATCATTCACAATTCTACTTGTGTGTGGCACATGCTATCATTTACAATTCCAACTAAGTGTGGCACATGCTACCATTTACAATTCCATCTAAGTGTGGCACATGATATCATTAACAATTCCAACTAAGTGTGGCACATGCAACCAATTGTATGCTATCATTCACAATTCCATCTAAGTGTGGCACATGCTATAATTCAAAATTCCATCTAAGTGTGGGACATGCTATGATTTACAATTCCATCTAAGAGTGGCATATGTTATAATTCACAATTCCAACTAAGAGAGGGATATGCTACCAATCATATGCATTCATTCACAATTCTATCTAAGTGTTGCACATGCTATCATTTACAATTCCAACTAGGTGAGGGATTTGCCACCAATCATATGCTATCTTTCACAATTCCATCCAAGTGTGGCACATGCTATCATTTACAATTCCATCTAAGTGTGGGACATACTATGATTTACAATTCCATCAAAGAGTGGCACATGCTATCATTCACAATTCCATCTAAGTGTGGCACATACTATCATTCACAATTCCATCTAAGTGTGGGACATGCTATGATTTACAATTCCATCTAAGAGTGGCACATGCTATAAATCACAATTCCAACTAAGAGTGGGATATGCTACCAATCATCTGCAATCATTCACAATTCTATCTAAGTGTGGCACATGCTATAATTTAAAATTCCAACTAGGCGAGGGATTTGCCACCAATCATATGCTATCTTTCACAATTCCATCCAAGTGTGGCACATGCTATCATTTACAATTCCATCTAAGTGTCGGACATACTATGATTTACAATTCCATCTAAGAGTGGCACATGCTATCATTCACAATTCCATCTAAGTGTGGCACATGCTATCATTCACAATTCCATCTAAGTGTGTTACATGCTATGATTTACATTTCCATCTAAGAGTGGCACATGGTATAAATCACAATTCCAACTAAGAGTGGGATATGCTACCAATCATCTGCAATCATTCACAATTCTATCTAAGTGTGGCACATGCTATAATTTACAATTCCAACTAGGCGAGGAATTTGCTACCAATCATATGCTATCTTTCACAATTCCATCCAAGTGTGGCACATGCTATCATTTACAATTCCATCTAAGTGGGAGACTTGCTATGATTTACAATTCCATCTAAGTGTGGCGCATGCTTTCATTTACAATTCCATCTAAGTGTGGCACACACTATCATTTACAATCCCATCTAAGTGTGGCACATGCTATCATTCACAATTCCATCTAAGTGTGGCAATTGCTATCATTCACAATTCCATCTAAGTGTGGGACATGCTATCATTCACAATTCCATCTAAGTGTGGCACATGCTATCATTCACAATTCTATCTATGTGTGGCACATGCTATCATTTACAATTCCATCTATGTGTGGCACATGCTATCATTCACATTTCCATCTAAGTGTGGCACATGCAACCAATTGTATGCTATCATTCACAATTCCATTTAAGTGTGGCACATGCTTTCATTTACAATTCCAACTAGATGAGGGATAGGCTACCAATCCTATGCTATCTTTCACAATTCCATCCAAGTGTGGCACATGCAACCAATCGTATGCTATCATTCATAATTCCATCTAAGTGTGGTGCATGCTTTCATTTACAATTCCAACTAAGAGAGGGATATGCTACCAATCATATGCAATCATTCACAATTCTATCTAAGTGTGGCGCATGCGTTCATTTACAATTCCAACTAAGAGAGGGATATGCTACCAATCATATGCTATCATTCACAATTCCATCTAAGTGTGGCACATGCAACCAATCGTATGCTATCATTCACAATTCCATCTAAGTGTGGCACATGCTATTATTCACAATTCTACCTGTGAGTGGCACATGCTATCATTTACAATTCCAACTAAGTGTGGCACATGCTATCATTTCAATTCCATCTAAGTGTGGCACATGCTATCATTCACAATTCCATCTAAGTGTAGCACATGCAACCAATCGTATGCTATCATTCGCAATTCCATCTAAGTGTGGCACATGCTAAAATTCACAATTCCATCTAAGTTTGGCACATGCTATCATTCACAATTCCATCTAAGTGTGGGACATGCTATGATTTACAATTCCATCTAAGAGTGGCACATGCTATAATTCACAATTCCAACTAAGAGAGGGATATGCTACCAATCATATGCATTCATTCACAATTCTATCTAAGTGTGGCACGTGCTATCATTTACAATTCCAACCAGGTTAGGGATTTGCTACCAATCATATGCTATCTTTCACTATTCCATCCAAGTGTGGCACATGCTATCATTTACAATTCCATCTAAGTGTGGGACATACTATGATTTACAATTCCATCTAAGAGTGGCACATGCTATAATTCACAATTACATCTAAGTGTGGCACATGCTATCATTCACAATTCCATCTAAGTGTGGCACATGCAACCAATCTTATGCTATCATTTACAGTTACATCTAAGTGTGGCACATGCTTTCATTTACAATTCCAACTAAGAGAGGCATATGCTACAATTCATATGCAATCATTCACAATTCTATCTAAGTGTGGCACATGCTAACATTTACAATTCCAACTAGGTGAGGGATATGCTACCAATCATATGCTATCTTTCACAATTCCATCCAAGTGTGGCACATGCGACCAATCATATGCTGTCATTCACAATTCCATCAAAGTGTGGCGCATGCTATCATTTACAATTCCATCTAAGTGTGGGACATACTATGATGTACAATTCTAACTAAGAGAGGGATATGCTACCAATCATATGCTATCATTCACAATTCTATCTAAGGGTGGTGCATGCTATCATTTACAATTACAACTAGGTGAATGATATTCTACCAATCGTATGCTATCATTTACAATTCCAACTAAGTGTGGCACATGCTTTCATTTACAATTTCAACTAGATGAGGGATAGGCTACCAATCGTATGCTATCATTCACAATTCCATCGAAGTGTGGCGCATGCTATCATTTACAATTCCATCTAAGTGTGGGACATGCTATGATTTAAAATTCCATCTAAGAATGGCACATGCTATCATTCACATTTCCATCTAAGTGTGGCACATGCTTTCATTTACAATTCCAACTAAGAGAGGGATATTCTACCAATTATATGCTATCATTCACAATTCTATCTAAGTGTGGTGCATGCTATCATTTACTATTCCAACAAGATGAGGGATATGCTACCAATCATATGCTATCATTCACAATTCCATCCAAGTGAGGGATATGCAACTAATCATATGACATCCTTCACAATTCCATCTAAG
This sequence comes from Ambystoma mexicanum, assembly GCF_040938575.1. Lineage (NCBI taxonomy): Eukaryota > Metazoa > Chordata > Amphibia > Caudata > Ambystomatidae > Ambystoma > Ambystoma mexicanum. Next base: position 1,390,002,996 of record NC_090933.1, on the reverse strand, counting down.
TGTGGCACATGCTATCATTCACAATTCTACTTGTGTGTGGCACATGCTATCATTTACAATTCCAACTAAGTGTGGCACATGCTACCATTTACAATTCCATCTAAGTGTGGCACATGATATCATTAACAATTCCAACTAAGTGTGGCACATGCAACCAATCATATGCTATCATTCACAATTCCATCTAAGTGTGGCACATGCTATAATTCACAATTCCATCTAAGTGTGGGACATGCTATGATTTACAATTCCATCTAAGAGTGGCACATGTTATAATTCACAATTCCAACTAAGAGAGGGATATGCTACCAATCATATGCATTCATTCACAATTCTATCTAAGTGTTGCACATGCTATCATTTACAATTCCAACTAGGTGAGGGATTTGCCACCAATCATATGCTATCTTTCACAATTCCATCCAAGTGTGGCACATGCTATCATTTACAATTCCATCTAAGTGTGGGACATGCTATGATTTACAATTCCATCTAAGAGTGGCACATGCTATAAATCACAATTCCAACTAAGAGTGGGATATGCTACCAATCATCTGCAATCATTCACAATTCTATCTAAGTGTGGCACATGCTATAATTTACAATTCCAACTAGGCGAGGGATTTGCTACCAATCATATGCTATCTTTCACAATTCCATCCAAGTGTGGCACATGCTATCATTTACAATTCCATCTAAGTGGGAGACTTGCTATGATTTACAATTCAATCTAAGTAGGGCACATGCTTTCATGTACAATTCCATCTAAGTGTGGGACATACTATGATTTACAATTCCATCAAAGAGTGGCACATGCTATCATTCACAATTCCATCTAAGTGTGGCACATACTATCATTCACAATTCCATCTAAGTGTGGGACATGCTATGATTTACAATTCCATCTAAGAGTGGCACATGCTATAAATCACAATTCCAACTAAGAGTGGGATATGCTACCAATCATCTGCAATCATTCACAATTCTATCTAAGTGTGGCACATGCTATAATTTAAAATTCCAACTAGGCGAGGGATTTGCCACCAATCATATGCTATCTTTCACAATTCCATCCAAGTGTGGCACATGCTATCATTTACAATTCCATCTAAGTGTCGGACATACTATGATTTACAATTCCATCTAAGAGTGGCACATGCTATCATTCACAATTCCATCTAAGTGTGGCACATGCTATCATTCACAATTCCATCTAAGTGTGGGACATGCTATGATTTACATTTCCATCTAAGAGTGGCACATGGTATAAATCACAATTCCAACTAAGAGTGGGATATGCTACCAATCATCTGCAATCATTCACAATTCTATCTAAGTGTGGCACATGCTATAATTTACAATTCCAACTAGGCGAGGAATTTGCTACCAATCATATGCTATCTTTCACAATTCCATCCAAGTGTGGCACATGCTATCATTTACAATTCCATCTAAGTGGGAGACTTGCTATGATTTACAATTCCATCTAAGTGTGGCGCATGCTTTCATTTACAATTCCATCTAAGTGTGGCACACACTATCATTTACAATCCCATCTAAGTGTGGCACATGCTATCATTCACAATTCCATCTAAGTGTGGCAATTGCTATCATTCACAATTCCATCTAAGTGTGGGACATGCTATCATTCACAATTCCATCTAAGTGTGGCACATGCTATCATTCACAATTCTATCTATGTGTGGCACATGCTATCATTTACAATTCCATCTATGTGTGGCACATGCTATCATTCACATTTCCATTTAAGTGTGGCACATGCAACCAATTGTATGCTATCATTCGCAATTCCATCTAAGTGTGGCACATGCTATCATTCACAATTCCATCTAAGTGTAGCACATGCAACCAATCGTATGCTATCATTCGCAATTCCATCTAAGTGTGGCACATGCTAAAATTCACAATTCCATCTAAGTTTGGCACATGCTATCATTCACAATTCCATCTAAGTGTGGGACATGCTATGATTTATAATTCCATCTAAGAGTGGCACATGCTATAATTCACAATTCCAACTAAGAGAGGGATATGCTACCAATCATATGCATTCATTCACAATTCTATCTAAGTGTGGCACATGCTATCATTTACAATTCCAACCAGGTTAGGGATTTGCTACCAATCATATGCTATCTTTCACTATTCCATCCAAGTGTGGCACATGCTATCATTTCAATTCCATCTAAGTGTGGCACATTCTATCATTCACAATTCCATCTAAGTGTAGCACATGCAACCAATCGTATGCTATCATTCGCAATTCCATCTAAGTGTGGCACATGCTAAAATTCACAATTCCATCTAAGTTTGGCACATGCTATCATTCACAATTCCATCTAAGTGTGGGACATGCTATGATTTACAATTCCATCTAAGAGTGGCACATGCTATAATTCACAATTCCAACTAAGAGAGGGATATGCTACCAATCATATGCATTCATTCACAATTCTATCTAAGTGTGGCACATGCTATCATTTACAATTCCAACCAGGTTAGGGATTTGCTACCAATCATATGCTATCTTTCACTATTCCATCCAAGTGTGGCACATGCTATCATTTACAATTCCATCTAAGTGTGGGACATACTATGATTTACAATTCCATCTAAGAGTGGCACATGCTATAATTCACAATTACATCTAAGTGTGGCACATGCTATCATTCACAATTCCATCTAAGTGTGGCACATGCAACCAATCTTATGCTATCATTTACAGTTACATCTAAGTGTGGCACATGCTTTCATTTACAATTCCAACTAAGAGAGGCATATGCTACAATTCATATGCAATCATTCACAATTCTATCTAAGTGTGGCACATGCTAACATTTACAATTTCAACTAGGTGAGGGATATGCTACCAATCATATGCTATCTTTCACAATTCCATCCAAGTGTGGCACATGCGACCAATCATATGCTGTCATTCACAATTCCATCAAAGTGTGGCGCATGCTATCATTTACAATTCCATCTAAGTGTGGGACATACTATGATGTACAATTCTAACTAAGAGAGGGATATGCTACCAATCATATGCTATCATTCACAATTCTATCTAAGGGTGGTGCATGCTATCATTTACAATTACAACTAGGTGAATGATATTCTACCAATCATATGCTATCATTTACAATTCCAACTAAGTGTGGCACATGCTTTCATTTACAATTTCAACTAGATGTGGGATAGGCTACCAATCGTATGCTATCATTCACAATTCCATCGAAGTGTGGCGCATGCTATCATTTACAATTCCATCTAAGTGTGGGACATGCTATGATTTAAAATTCCATCTAAGAATGGCACATGCTATCATTCACATTTCCATCTAAGTGTGGCACATGCTTTCATTTACAATTCCAACTAAGAGAGGGATATTCTACCAATTATATGCTATCATTCACAATTCTATCTAAGTGTGGTGCATGCTATCATTTACTATTCCAACAAGATGAGGGATATGCTACCAATCATATGCTATCATTCACAATTCCATCCAAGTGAGGGATATGCAACTAATCATATGACATCCTTCACAATTCCATCTAAGTGTGGCACATGCTATCATTCACAATTCTACTTGTGTGTGGCACATGCTATCATTTACAATTCCAACTAAGTGTGGCACATGCTACCATTTACAATTCCATCTAAGTGTGGCACATGATATCATTAACAATTCCAACTAAGTGTGGCACATGCAACCAATCATATGCTATCATTCACAATTCCATCTAAGTGTGGCACATGCTATAATTCAAAATTCCATCTAAGTGTGGGACATGCTATGATTTACAATTCCATCTAAGAGTGGCATATGTTATAATTCACAATTCCAACTAAGAGAGGGATATGCTACCAATCATATGCATTCATTCACAATTCTATCTAAGTGTTGCACATGCTGTCATTTACAATTCCAACTAGGTGAGGGATTTGCCACCAATCATATGCTATCTTTCACAATTCCATCCAAGTGTGGCACATGCTATCATTTACAATTCCATCTAAGTGTGGGACATACTATGATTTACAATTCCATCAAAGAGTGGCACATGCTATCATTCACAATTCCATCTAAGTGTGGCACATACTATCATTCACAATTCCATCTAAGTGTGGGACATGCTATGATTTACAATTCCATCTAAGAGTGGCACATGCTATAAATCACAATTCCAACTAAGAGTGGGATATGCTACCAATCATCTGCAATCATTCACAATTCTATCTAAGTGTGGCACATGCTATAATTTAAAATTCCAACTAGGCGAGGGATTTGCCACCAATCATATGCTATCTTTCACAATTCCATCCAAGTGTGGCACATGCTATCATTTACAATTCCATCTAAGTGTCGGACATACTATGATTTACAATTCCATCTAAGAGTGGCACATGCTATCATTCACAATTCGATCTAAGTGTGGCACATGCTATCATTCACAATTCCATCTAAGTGTGGGACATGCTATGATTTACATTTCCATCTAAGAGTGGCACATGGTATAAATCACAATTCCAACTAAGAGTGGGATATGCTACCAATCATCTGCAATCATTCACAATTCTATCTAAGTGTGGCACATGCTATAATTTACAATTCCAACTAGGCGAGGAATTTGCTACCAATCATATGCTATCTTTCACAATTCCATCCAAGTGTGGCACATGCTATCATTTACAATTCCATCTAAGTGGGAGACTTGCTATGATTTACAATTCCATCTAAGTGTGGCGCATGCTTTCATTTACAATTCCATCTAAGTGTGGCACACACTATCATTTACAATCCCATCTAAGTGTGGCACATGCTATCATTCACAATTCCATCTAAGTGTGGCAATTGCTATCATTCACAATTCCATCTAAGTGTGGGACATGCTATCATTCACAATTCCATCTAAGTGTGGCACATGCTATCATTCACAATTCTATCTATGTGTGGCACATGCTATCATTTACAATTCCATCTATGTGTGGCACATGCTATCATTCACATTTCCATCTAAGTGTGGCACATGCAACCAATTGTATGCTATCATTCACAATTCCATTTAAGTGTGGCACATGCTTTCATTTACAATTCCAACTAGATGAGGGATAGGCTACCAATCCTATGCTATCTTTCACAATTCCATCCAAGTGTGGCACATGCAACCAATCGTATGCTATCATTCATAATTCCATCTAAGTGTGGTGCATGCTTTCATTTACAATTCCAACTAAGAGAGGGATATGCTACCAATCATATGCAATCATTCACAATTCTATCTAAGTGTGGCGCATGCGTTCATTTACAATTCCAACTAAGAGAGGGATATGCTACCAATCATATGCTATCATTCACAATTCCATCTAAGTGTGGCACATGCAACCAATCGTATGCTATCATTCACAATTCCATCTAAGTGTGGCACATGCTATTATTCACAATTCTACCTGTGAGTGGCACATGCTATCATTTACAATTCCAACTAAGTGTGGCACATGCTATCATTTCAATTCCATCTAAGTGTGGTACATGCTATCATTCACAATTCCATCTAAGTGTAGCACATGCAACCAATCGTATGCTATCATTCGCAATTCCATCTAAGTGTGGCACATGCTAAAATTCACAATTCCATCTAAGTTTGGCACATGCTATCATTCACAATTCCATCTAAGTGTGGGACATGCTATGATTTACAATTCCACCTAAGGGTGGCACATGCTATAATTCACAATTCCAACTAAGAGAGGGATATGCTACCAATCATATGCATTCATTCACAATTCTATCTAAGTGTGGCACATGCTATCATTTACAATTCCAACCAGGTTAGGGATTTGCTACCAATCATATGCTATCTTTCACTATTCCATCCAAGTGTGGCACATGCTATCATTTACAATTCCATCTAAGTGTGGGACATACTATGATTTACAATTCCATCTAAGAGTGGCACATGCTATAATTCACAATTACATCTAAGTGTGGCACATGCTATCATTCACAATTCCATCTAAGTGTGGCACATGCAACCAATCTTATGCTATCATTTACAGTTACATCTAAGTGTGGCACATGCTTTCATTTACAATTCCAACTAAGAGAGGCATATGCTACAATTCATATGCAATCATTCACAATTCTATCTAAGTGTGGCACATGCTAACATTTACAATTCCAACTAGGTGAGGGATATGCTACCAATCATATGCTATCTTTCACAATTCCATCCAAGTGTGGCACATGCGACCAATCATATGCTGTCATTCACAATTCCATCAAAGTGTGGCGCATGCTATCATTTACAATTCCATCTAAGTGTGGGACATACTATGATGTACAATTCTAACTAAGAGAGGGATATGCTACCAATCATATGCTATCATTCACAATTCTATCTAAGGGTGGTGCATGCTATCATTTACAATTACAACTAGGTGAATGATATTCTACCAATCATATGCTATCATTTACAATTCCAACTAAGTGTGGCACATGCTTTCATTTACAATTTCAACTAGATGAGGGATAGGCTACCAATCGTATGCTATCATTCACAATTCCATCGAAGTGTGGCGCATGCTATCATTTACAATTCCATCTAAGTGTGGGACATGCTATGATTTAAAATTCCATCTAAGAATGGCACATGCTATCATTCACATTTCCATCTAAGTGTTGCACATGCTTTCATTTACAATTCCAACTAAGAGAGGGATATTCTACCAATTATATGCTATCATTCACAATTCTATCTAAGTGTGGTGCATGCTATCATTTACTATTCCAACAAGATGAGGGATATGCTACCAATCATATGCTATCATTCACAATTCCATCCAAGTGAGGGATATGCAACTAATCATATGACATCCTTCACAATTCCATCTAAGTGTGGCACATGCTATCATTCACAATTCTACTTGTGTGTGGCACATGCTATCATTTACAATTCCAACTAAGTGTGGCACATGCTACCATTTACAATTCCATCTAAGTGTGGCACATGATATCATTAACAATTCCAACTAAGTGTGGCACATGCAACCAATCATATGCTATCATTCACAATTCCATCTAAGTGTGGCACATGCTATAATTCACAATTCCATCTAAGTGTGGGACATGCTATGATTTACAATTCCATCTAAGAGTGGCACATGTTATAATTCACAATTCCAACTAAGAGAGGGATATGCTACCAATCATATGCATTCATTCACAATTCTATCTAAGTGTTGCACATGCTATCATTTACAATTCCAACTAGGTGAGGGATTTGCCACCAATCATATGCTATCTTTCACAATTCCATCCAAGTGTGGCACATGCTATCATTTACAATTCCATCTAAGTGTGGGACATGCTATGATTTACAATTCCATCTAAGAGTGGCACATGCTATAAATCACAATTCCAACTAAGAGTGGGATATGCTACCAATCATCTGCAATCATTCACAATTCTATCTAAGTGTGGCACATGCTATAATTTACAATTCCAACTAGGCGAGGGATTTGCTACCAATCATATGCTATCTTTCACAATTCCATCCAAGTGTGGCACATGCTATCATTTACAATTCCATCTAAGTGGGAGACTTGCTATGATTTACAATTCAATCTAAGTAGGGCACATGCTTTCATGTACAATTCCATCTAAGTGTGGGACATACTATGATTTACAATTCCATCAAAGAGTGGCACATGCTATCATTCACAATTCCATCTAAGTGTGGCACATACTATCATTCACAATTCCATCTAAGTGTGGGACATGCTATGATTTACAATTCCATCTAAGAGTGGCACATGCTATAAATCACAATTCCAACTAAGAGTGGGATATGCTACCAATCATCTGCAATCATTCACAATTCTATCTAAGTGTGGCACATGCTATAATTTAAAATTCCAACTAGGCGAGGGATTTGCCACCAATCATATGCTATCTTTCACAATTCCATCCAAGTGTGGCACATGCTATCATTTACAATTCCATCTAAATGTCGGACATACTATGATTTACAATTCCATCTAAGAGTGGCACATGCTATCATTCACAATTCCATCTAAGTGTGGCACATGCTATCATTCACAATTCCATCTAAGTGTGGGACATGCTATGATTTACATTTCCATCTAAGAGTGGCACATGGTATAAATCACAATTCCAACTAAGAGTGGGATATGCTACCAATCATCTGCAATCATTCACAATTATATCTAAGTGTGGCACATGCTATAATGTACAATTCCAACTAGGCGAGGAATTTGCTACCAATCATATGCTATCTTTCACAATTCCATCCAAGTGTGGCACATGCTATCATTTACAATTCCATCTAAGTGGGAGACTTGCTATGATTTACAATTCCATCTAAGTGTGGCGCATGCTTTCATTTACAATTCCATCTAAGTGTGGCACACACTATCATTTACAATCCCATCTAAGTGTGGCACATGCTATCATTCACAATTCCATCTAAGTGTGGCAATTGCTATCATTCACAATTCCATCTAAGTGTGGGACATGCTATCATTCACAATTCCATCTAAGTGTGGCACATGCTATCATTCACAATTCTATCTATGTGTGGCACATGCTATCATTTACAATTCCATCTATGTGTGGCACATGCTATCATTCACATTTCCATCTAAGTGTGGCACATGCAACCAATTGTATGCTATCATTCGCAATTCCATCTAAGTGTGGCACATGCTATCATTCACAATTCCACCTAAGTGTAGCACATGCAACCAATCGTATGCTATCATTCGCAATTCCATCTAAGTGTGGCACATGCTAAAATTCACAATTCCATCTAAGTTTGGCACATGCTATCATTCACAATTCCATCTAAGTGTGGGACATGCTATGATTTACAATTCCATCTAAAAGTGGCACATGCTATAATTCACAATTCCAACTAAGAGAGGGATATGCTACCAATCATATGCATTCATTCACAATTCTATCTAAGTGTGGCACATGCTATCATTTACAATTCCAACCAGGTTAGGGATTTGCTACCAATCATATGCTATCTTTCACTATTCCATCCAAGTGTGGCACATGCTATCATTTCAATTCCATCTAAGTGTGGCACATGCTATCATTCACAATTCCATCTAAGTGTAGCACATGCAACCAATCGTATGCTATCATTCGCAATTCCATCTAAGTGTGGCACATGCTAAAATTCACAATTCCATCTAAGTTTGGCACATGCTATCATTCACAATTCCATCTAAGTGTGGGACATGCTATGATTTACAATTCCATCTAAGAGTGGCACATGCTATAATTCACAATTCCAACTAAGAGAGGGATATGCTACCAATCATATGCATTCATTCACAATTCTATCTAAGTGTGGCACATGCTATCATTTACAATTCCAACCAGGTTAGGGATTTGCTACCAATCATATGCTATCTTTCACTATTCCATCCAAGTGTGGCACATGCTATCATTTACAATTCCATCTAAGTGTGGGACATACTATGATTTACAATTCCATCTAAGAGTGGCACATGCTATAATTCACAATTACATCTAAGTGTGGCACATGCTATCATTCACAATTCCATCTAAGTGTGGCACATGCAACCAATCGTATGCTATCATTTACAGTTACATGTAAGTGTGGCACATGCTTTCATTTACAATTCCAACTAAGAGAGGCATATGCTACAATTCATATGCAATCATTCACAATTCTATCTAAGTGTGGCACATGCTAACATTTACAATTTCAACTAGGTGAGGGATATGCTACCAATCATATGCTATCTTTCACAATTCCATCCAAGTGTGGCACATGCGACCAATCATATGCTGTCATTCACAATTCCATCAAAGTGTGGCGCATGCTATCATTTACAATTCCATCTAAGTGTGGGACATACTATGATGTACAATTCTAACTAAGAGAGGGATATGCTACCAATCATATGCTATCATTCACAATTCTATCTAAGGGTGGTGCATGCTATCATTTACAATTACAACTAGGTGAATGATATTCTACCAATCACATGCTATCATTTACAATTCCAACTAACTGTGGCACATGCTTTCATTTACAATTTCAACTAGATGAGGGATAGGCTACCAATCGTATGCTATCATTCACAATTCCATCGAAGTGTGGCGCATGCTATCATTTACAATTCCATCTAAGTGTGGGACATGCTATGATTTAAAATTCCATCTAAGAATGGCACATGCTATCATTCACATTTCCATCTAAGTGTGGCACATGCTTTCATTTACAATTCCAACTAAGAGAGGGATATTCTACCAATTATATGCTATCATTCACAATTCTATCTAAGTGTGGTGCATGCTATCATTTACTATTCCAACAAGATGAGGGATATGCTACCAATCATATGCTATCATTCACAATTCCATCCAAGTGAGGGATATGCAACTAATCATATGACATCCTTCACAATTCCATCTAAGTGTGGCACATGCTATCATTCACAATTCTACTTGTGTGTGGCACATGCTATCATTTACAATTCCAACTAAGTGTGGCACATGCTACCATTTACAATTCCATCTAAGTGTGGCACATGATATCATTAACAATTCCAACTAAGTGTGGCACATGCAACCAATCATATGCTATCATTCACAATTCCATCTAAGTGTGGCACATGCTATAATTCACAATTCCATCTAAGTGTGGGACATGCTATGATTTACAATTCCATCTAAGCGTGGCACATGTTATAATTCACAATTCCAACTAAGAGAGGGATATGCTACCAATCATATGCATTCATTCACAATTCTATCTAAGTGTTGCACATGCTATCATTTACAATTCCAACTAGGTGAGGGATTTGCCACCAATCATATGCTATCTTTCACAATTCCATCCAAGTGTGGCACATGCTATCATTTACAATTCCATCTAAGTGTGGGACATGCTATGATTTACAATTCCATCTAAGAGTGGCACATGCTATAAATCACAATTCCAACTAAGAGTGGGATATGCTACCAATCATCTGCAATCATTCACAATTCTATCTAAGTGTGGCACATGCTATAATTTACAATTCCAACTAGGCGAGGGATTTGCTACCAATCATATGCTATCTTTCACAATTCCATCAAAGTGTGGCACATGCTATCATTTACAATTCCATCTAAGTGGGAGACTTGCTATGATTTACAATTCAATCTAAGTAGGGCACATGCTTTCATGTACAATTCCATCTAAGTGTGGCACACACTATCATTTACAATCCCATCTAAATGTGGCACATGCTATCATTCACAATTCCATCTAAGTGTGGCAATTGCTATCATTCACAATTCCATCTAAGTGTGGGACATGCTATCATTTACAATTCCATCTATGTGTGGCACATGCTATCATTCACATGTCCATCTAAGTGTGGCACATGCAACCAATTGTATGCTATCATTCACAATTCCATGTAAGTGTGGCACATGCTTTCATTTACAATTCCAACTAGATCATGGATAGGCTACCAATCCTATGCTATCTTTCACAATTCCATCCAAGCGTGGCACATGCGACCAATCGTATGCTATCATTCATAATTCCATCTAAGTGTGGCGCATGCTATCATTTACAATTCCATCTAAGTGTGGGACATGCTATGATTTAAAATTCCATCTAAGAGTGGCACATGCTATCATTCACATGTCCATCTAAGTGTGGCACATGCCTTCATTTACAATTCCAACTAAGAGAGGGATATTCTACCAATTATATGCTATCATTCACAATTCCATCCAAGTCAGAGATATGCAACTAATCATATGATATCCTTCACAATTCCATCTAAGTGTGGTGCATGCTTTCATTTACAATTCCAATTAAGAGAGAGATATGCTACCAATCATATGCTCTCATTCCCAATTCCATCCAAGTGTGGCACATGCAACCAATCGTATGCTATCATTCACAATTCCATCTAAGTGTGGCACATGCTATCATTCACAATTCTACCTGTGTGTGGCACATGGTATCATTTACAATTCCAACTAAGTGTGGCACATACTATCATTTACAATTCCATCTAACTGTGGCACATGCTATCATTCACAATTCCATCTAAGTGTGGGACATGCTATGATTTAAAATTCCATCTAAGAGTGGCACATGCTATCATTCACATTTCCATCTAAGTGTGGTGCATGCTATCATTTACAATTCCAACAAGGTGAGGGATATGCTACCAATTATATGCAATCATTCAGAATTCTATCTAAGTGTGGCGCATGCGTTCATTTACAATTCCAACTAAGAGAGGGATATGCTACCAATCATATGCTATCTTTCACAATTCCATCCAAGTGTGGCACATGCAACCAATCGTATGCTATCATTCATAATTCCATCTAAGTGTGGTGCATGCTTTCATTTACAATTCCAACTAAGAGAGGGATAAGCTACCAATCATATGCAATCATTCACAATTCTATCTAAGTGTGGCGCATGCGTTCATTTACAATTCCAACTAAGAGAGGGATATGCTACCAATCATATGCTATCATTCACAATTCCATCTAAGTGTGGCACATGCAACCAATCGTATGCTATCATTCACAATTCCATCTAAGTGTGGCACATGCTATTATTCACAATTCTACCTGTGTGTGGCACATGCTATCATTTACAATTCCAACTAAGTGTGGCACATGCTATCATTCACAATTCCATCTAAGTGTAGCACATGCAACCAATCGTATGCTATCATTCACAATTCCATCTAAGTGTGGGACATGCTATGATTTACAATTCCATCTAAGAGTGGCACATGCTATAATTCACAATTCCAACTAAGAGAGGGATATGCTACCAATCATATGCATTCATTCACAATTCTATCTAAGTGTGGCACATGCTATCATTTACAATTCCAACCAGTTTAGGGATTTGCTACCAATCATATGCTATCTTTCACTATTCCATCCAAGTGTGGCACATGCTATCATTTACAATTCCATCTTAGTGTGGGACATACTATGATTTACAATTCCATCTAAGAGTGGCACATGCTATAATTCACAATTCCATCTAAGTGTGGCACATGCTATCATTCACAATTCCATCTAAGTGTGGCACATGCAACCAATCTTATGCTATCCTTTACAATTACATCTAAGTGTGGCACATGCTTTCATTTACAATTCCAACTAAGAGAGGCATATGCTACAATTCATATGCAATCATTCACAATTCTATCTAAGTGTGGCACATGCTATCATTTACAATTCCAACTAGGTGAGGGATATGCTACCAATCATATGCTATCTTTCACAATTCCATCCAAGTGTGGCACATGCGACCAATCGTATGCTGTCATTCACAATTCCATCAAAGTGTGGCGCATGCTATCATTTACAATTCCATCTAAGTGTGGGACATGCTATGATGTACAATTCTAACTAAGAGAGGGATATGCTACCAATCATATGCTATCATTCACAATTCTATCTAAGGGTGGTGCATGCTATCATTTACAATTACATCTAGGTGAATGATATTCTACCAATCATATGCTATCATTTACAATTCCAACTAAGTGTGGCACATGCTTTCATTTACAATTTCAACTAGATGAGGGATAGGCTACCAATCGTATGCTATCATTCACAATTCCATCGAAGTGTGGCGCATGCTATCATTTACAATTCCATCTAAGTGTGGGACATGCTATGATTTAAAATTCCATCTAAGAATGGCACATGCTATCATTCACATTTCCATCTAAGTGTGGCACATGCTTTCATTTACAATTCCAACTAAGAGAGGGATATTCTACCAATTATATGCTATCATTCACAATTCTATCTAAGTGTGGTGCATGCTATCATTTACTATTCCAACAAGATGAGGGATATGCTACCAATCATATGCTATCATTCACAATTCCATCCAAGTGAGGGATATGCAACTAATCATATGACATCCTTCACAATTCCATCTAAGTGTGGCACATGCTATCATTCACAATTCTACTTTTGTGTGGCACATGCTATCATTTACAATTCCAACTAAGTGTGGCACATGCTACCATTTACAATTCCATCTAAGTGTGGCACATGATATCATTAACAATTCCAACTAAGTGTGGCACATGCAACCAATTGTATGCTATCATTCACAATTCCATCTAAGTGTGGCACATGCTATAATTCAAAATTCCATCTAAGTGTGGGACATGCTATGATTTACAATTCCATCTAAGAGTGGCATATGTTATAATTCACAATTCCAACTAAGAGAGGGATATGCTACCAATCATATGCATTCATTCACAATTTTATCTAAGTGTTGCACATGCTATCATTTACAATTCCAACTAGGTGAGGGATTTGCCGCCAATCATATGCTATCTTTCACAATTCCATCCAAGTGTGGCACATGCTATCATTTACAATTCCAACTAAGTGTGGCACATACTATCATTTACAATTCCATCTAACTGTGGCACATGCTATCATTCACAATTCCATCTAAGTGTGGGACATGCTATGATTTAAAATTCCATCTAAGAGTGGCACATGCTATCATTCACATTTCCATCTAAGTGTGGTGCATGCTATCATTTACAATTCCAACAAGGTGAGGGATATGCTACCAATCATATGCAATCATTCAGAATTCTATCTAAGTGTGGCGCATGCGTTCATTTACAATTCCAACTAAGAGAGGGATATGTTACCAATCATATGCTATCTTTCACAATTCCATCCAAGTGTGGCACATGCAACCAATCGTATGCTATCATTCATAATTCCATCTAAGTGTGGTGCATGCTTTCATTTACAATTCCAACTAAGAGAGGGATATGCTACCAATCATATGCAATCATTCACAATTCTATCTAAGTGTGGCGCATGCGTTCATTTACAATTCCAACTAAGAGAGGGATATGCTACCAATCATATGCTATCATTCACAATTCCATCTAAGTGTGGCACATGCAACCAATCGTATGCTATCATTCACAATTCCATCTAAGTGTGGCACATGCTATTATTCACAATTCTACCTGTGTGTGGCACATGCTATCATTTACAATTCCAACTAAGTGTGGCACATGCTATCATTTACAATTCCATCTAAGTGTGGCACATGCTATCATTCACAATTCCATCTAAGTGTAGCACATGCAACCAATCGTATGCTATCATTCACAATTCCATCTAAGTGTGGGACATGCTATGATTTACAATTCCATCTAAGAGTGGCACATGCTATAATTCACAATTCCAACTAAGAGAGGGATATGCTACCAATCATATGCATTCATTCACAATTCTATCTAAGTGTGGCACATGCTATCATTTACAATTCCAACCAGTTTAGGGATTTGCTACCAATCATATGCTATCTTTCACTATTCCATCCAAGTGTGGCACATGCTATCATTTACAATTCCATCTTAGTGTGGGACATACTATGATTTACAATTCCATCTAAGAGTGGCACATGCTATAATTCACAATTCCATCTAAGTGTGGCACATGCTATCATTCACAATTCCATCTAAGTGTGGCACATGCAACCAATCTTATGCTATCCTTTACAATTACATCTAAGTGTGGCACATGCTTTCATTTACAATTCCAACTAAGAGAGGCATATGCTACAATTCATATGCAATCATTCACAATTCTATCTAAGTGTGGCACATGCTATCATTTACAATTCCAACTAGGTGAGGGATATGCTACCAATCATATGCTATCTTTCACAATTCCATCCAAGTGTGGCACATGCGACCAATCGTATGCTGTCATTCACAATTCCATCAAAGTGTGGCGCATGCTATCATTTACAATTCCATCTAAGTGTGGGACATGCTATGATGTACAATTCTAACTAAGAGAGGGATATGCTACCAATCATATGCTATCATTCACAATTCTATCTAAGGGTGGTGCATGCTATCATTTACAATTACATCTAGGTGAATGATATTCTACCAATCATATGCTATCATTTACAATTCCAACTAAGTGTGGCACATGCTTTCATTTACAATTTCAACTAGATGAGGGATAGGCTACCAATCGTATGCTATCATTCACAATTCCATCGAAGTGTGGCGCATGCTATCATTTACAATTCCATCTAAGTGTGGGACATGCTATGATTTAAAATTCCATCTAAGAATGGCACATGCTATCATTCACATTTCCATCTAAGTGTGGCACATGCTTTCATTTACAATTCCAACTAAGAGAGGGATATTCTACCAATTATATGCTATCATTCACAATTCTATCTAAGTGTGGTGCATGCTATCATTTACTATTCCAACAAGATGAGGGATATGCTACCAATCATATGCTATCATTCACAATTCCATCCAAGTGAGGGATATTAAACTAATCATATGACATCCTTCACAATTCCATCTAAGTGTGGCACATGCTATCATTCACAATTCTACTTGTGTGTGGCACATGCTATCATTTACAATTCCAACTAAGTGTGGCACATGCTACCATTTACAATTCCATCTAAGTGTGGCACATGATATCATTAACAGTTCCAACTAAGTGTGGCACATGCAACCAATTGTATGCTATCATTCACAATTCCATCTAAGTGTGGCACATGCTATAATTCAAAATTCCATCTAAGTGTGGGACATGCTATGATTTACAATTCCATCTAAGAGTGGCATATGTTATAATTCACAATTCCAACTAAGAGAGGGATATGCTACCAATCATATGCATTCATTCACAATTTTATCTAAGTGTTGCACATGCTATCATTTACAATTCCAACTAGGTGAGGGATTTGCCGCCAATCATATGCTATCTTTCACAATTCCATCCAAGTGTGGCACATGCTATCATTTACAATTCCATCTAAGTGTGGGACATACTATGATTTGCAATTCCATCAAAGAGTGGCACATGCTATCATTCACAATTCCATCTAAGTGTGGCACATGCTATAATTTACAATTCCAACTAGGCGAGGAATTTGCTACCAATCATATGCTATCTTTCACAATTCCATCCAAGTGTGGCACATGCTATCATTTACAATTCCATCTAAGTGGGAGACTTGCTATGATTTACAATTCCATCTAAGTGTGGCGCATGCTTTCATTTACAATTCCATCTAAGTGTGGCACACACTATCATTTACAATCCCATCTAAGTGTGGCACATGCTATCATTCACAATTCCATCTAAGTGTGGCAATTGCTATCATTCACAATTCCATCTAAGTGTGGGACATGCTATCATTCACAATTCCATCTAAGTGTGGCACATGCTATCATTCACAATTCTATCTATGTGTGGCACATGCTATCATTTACAATTCCATCTATGTGTGGCACATGCTATCATTCACATTTCCATCTAAGTGTGGCACATGCAACCTATTGTATGCTATCATTCACAATTCCATTTAAGTGTGGCACATGCTTTCATTTACAATTCCAACTAGATGAGGGATAGGCTACCAATCCTATGCTATCTTTCACAATTCCATCCAAGTGTGGCACATGCAACCAATCGTATGCTATCATTCATAATTCCATCTAAGTGTGGTGCATGCTTTCATTTACAATTCCAACTAAGAGAGGGATATGCTACCAATCATATGCAATCATTCACAATTCTATCTAAGTGTGGCGCATGCGTTCATTTACAATTCCAACTAAGAGAGGGATATGCTACCAATCATATGCTATCATTCACAATTCCATCTAAGTGTGGCACATGCAACCAATCGTATGCTATCATTCACAATTCCATCTAAGTGTGGCACATGCTATTATTCACAATTCTACCTGTGTGTGGCACATGCTATCATTTACAATTCCAACTAAGTGTGGCACATGCTATCATTTACAATTCCATCTAAGTGTGGCACATGCTATCATTCACAATTCCATCTAAGTGTAGCACATGCAACCAATCGTATGCTATCATTCGCAATTCCATCTAAGTGTGGCACATGCTAAAATTCACAATTCCATCTAAGTTTGGCACATGCTATCATTCACAATTCCATCTAAGTGTGGGACATGCTATGATTTACAATTCCATCTAAGAGTGGCACATGCTATCATTTACAATTCCAACCAGGTTAGGGATTTGCTACCAATCATATGCTATCTTTCACTATTCCATCCAAGTGTGGCACATGCTATCATTTACAATTCCATCTAAGTGTGGGACATACTATGATTTACAATTCCATCTAAGAGTGGCACATGCTATAATTCACAATTCCATCTAAGTGTGGCACATGCTATCATTCACAATTCCATCTAAGTGTGGCACATGCAACCAATCTTATGCTATCATTTACAGTTACATCTAAGTGTGGCACATGCTTTCATTTACAATTCCAACTAAGAGAGGCATATGCTACAATTCATATGCAATCATTCACAATTCTATCTAAGTGTGGCACATGCTAACATTTACAATTCCAACTAGGTGAGGGATATGCTACCAATCATATGCTATCTTTCACAATTCCATCCAAGTGTGGCACATGCGACCAATCATATCCTGTCATTCACAATTCCATCAAAGTGTGGCGCATGCTATCATTTACAATTCCATCTAAGTGTGGGACATACTATGATGTACAATTCTAACTAAGAGAGGGATATGCTACCAATCATATGCTATCATTCACAATTCTATCTAAGGGTGGTGCATGCTATCATTTACAATTACAACTAGGTGAATGATATTCTACCAATCATATGCTATCATTTACAATTCCAACTAAGTGTGGCACATGCTTTCATTTACAATTTCAAATAGATGAGGGATAGGCTACCAATCGTATGCTATCATTCACAATTCCATCGATGTGTGGCGCATGCTATCATTTACAATTCCATCTAAGTGTGGGACATGCTATGATTTAAAATTCCATCTAAGAATGGCACATGCTATCATTCACATTTCCATCTAAGTGTGGCACATGCTTTCATTTACAATTCCAACTAAGAGAGGGATATTCTACCAATTATATGCTATCATTCACAATTCTATCTAAGTGTGGTGCATGCTATCATTTACTATTCCAACAAGATGAGGGATATGCTACCAATCATATGCTATCATTCACAATTCCATCCAAGTGAGGGATATGCAACTAATCATATGACATCCTTCACAATTCCATCTAAGTGTGGCACATGCTATCATTCACAATTCTACTTGTGTGTGGCACATGCTATCATTTACAATTCCAACTAAGTGTGGCACATGCTACCATTTACAATTCCATCTAAGTGTGGCACATGATATCATTAACAATTCCAACTAAGTGTGGCACATGCAACCAATCATATGCTATCATTCACAATTCCATCTAAGTGTGGCACATGCTATAATTCACAATTCCATCTAAGTGTGGGACATGCTATGATTTACAATTCCATCTAAGAGTGGCACATGTTATAATTCACAATTCCAACTAAGAGAGGGATATGCTACCAATCATATGCATTCATTCACAATTCTATCTAAGTGTTGCACATGCTATCATTTACAATTCCATCTAAGTGTGGGACATGCTAGGATTTACAATTCCATCTAAGAGTGGCACATGCTATAAATCACAATTCCAACTAAGAGTGGGATATGCTACCAATCATCAGCAATCATTCACAATTCTATCTAAGTGTGGCACATGCTATAATTTACAATTCCAACTAGGCGAGGGATTTGCTACCAATCATATGCTATCTTTCACAATTCCATCCAAGTGTGGCACATGCTATCATTTACAATTCCATCTAAGTGGGAGACTTGCTATGATTTACAATTCAATCTAAGTAGGGCACATGCTTTCATGTACAATTCCATCTAAGTGTGGCACACACTATCATTTACAATCCCATCTAAGTGTGGCACATGCTATCATTCACAATTCCATCTAAGTGTGGCAATTGCTATCATTCACAATTCCATCTAAGTGTGGGACATGCTATCATTTACAATTCCATCTATGTGTGGCACATGCTATCATTCACATTTCCATCTAAGTGTGGCACATGCAACCAATTGTATGCTATCATTCACAATTCCATGTAAGTGTGGCACATGCTTTCATTTACAATTCCAACTAGATCATGGATAGGCTACCAATCCTATGCTATCTTTCACAATTCCATCCAAGCGTGGCACATGCGACCAATCGTATGCTATCATTCATAATTCCATCTAAGTGTGGCGCATGCTATCATTTACAATTCCATCTAAGTGTGGGACATGCTATGATTTAAAATTCCATCTAAGAGTGGCACATGCTATCATTCACATGTCCATCTAAGTGTGGCACATGCCTTCATTTACAATTCCAACTAAGAGAGGGATATTCTACCAATTATATGCTATCATTCACAATTCCATCCAAGTCAGAGATATGCAACTAATCATATGATATCCTTCACAATTCCATCTAAGTGTGGCACATGCAACCAATCGTATGCTATCATTCACAATTCCATCTAAGTGTGGCACATGCTATCATTCACAATTCTACCTGTGTGTGGCACATGGTATCATTTACAATTCCAACTAAGTGTGGCACATACTATCATTTACAATTCCATCTAACTGTGGCACATGCTATCATTCACAATTCCATCTAAGTGTGGGACATGCTATGATTTAAAATTCCATCTAAGAGTGGCACATGCTATCATTCACATTTCCATCTAAGTGTGGTGCATGCTATCATTTACAATTCCAACAAGGTGAGGGATATGCTACCCATCATATGCAATCATTCAGAATTCTATCTAAGTGTGGCGCATGCGTTCATTTACAATTCCAACTAAGAGAGGGATATGCTACCAATCATATGCTATCTTTCACAATTCCATCCAAGTGTGGCACATGCAACCAATCGTATGCTATCATTCATAATTCCATCTAAGTGTGGTGCATGCTTTCATTTACAATTCCAACTAAGAGAGGGATATGCTACCAATCATATGCAATCATTCACAATTCTATCTAAGTGTGGCGCATGCGTTCATTTACAATTCCAACTAAGAGAGGGATATGCTACCAATCATATGCTATCATTCACAATTCCATCTAAGTGTGGCACATGCAACCAATCGTATGTTATCATTCACAATTCCATCTAAGTGTGGCACATGCTATTATTCACAATTCTACCTGTGTGTGGCACATGCTATCATTTACAATTCCAACTAAGTGTGGCACATGCTATCATTTACAATTCCATCTAAGTGTGGCACATGCTATCATTCACAATTCCATCTAAGTGTAGCACATGCAACCAATCGTATGCTATCATTCGCAATTCCATCTAAGTGTGGCACATGCTATAATTCACAATTCCATCTAAGTTTGGCACATGCTATCATTCACAATTCCATCTAAGTGTGGGACATGCTATGATTTACAATTCCATCTAAGAGTGGCACATGCTATAATTCACAATTCCAACGAAGAGAGGGATATGCTACCAATCATATGCATTCATTCACAATTCTATCTAAGTGTGGCACATGCTATCATTTACAATTCCAACCAGTTTAGGGATTTGCTACCAATCATATGCTATCTTTCACTATTCCATCCAAGTGTGGCACATGCTATCATTTACAATTCCATCTTAGTGTGGGACATACTATGATTTACAATTCCATCTAAGAGTGGCACATGCTATAATTCACAATTCCATCTAAGTGTGGCACATGCTATCATTCACAATTCCATCTAAGTGTGGCACATGCAACCAATCTTATGCTATCCTTTACAATTACATCTAAGTGTGGCACATGCTTTCATTTACAATTCCAACTAAGAGAGGCATATGCTACAATTCATATGCAATCATTCACAATTCTATCTAAGTGTGGCACATGCTATCATTTACAATTCCAACTAGGTGAGGGATATGCTACCAATCATATGCTATCTTTCACAATTCCATCCAAGTGTGGCACATGCGACCAATCGTATGCTGTCATTCACAATTCCATCAAAGTGTGGCGCATGCTATCATTTACAATTCCATCTAAGTGTGGGACATGCTATGATGTACAATTCTAACTAAGAGAGGGATATGCTACCAATCATATGCTATCATTCACAATTCTATCTAAGGGTGGTGCATGCTATCATTTACAATTACATCTAGGTGAATGATATTCTACCAATCATATGCTATCATTTACAATTCCAACTAAGTGTGGCACATGCTTTCATTTACAATTTCAACTAGATGAGGGATAGGCTACCAATCGTATGCTATCATTCCCAATTCCATCGAAGTGTGGCGCATGCTATCATTTACAATTCCATCTAAGTGTGGGACATGCTATGATTTAAAATTCCATCTAAGAATGGCACATGCTATCATTCACATTTCCATCTAAGTGCGGCACATGCTTTCATTTACAATTCCAACTAAGAGAGGGATATTCTACCAATTATATGCTATCATTCACAATTCTATCTAAGTGTGGTGCATGCTATCATTTACTATTCCAACAAGATGAGGGATATGCTACCAATCATATGCTATCATTCACAATTCCATCCAAGTGAGGGATATGCAACTAATCATATGACATCCTTCACAATTCCATCTAAGTGTGGCACATGCTATCATTCACAATTCTACTTGTGTTTGGCACATGCTATCATTTACAATTCCAACTAAGTGTGGCACATGCTACCATTTACAATTCCATCTAAGTGTGGCACATGATATCATTAACAATTCCAACTAAGTGTGGCACATGCAACCAATCGTATGCTATCATTCGCAATTCCATCTAAGTGTGGCACATGCTATAATTCACAATTCCATCTAAGTGTGGGACATGCTATGATTTACAATTCCATCTAAGAGTGGCACATGTTATAATTCACAATTCCAACTAAGAGAGGGATATGCTACCAATCATATGCATTCATTCACAATTCTATCTAAGTGTTGCACATGCTATCATTTACAATTCCAACGAGGTGAGGGATTTGCCACCAATCATATGCTATCTTTCACAATTCCATCCAAGTGTGGCACATGCTATCATTTACAATTCCATCTAAGTGTGGGACATGCTATGATTTACAATTCCATCTAAGAGTGGCACATGCTATAAATCACAATTACAACTAAGAGTGGGATATGCTACCAATCATCTGCAATCATTCAATATTCTATCTAAGTGTGGCACATGCTATAATTTACAATTCCAACTAGGCGAGGGATTTGCTACCAATCATATGCTATCTTTCACAATTCCATCCAAGTGTGGCACATGCTATCATTTACAATTGCATCTAAGTGGGAGACTTGTTATGATTTACAATTCAATCTAAGTAGGGCACATGCTTTCATTTACAATTCCATCTAAGTGTGGCACACACTATCATTTACAATCCCATCTAAGTGTGGCACATGCTATCATTCACAATTCCATCTAAGTGTGGCAATTGCTATCATTCACAATTCCATCTAAGTGTGGGACATGCTATCATTTACAATTCCATCTATGTGTGGCACATGCTATCATTCACATTTCCATCTAAGTGTGGCACATGCAACCAATTGTATGCTATCATTCACAATTCCATGTAAGTGTGGCACATACTTTCATTTACAATTCCAACTAGATCATGGATAGGCTACCAATCCTATGCTTTCTTTCACAATTCCATCCAAGCGTGGCACATGCGACCAATCGTATGCTATCATTCATAATTCCATCTAAGTGTGGCGCATGCTATCATTTATAATTCCATCTAAGTGTGGGACATGCTATGATTTAAAATTCCATCTAAGAGTGGCACATGCTATCATTCACATGTCCATCTAAGTGTGGCACATGCCTTCATTTACAATTCCAACTAAGAGAGGGATATTCTACCAATTATATGCTATCATTCACAATTCTATCTAAGTCTGTTGCATGCTATCATTTACAATTCCAACAAGGTGAGGGATATGCTACCAATCATATGCTATCATTCACAATTCCATCCAAGTGAGAGATATGCAACTAATCATATGATATCCTTCACAATTCAATCTAAGTGTGGTGCATGCTTTCATTTGCAATTCCAAT
The DNA here is from genome assembly GCF_040938575.1 of Ambystoma mexicanum. Lineage (NCBI taxonomy): Eukaryota > Metazoa > Chordata > Amphibia > Caudata > Ambystomatidae > Ambystoma > Ambystoma mexicanum. The sequence goes on along the minus strand of NC_090933.1, from coordinate 1,389,978,846 downwards.
TAAGAGAGAGATATGCTACCAATCATATGCTCTCATTCACAATTCCATCCAAGTGTGGCACATGCAACCAATCGTATGCTATCATTCACAATTCCATCTAAGTGTGGCACATGCTATCATTCACAATTCTACCTGTGTGTGGCACATGGTATCATTTACAATTCCAACTAAGTGTGGCACATACTATCATTTACAAGTCCATCTAACTGTGGCACATGCTATCATTCACAATTCCATCTAAGTGTGGGACATGCTATGATTTAAAATTCCATCTAAGAGTGGCACATGCTATCATTCACATTTCCATCTAAGTGTGGTGCATGCTATCATTTACAATTCCAACAAGGTGAGGGATATGCTACCAATCATATGCAATCATTCAGAATTCTATCTAAGTGTGGCACATGCTTTCATTTACAATTCCAACTAAGAGACGGATATGCTACCAATCATATGCAATCATTCACAATTCTATCTAAGTGTGGCGCATGCGTTCATTTACAATTCCAACTAAGAGAGGGATATGCTACCAATCATATGCTATCATTCACAATTCCATCTAAGTGTGGCACATGCAACCAATCGTATGCTATCATTCACAATTCCATCTAAGTGTGGCACATGCTATTATTCACAATTCTACCTGTGTGTGGCACATGCTATCATTTACAATACCAACTAAGTGTGGCACATGCTATCATTTCAATTCCATCTAAGTGTGGCACATGCTATCATTCACAATTCCATCTAAGTGTAGCACATGCAACCAATCGTATGCTATCATTCGCAATTCCATCTAAGTGTGGCACATGCTATAATTCACAATTCCATCTAAGTTTGGCAAATGCTATCATTCACAATTCCATCTAAGTGTGGGACATGCTATGATTTACAATTCCATGTAAGAGTGGCACATGCTATAATTCACAATTCCAACTAAGACAGGGATATGCTACCAATCATATGCATTCATTCACAATTCTATCTAAGTGTGGCACATGCTATCATTTACAATTCCAACCAGGTTAGGGATTTGCTACCAATCATATGCTATCTTTCACTATTCCATCCAAGTGTGGCACATGCTATCATTTACAATTCCATCTAAGTGTGGGACATACTATGATTTACAATTCCATCTAAGAGTGGCACATGCTATAATTCACAATTCCATCTAAGTGTGGCACATGCTATCATTCACAATTCCATCTAAGTGTGGCACATGCAACCAATCTTATGCTATCATTTACAATTACATCTAAGTGTGGCACATGCTTTCATTTACAATTCCAACTAAGAGAGGCATATGCTACAATTCATATGCAATCATTCACAATTCTATCTAAGTGTGGCACATGCTATCATTTACAATTCCAACTAGGTGAGGGATATGCTACCAATCATATGCTATCTTTCACAATTCCATCCAAGTGTGGCACATGCTATCATTCACAATTCCATCTAAGTGTGGGACATGCTATGATTTACAATTCCATCTAAGAGTGGCACATGCTATAATTCACAATTCCAACTAAGACAGGGATATGCTACCAATCATATGCATTCATTCACAATTCTATCTAAGTGTGGCACATGCTATCATTTACAATTCCAACCAGGTTAGGGATTTGCTACCAATCATATGCTATCTTTCACTATTCCATCCAAGTGTGGCACATGCTATCATTTACAATTCCATCTAAGTGTGGGACATACTATGATTTACAATTCCATCTAAGAGTGGCACATGCTATAATTCACAATTCCATCTAAGTGTGGCACATGCTATCATTCACAATTCCATCTAAGTGTGGCACATGCAACCAATCTTATGCTATCATTTACAATTACATCTAAGTGTGGCACATGCTTTCATTTACAATTCCAACTAAGAGAGGCATATGCTACAATTCATATGCAATCATTCACAATTCTATCTAAGTGTGGCACATGCTATCATTTACAATTCCAACTAGGTGAGGGATATGCTACCAATCATATGCTATCTTTCACAATTCCATCCAAGTGTGGCACATGCGACCAATCGTATGCTGTCATTCACAATTCCATCAAAATGTGGCGCATGCTATCATTTACAATTCCATCTAAGTGTGGGACATGCTATGATGTACAATTCTAACTAAGAGAGGGATATGCTACCAATCATATGCTATCATTCACAATTCTATCTAAGGGTGGTGCATGCTTTCATTTACAATTACAACTAGGTGAATGATATTCTACCAATCATATGCTATCATTTACAATTCCAACTAAGTGTGGCACATGCTTTCATTTACAATTTCAACTAGATGAGGGATAGGCTACCAATCGTATGCTATCATTCACAATTCCATCGAAGTGTGGCGCATGCTATCATTTACAATTCCATCTAAGTGTGGGACATGCTATGATTTAAAATTCCATCTAAGAATGGCACATGCTATCATTCACATTTCCATCTAAGTGTGGCACATGCTTTCATTTACAATTCCAACAAGATGAGCGATATGCTACCAATCATATGCTATCATTCACAATTCCATCCAAGTGAGGGATATGCAACTAATCATATGACATCCTTCACAATTCCATCTAAGTGTGGCACATGCTATCATTCACAATTCTACTTTTGTGTGGCACATGCTATCATTTACAATTCCAACTAAGTGTGGCACATGCTACCATTTACAATTTCATCTAAGTGTGGCACATGATATCATTAACAATTCCAACTAAGTGTGGCACATGCAACCAATCGTATGCTATCATTCACAATTCCATCTAAGTGTGGCACATGCTATCATTCACAATTCTACTTTTGTGTGGCACATGCTATCATTTACAATTCCAACTAAGTGTGGCACATGCTACCATTTACAATTCCATCTAAGTGTGGGACATGCTATGATTTACAATTCCATCTAAGAGTGGCACATGTTATAATTCACAATTCCAACTAAGAGAGGGATATGCTACCAATCATATGCATTCATTCACAATTCTGTCTAAGTGTTGCACATGCTATCATTTACAATTCTAACTAGGTGAGGGATTTGCCACCAATCATGTGCTATCTTTCACAATTCCATCCAAGTGTGGCACATGCTATCATTTACAATTCCATCTAAGTGTGGGACATGCTATGATTTACAATTCCATCTAAGAGTGGCACATGCTATAAATCACAATTCCAACTAAGAGTGGGATATGCTACCAATCATCTGCAATCATTCACAATTCCATCTAAGTGTGGCACATGCTATTATTCACAATTCTACCTGTGTGTGGCACATGCTATCATTTACAATTCCAACAAAGTGTGGCACATGCTATCATTTCAATTCCATCTAAGTGTGGCACATGCTATCATTCAGAATTCCATCTAAGTGTAGCACATGCAACCAATCGTATGCTATCATTCGCAATTCCATCTAAGTGTGGCACATGCTATAATTCACAATTCCATCTAAGTTTGGCAAATGCTATCATTCACAATTCCATCTAAGTGTGGGACATGCTATGATTTACAATTCCATCTAAGAGTGGCACATGCTATAATTCACAATTCCAACTAAGAGAGGGATATGCTACCAATCATATGCATTCATTCACAATTCTATCTAAGTGTGGCACATGCTATCATTTACAATTCCAACCAGGTTAGGGATTTGCTACCAATCATATGCTATCTTTCACTATTCCATCCAAGTGTGGCACATGCTATCATTTACAATTCTATCTAAGTGTGGGACATACTATGATTTACAATTCCATCTAAGAGTGGCACATGCTATAATTCACAATTCCATCTAAGTGTGGCACATGCTATCATTCACAATTCCATCTAAGTGTGGCACATGCAACCAATCTTATGCTATCATTTACAATTACATCTAAGTGTGGCACATGCTTTCATTTACAATTCCAACTAAGAGAGGCATATGCTACAATTCATATGCAATCATTCACAATTCTATCTAAGTGTGGCACATGCTATCATTGACAATTCCAACTAGGTGAGGGATATGCTACCAATCATATGCTATCTTTCACAATTCCATCCAAGTGTGGCACATTCGACCAATCGTATGCTGTCATTCACAATTCCATCAAAATGTGGCGCATGCTATCATTTACAATTCCATCTAAGTGTGGGACAGGCTATGATGTACAATTCTAACTAATAGAGGGATATGCTACCAATCATATGCTATCATTCACAATTCTATCTAAGGGTGGTGCATGCTATCATTTACAATTACAACTAGGTGAATGATATTCTACCAATCATATGCTATCATTTACAATTCCAACTAAGTGTGGCACATGCTTTCATTTACAATTTCAACTAGATGAGGGATAGGCTACCAATCGTATGCTATCATTCACAATTCCATTGAAGTGTGGCGCATGCTATCATTTACAATTCCATCTAAGTGTGGGACATGCTATGATTTAAAATTCCATCTAAGAATGGCACATGCTATCATTCACATTTCCATCTAAATGTGGCACATGCTTTCATTTACAATTCCAACTAAGAGAGGGATATTCTACCAATTATATGCTATCATTCACAATTCTATCTAAGTGTGGTGCATGCTATCATTTACTATTCCAACAAGATGAGGGATATGCTACCAATCATATGCTATCATTCACAATTCCATCCAAGTGAGGGATATGCAACTAATCATATGACATCCTTCACAATTCCATCTAAGTGTGGCACATGCTATCATTCACAATTCTACTTTTGTGTGGCACATGCTATCATTTACAATTCCAACTAAGTGTGGCACATGCTACCATTTACAATTCCATCTAAGTGTGGCACATGATATCATTACCAATTCCAACTAAATGTGGCACATGCAACCAATCGTATGCTATCATTCACAATTCCATCTAAGTGTGGCACATGCTATAATTCACAATTCCATCTAAGTGTGGGACATGCTATGATTTACAATTCCATCTAAGAGTGGCACATGCTATAAATCACAATTCCACCTAAGAGTGGGATATGCTACCAATCATCTGCAATCATTCACAATTCTATCTTAGTGTGGCACATGCTATCATTTACAATTCTAACTAGGTGAGGGATTTGCCACCAATCATATGCTATCTTTCACAATTCCATCCAAGTGTGGCACATGCTATCATTTACAATTCCATCTAAGTGTGGGACATGCTATGATTTACAATTCCATCTAAGAGTGGCACATGCTATAAATCACAATTCCAACTAAGAGTGGGATATGCTACCAATCCTCTGCAATCATTCACAATTCTATCTAAGTGTGGCACATGCTATAATTTACAATTCCAACTAGGCGAGGGATTTGCTACCAATCATATGCTATCTTTCACAATTCCATCCAAGTGTGGCACATGCTATCATTTACAATTCCATCTAAGTGGGAGACTTGCTCTGATTTACAATTCAATCTAAGTATGGCACATGCTTTCATTTACAATTCCATCTAAGTGTGGCACACACTATGATTTACAATCCCATCTAAGTGTGGCACATGCTATCATTCACAATTCCATCTAAGTGTGGCAATTGCTATCATTCACAATTCCATCTAAGTGTGGGACATGCTATCATTTACAATTCCATCTATGTGTGGCACATGCTATCATTCACATTTCCATCTAAGTGTGGCACATGCAACCAATTGTATGCTATCATTCACATTTCCATGTAAGTGTGGCACATGCTTTCATTTACAATTCCAACTAGATCAGGGATAGGCTACCAATCCTATGCTATCTTTCACAATTCCATCCAAGTGTGGCACATGCGACCAATCGTATGCTATCATTCATAATTCCATCTAAGTGTGGCGCATGCTATCATTTACAATTCCATCTAAGTGTGGGACATGCTATGATTTAAAATTCCATCTAAGAGTGGCACATGCTATCATTCACATGTCCATCTAAGTGTGGCACATGCCTTCATTTACAATTCCAACTAAGAGAGGGATATTCTACCAATTATATGCTATCATTAACAATTCTATCTAAGTCTGGTGCATGCTATAATTTACAATTCCAACAAGGTGAGGGATATGCTACCAATCATATGCTATCATTCACAATTCCATCCAAGTGAGAGATATGCAACTAATCATATGATATCCTTCACAATTCCATCTAAGTGTGGTGCATGCTTTCATTTACAATTCCAACTAAGAGAGAGATATGCTACCAATCATATGCTCTCATTCACAATTCCATCCAAGTGTGGCACATGCAACCAATCGTATGCTATCATTCACAATTCCATCTAAGTGTGGCACATGCTATCATTCACAATTCTAGCTGTGTGTGGCACATGGTATCATTTACAATTCCAACTAAGTGTGGCACATACTATCATTTACAATTCCATCTAACTGTGGCACATGCTATCATTCACAATTCCATCTAAGTGTGGGACATGCTATGATTTAAAATTCCATCTAAGAGTGGCACATGCTATCATTCACATTTCCATCTAAGTGTGGTGCATGCTATCATTTACAATTCCAACAAGGTGAGGGATATGCTACCAATCATATGCAATCATTCAGAATTCTATCTAAGTGTGGCACATGCTTTCATTTACAATTCCAACTAAGAGAGGGATATGCTACCAATCATATGCTCTCATTCACAATTCCATCTAAGTGTGGCACATGCAACCAATCGTATGCTATCATTCACAATTCCATCTAAGTGTGGCACATGCTATCATTCACAATTCTATCTAGGTGTTGCACATGGTATCAGTTACAATTCCAACTAAGTGAGGGATATGCTACTAATTATATGCAATCATTCACAATTCCATCTAAGTGTGGCTCATGCAACCGATCGTATGTTATCATTCACAATTAAATCTAAGTTTGACGCATGCTTTCATTTACAATTCCATCCAAGTGTGGCATATGCTATCATTTACAATTCCATATAAGTGTGGCACATGCTATCATTCACAATTCCATCTAAGTGTGGCGCATGAAACCAATCTTATGCTAACATTCAAAATTCCATCTAAGTGTGGCACATGCTATCTTTTACAATTCCAACTAAGTGAGGGATATGCTACCAAACATATGCTATCATGCAAAATTCTATCTTAGTGCGCCGCGTGCTTTCATTTACAATTCCAACTAAGAGAGGGATATGCTACCAATCATATGCAATCATTCAGATTTCTATCTAAGTGTGGCACATGCTTTCATTTACAATTCCATCTAAGAGAGGGATATGCTACCGATCGTATGCTATCATTCACAATTCCATCTAAGTGTGTCACATGTTATCATTCACAATTCTATCTATGTGTGGCACATGCTTTCATTTACAATTCCATCTAAGAGAGGGATATGCTACCGATCGTATGCTATCATTCACAATTCCATCTAAGTGTGGCACATGTTATCATTCACAATTACAACTAGGTGAATGATATGCTACCAATCATATGCTATCATTTACAATTCCAACTAAGTGTGGCACATGCAACCAATTGTATGCTATCATTCACAATTCCATGTAAGTGTGGCACATGCTTTCATTTACAATTCCAACTAGATGAGGGATAGGCTACCAATCGTATGCTATCATTCACAATTCCATCGAAGTGTGGCGCATGCTATCATTTACAATTCCATATAAGTGTGGCACATGCTATCATTCACAATTCCATCTAAGTGTGGCACATGCAACCAATCGTATGCTATCATTCACAATTCCATTTAAGTGTGGCACATGCTATCTTTTACAATTCCAACTAAGTGAGGGATATGGTACCAATCATATGCTATCATGGATAATTCTATCTTAGTGTGGCGCTTGCTTTCATTTACAATTCCAACTAAGAGGGGGATATGCTACTGATCGTATGCTATCATTCACAATTCCATCTAAGTGTGTCACATGTTATCATTCACAATTCTATCTATGTGTGACACATGCTATCATTTACAATTCCAACTAAGTGTGGCACATGCTATCATTCACAATTCCATCTAAGTGTGGCACATGCAACCAATCATATGCTATCATTCACAATTCCATCTATGTGTGGCACATTATATCATTCACAATTCTATCTATGTGTGGCACGTGCTATCATTTACAATTCCATCTAAGTGTGGCACATGCTATCATTCACAATTCCATCTAAGTGTGGCACATGCTATCATTCACAATTCCATCTAAGCGTGGCACATGCAACCAATTGTATGATATCATTCACAATTACATCTAAGTGTGGCATATGCTTTACTTTACAATTCCAAATAAGAGAGGCATATGCTACAATTCATATGCAATCATTCACAATTCTATCTAAGTATGCCACATGCTATCTTTTACAATTCCAACTAGGTGAGGGATATGCTACCAATCACATGCTATCTTTCACAATTCCATCCAAGCGTGGCACATGCTATCATTCACAATTCCATCTAAGTGTGGCACATGCTATCATTCACAATACCATCTAAGTGTGGGACATGCTATCATTCACAATTCCATCTAAGTGTGGCACATGCTATCATTCACAATTCTATCTATGTGTGGCACATGCTATCATTCACAATTCCATCTAAGTGTGGCACATGCAACCAATTGTATGCTATCATTCACAATTCCATGTAAGTGTGGCACATGCTATCATTCACAATTCCATGTAAGTGTGGCACATGCTTTCATTTACAATTCCAACTAGATGAGGGATAGGCTACCAATCCTATGCTATCTTTCACAATTCCATCTAAGTGTGGCACATGCGACCAATCGTATGCTATCATTCATAATTCCATCTAAGTGTGGCACATGCTATCTTTCACAATTCCATCTAAGTGTGGCACATGCGACCAATCATATGCTATCATTCATAATTCCATCTAAGTGTGGCACATGCTATCATTTACAATTCTATCTAAGTGTGGTGCATGCTATCATTTACTATTCCAACAAGATGAGGGATATGCTACCAATCATATGCTATCATTCACAATTCCATCCAAGTGAGGGATATGCAACTAATCATATGACATCCTTCACAATTCCATCTAAGTGTGGCACATGCTATCATTCACAATTCTACTTTTGTGTGGCACATGCTATCATTTACAATTCCAACTAAGTGTGGCACATGCTACCATTTACAATTCCATCTAAGTGTGGCACATGATATCATTACCAATTCCAACTAAATGTGGCACATGCAACCAATCGTATGCTATCATTCACAATTCCATCTAAGTGTGGCACATGCTATAATTCACAATTCCATCTAAGTGTGGGACATGCTATGATTTACAATTCCATCTAAGAGTGGCACATGCTATAAATCACAATTCCACCTAAGAGTGGGATATGCTACCAATCATCTGCAATCATTCACAATTCTATCTTAGTGTGGCACATGCTATCATTTACAATTCTAACTAGGTGAGGGATTTGCCACCAATCATATGCTATCTTTCACAATTCCATCCAAGTGTGGCACATGCTATCATTTACAATTCCATCTAAGTGTGGGACATGCTATAATTTACAATTCCATCTAAGAGTGGCACATGCTATAAATCACAATTCCAACTAAGAGTGGGATATGCTACCAATCATCTGCAATCATTCACAATTCTATCTAAGTGTGGCACATGCTATAATTTACAATTCCAACTAGGCGAGGGATTTGCTACCAATCATATGCTATCTTTCACAATTCCATCCAAGTGTGGCACATGCTATCATTTACAATTCCATCTAAGTGGGAGACTTGCTCTGATTTACAATTCAATCTAAGTATGGCACATGCTTTCATTTACAATTCCATCTAAGTGTGGCACACACTATGATTTACAATCCCATCTAAGTGTGGCACATGCTATCATTCACAATTCCATCTAAGTGTGGCAATTGCTATCATTCACAATTCCATCTAAGTGTGGGACATGCTATCATTTACAATTCCATCTATGTGTGGCACATGCTATCATTCACATTTCCATCTAAGTGTGGCACATGCAACCAATTGTATGCTATCATTCACAATTCCATGTAAGTGTGGCACATGCTTTCATTTACAATTCCAACTAGATCAGGGATAGGCTACCAATCCTATGCTATCTTTCACAATTCCATCCAAGTGTGGCACATGCGACCAATCGTATGCTATCATTCATAATTCCATCTAAGTGTGGCGCATGCTATCATTTACAATTCCATCTAAGTGTGGGACATGCTATGATTTAAAATTCCATCTAAGAGTGGCACATGCTATCATTCACATGTCCATCTAAGTGTGGCACATGCCTTCATTTACAATTCCAACTAAGAGAGGGATATTCTACCAATTATATGCTATCATTAACAATTCTATCTAAGTCTGGTGCATGCTATAATTTACAATTCCAACAAGGTGAGGGATATGCTACCAATCATATGCTATCATTCACAATTCCATCCAAGTGAGAGATATGCAACTAATCATATGATATCCTTCACAATTCCATCTAAGTGTGGTGCATGCTTTCATTTACAATTCCAACTAAGAGAGAGATATGCTACCAATCATATGCTCTCATTCACAATTCCATCCAAGTGTGGCACATGCAACCAATCGTATGCTATCATTCACAATTCCATCTAAGTGTGGCACATGCTATCATTCACAATTCTATCTAGGTGTTGCACATGGTATCAGTTACAATTCCAACTAAGTGAGGGATATGCTACTAATTATATGCAATCATTCACAATTCCATCTAAGTGTGGCTCATGCAACCGATCGTATGTTATCATTCACAATTAAATCTAAGTTTGACGCATGCTTTCATTTACAATTCCATCCAAGTGTGGCATATGCTATCATTTACAATTCCATATAAGTGTGGCACATGCTATCATTCACAATTCCATCTAAGTGTGGCGCATGCAACCAATCGTATGCTATCATTCACAATTCCATCTAAGTGTGGCACATGCTATCTTTTACAATTCCAACTAAGTGAGGGATATGCTACCAAACATATGCTATCATGCAAAATTCTATCTTAGTGCGCCGCGTGCTTTCATTTACAATTCCAACTAAGAGAGGGATATGCTACCAATCATATGCAATCATTCAGATTTCTATCTAAGTGTGGCACATGCTTTCATTTACAATTCCATCTAAGAGAGGGATATGCTACCGATCGTATGCTATCATTCACAATTCCATCTAAGTGTGTCACATGTTATCATTCACAATTCTATCTATGTGTGGCACATGCTTTCATTTACAATTCCATCTAAGAGAGGGATATGCTACCGATCGTATGCTATCATTCACAATTCCATCTAAGTGTGGCACATGTTATCATTCACAATTACAACTAGGTGAATGATATGCTACCAATCATATGCTATCATTTACAATTCCAACTAAGTGTGGCACATGCAACCAATTGTATGCTATCATTCACAATTCCATGTAAGTGTGGCACATGCTTTCATTTACAATTCCAACTAGATGAGGGATAGGCTACCAATCGTATGCTATCATTCACAATTCCATCGAAGTGTGGCGCATGCTATCATTTACAATTCCATATAAGTGTGGCACATGCTATCATTCACAATTCCATCTAAGTGTGGCACATGCAACCAATCGTATGCTATCATTCACAATTCCATTTAAGTGTGGCACATGCTATCTTTTACAATTCCAACTAAGTGAGGGATATGGTACCAATCATATGCTATCATGGATAATTCTATCTTAGTGTGGCGCTTGCTTTCATTTACAATTCCAACTAAGAGAGGGATATGCTACTGATCGTATGCTATCATTCACAATTCCATCTAAGTGTGTCACATGTTATCATTCACAATTCTATCTATGTGTGACACATGCTATCATTTACAATTCCAACTAAGTGTGGCCCATGCTATCATTCACAATTCCATCTAAGTGTGGCACATGCAACCAATCATATGCTATCATTCACAATTCCATCTATGTGTGGCACATTATATCATTCACAATTCTATCTATGTGTGGCACGTGCTATCATTTACAATTCCATCTAAGTGTGGCACATGCTATCATTCACAATTCCATCTAAGTGTGGCACATGCTATCATTCACAATTCCATCTAAGCGTGGCACATGCAACCAATTGTATGATATCATTCACAATTACATCTAAGTGTGGCACATGCTTTACTTTACAATTCCAAATAAGAGAGGCATATGCTACAATTCATATGCAATCATTCACAATTCTATCTAAGTATGCCACATGCTATCTTTTACAATTCCAACTAGGTGAGGGATATGCTACCAATCACATGCTATCTTTCACAATTCCATCCAAGCGTGGCACATGCTATCATTCACAATTCCATCTAAGTGTGGCACATGCTATCATTCACAATACCATCTAAGTGTGGGACATGCTATCATTCACAATTCCATCTAAGTGTGGCACATGCTATCATTCACAATTCTATCTATGTGTGGCACATGCTATCATTCACAATTCCATCTAAGTGTGGCACATGCAACCAATTGTATGCTATCATTCACAATTCCATGTAAGTGTGGCACATGCTATCATTCACAATTCCATGTAAGTGTGGCCCATGCTTTCATTTACAATTCCAACTAGATGAGGGATAGGCTACCAATCCTATGCTATCTTTCACAATTCCATCTAAGTGTGGCACATGCGACCAATCGTATGCTATCATTCATAATTCCATCTAAGTGTGGCACATGCTATCATTTACAATTCCATCTAAGTGTGGGACATGCTATGATTCAAAATTCCATCTAAGTGTGGCACATGCTTTCATTTACAATTCCAACTAAGAGAGGGATATTCTACCAATTATATGCTATCATTCACAATTCTATCTAAGTGTGGTGCATGCTATCATTTACAATTCCAACAAGGTGAGGGATATGCTACCAATCATATGCTATCATTCACAATTCCATCCAAGTGAGAGATATGCAACTAATCATATGATATCCTTCACAATTCCATCTAAGTGTGGCGCATGCTTTCATTTACAATTCCAACTAAGAGAGAGATGTGCTACCAATCATATGCTCTCATTCACAATTCCATCCAAGTGTGGCACATGCAATCAATCGTATGCTATCATTCACAATTCCATCTAAGTGTGGCACATGCTATCATTCACAATTCCATCTAAGTGTGGCACATGCAACCAATCGTATGCTATCGTTCACAATTACATCTAAGTGTGGCACATGCTTTCATTTACAATTCCAACTAAGAGAGGCATATGCTACAATTCATATGCAATCATTCACAATTCTATCTAAGTGTGGCACATGCTATCATTTACAATTCCAACTAGGTGAGGGATATGCTGCCAATCATATGCTATATTTCACAATTCCATCCAATTGTGGCACATGCTATCATTCACAATTCCATCTAAGTGTGGCACATGCTATCATTCACAATTCCATCTAAGTGTGGGACATGCTTATCATTCACATTTCCATCTAAGTGTGGCACATGCAACCAATTGTATGCTATCATTCACATTTCCATGTAAGTGTGGCACATGCTTTCATTTACAATTCCAACTAGATGAGGGATAGGCTACCAATCCTATGCTATCTTTCACAATATCCATCTAGGTGTGGCACATGCTATCATTTACAATTCCATCTAAGTGTGGGACATGCTATGATTTAAAATTCCATCTAAGAGTGGCACATGCTATCATTCACATTTCCATCTAAGTGTGGCACATGCTTTCATTTACAATTCCATCTAAGTGTGGGACATGCTATGATTCAAAATTCCATCTAAGTGTGGCACATGCTTTCATTTACAATTCCAACTAAGAGAGGGATATTCTACCAATTATATGCTATCATTCACAATTCTATCTAAGTGTGGTGCATGCTATCATTTACAATTCCAACAAGGTGAGGGATATGCTACCAATCATATGATATCATTCACAATTCCATCCAAGTGAGAGATATGCAACTAATCATATGATATCCTTCACAATTCCATCTAAGTGTGGCGCATGCTTTCATTTACAATTCCAACTAAGAGAGAGATGTGCTACCAATCATATGCTCTCATTCACAATTCCATCCAAGTGTGGCACATGCAATCAATCGTATGCTATCATTCACAATTCCATCTAAGTGTGGCACATGCTATCATTCACAATTCCATCTAAGTGTGGCACATGCAACCAATCGTATGCTATCGTTCACAATTACATCTAAGTGTGGCACATGCTTTCATTTACAATTCCAACTAAGAGAGGCATGTGCTACAATGCATATGCAATCATTCACAATTCTATCTAAGTGTGGCACATGCTATCATTTACAATTCCAACTAGGTGAGGGATATGCTGCCAATCATATGCTATATTTCACAATACCATCCAATTGTGGCACATGCTATCATTCACAATTCCATCTAAGTGTGGCACATGCTATCATTCACAATTCCATCTAAGTGTGGGACATGCTTATCATTCACATTTCCATCTAAGTGTGGCACATGCAACCAATTGTATGCTATCATTCACATTTCCATGTAAGTGTGGCACATGCTTTCATTTACAATTCCAACTAGATGAGGGATAGGCTACCAATCCTATGCTATCTTTCACAATTCCATCTAGGTGTGGCACATGCTATCATTTACAATTCCATCTAAGTGTGGGACATGCTATGATTTAAAATTCCATCTAAGAGTGGCACATGCTATCATTCACATTTCCATCTAAGTGTGGCACATGCTTTCATTTACAATTCCAACTAAGAGCGGGATATTCTACCAATTATATGCTATCATTGACAATTCTATCTAAGTGTGGTGCATGCTATCATTTACAATTCCAACAAGATGAGGGATATGCTACCAATCATATGCTATCATTCACAATTCCATCCAAGTGAGAGATATGCAACTAATCATATGATATCCTTCACAATTCCATCTTAGTGTGGCGCATGCTTTCATTTACAATTCCAACTAAGAGAGAGATATGCTACCAATCATATGCTCTCATTCACAATTCCATCCAAGTGTGGCACATGCAACCAATCATATGCTATCATTCACAATTCCATCTAAGTGTGGCACATGCTATCATTCACAATTCTACCTGTGTGTGGCACATGCTCTCATTTACAATTCCAACTAAGTGTGGCACATACTATCATTTACAATTCCATCTAAGTGTGGCACATGCTATCATTCACATTTCCATCTAAGTGTGGTGCATGCTATCATTTACAATTCCAACAAGGTAAGGGATATGCTACCAATCATATGCAATCATTCAGAATTCTATCTAAGTGTGGCACATGCTTTCATTTACAATACCAACTAAGAGAGGGATATGCTACCAATCATATGCTCTCATTCACAATTCCATCTAAGTGTGGCACATGCAACCAATCGTATGCTATCATTCACAATTCCATCTAAGTTTGGCACATGCTATCATTCACAATTCTATCTAAGTGTTGCACATGGTATCATTTACAATTCCAACTAAGTGAGGGATATGCTACTAATTATATGCAATCATTCACAATTCCATCTAAGTGTGGCACATGGAACCAAGCGTATGTTATCATTCACAGATAAATCTAAGTTTTACACATGCTTTCATTCACAATTCCATCCAAGTGTGGCACATGCTATCATTTACAATTCCATATAAGTGTGGCACATGCTATCATTCACAATTCCATCTAAGTGTGGCACATGCTATCTTTTACAATTCCAACTAAGTGAGGGATATGCTACCGATCGTATGCTATCATTCACAATTCCATCTAAGTGTGGCACATGCTTTCATTTACAATTCCATCTAAGAGAGGGATATGCTACCGATCGTATGCTATCATTCACAATTCCATCTAAGTGTGTCACATGTTATCATTCACAATTCTATCTATGTGTGACACATGCTTTCATTTACAATTCCATCTAAGAGAGGGATATGCTACCGATCGTATGCTATCATTCACAATTCCATCTAAGTGTGGCACATGTTATCATTCACAATTACAACTAGGTGAATGATATGCTACCAATCATATGCTATCATTTACAATTCCAACTAAGTGTGGCACATGCAACCAATTGTATGCTATCATTCACAATTCCATGTAAGTGTGGCACATGCTTTCATTTACAATTCCAACTAGATGAGGGATAGGCTACCAATCGTATGCTATCATTCACAATTCCATCGAAGTGTGGCACATGCTATCATTCACAATTCCATCTAAGTGTGGCACATGCAACCAATCGTATGCTATCATTCACAATTCCATTTAAGTGTGGCACATGCTATCTTTTACAATTCCAACTAAGTGAGGGATATGGTACCAATCATATGCTATCATGGACAATTCTATCTTAGTGTGGCGCTGGCTTTCATTTACAATTCCAACTAAGTGTGTCACATGTTATCATTCACAATTCTATCTATGTGTGACACATGCTATCATTTACAATTCCAACTAAGTGTGGCACATGCTATCATTCACAATTCCATCTAAGTGTGGCACATGCAACCAATCATATGCTATCATTCACAATTCCATCTATGTGTGGCACATTATATCATTCACAATTCTATCTATGTGTGGCACGTGCTATCATTTACAATTCCATCTAAGTGTGGCACATGCTATCATTCACAATTCCATCTAAGTGTGGCACATGCAACCAATCATATGCTATCATTCACAATTCCATCTATGTGTGGCACATTATATCATTCACAATTCTATCTATGTGTGGCACGTGCTATCATTTACAATTCCATCTAAGTGTGGCACATGCTATCATTCACAATTCCATCTAAGTGTGGCACATGCTATCATTCACAATTCCATCTAAGCGTGGCACATGTTATCATTCACAATTCTATCTATGTGTGACACATGCTATCATTTACAATTCCAACTAAGTGTGGCACATGCTATCATTCACAATTCCATCTAAGTGTGGCACATGCAACCAATCATATGCTATCATTCACAATTCCATCTATGTGTGGCACATTATATCATTCACAATTCTATCTATGTGTGGCACGTGCTATCATTTACAATTCCATCTAAGTGTGGCACATGCTATCATTCACAATTCCATCTAAGTGTGGCACATGCTATCATTCACAATTCCATCTAAGCGTGGCACATGCAACCAATTGTATGATATCATTCACAATTACATCT
This sequence comes from Ambystoma mexicanum, assembly GCF_040938575.1. Lineage (NCBI taxonomy): Eukaryota > Metazoa > Chordata > Amphibia > Caudata > Ambystomatidae > Ambystoma > Ambystoma mexicanum. The sequence continues at coordinate 1,389,961,568 of NC_090933.1, read as the reverse complement.
AAGTGTGGCACATGCTTTACTTTACAATTCCAAATAAGAGAGGCATATGCTACAATTCATATGCAATCATTCACAATTCTATCTAAGTATGCCACATGCTATCTTTTACAATTCCAACTAGGTGAGGGATATGCTACCAATCACATGCTATCTTTCACAATTCCATCCAAGCGTGGCACATGCTATCATTCACAATACCATCTAAGTGTGGGACATGCTATCATTCACAATTCCATCTAAGTGTGGCACATGCTATCATTCACAATTCTATCTATGTGTGGCACATGCTATCATTCACAATTCCATCTAAGTGTGGCACATGCAACCAATTGTATGCTATCATTCACAATTCCATGTAAGTGTGGCACATGCTATCATTCACAATTCCATGTAAGTGTGGCACATGCTTTCATTTACAATTCCAACTAGATGAGGGATAGGCTACCAATCCTATGCTATCTTTCACAATTCCATCCAAGTGTGGCAAATGCGACCAATCGTATGCTATCATTCATAATTCCATCTAAGTGTGGCACATGCTATCATTTACAATTCCATCTAAGTGTGGGACATGCTATGATTCAAAATTCCATCTAAGTGTGGCACATGCTTTCATTTACAATTCCAACTAAGAGAGGGATATTCTACCAATTATATGCTATCATTCACAATTCTATCTAAGTGTGGTGCATGCTATCATTTACAATTCCAACAAGGTGAGGGATATGCTACCAATCATATGCTATCATTCACAATTCCATCCAAGTGAGAGATATGCAACTAATCATATGATATCCTTCACAATTCCATCTAAGTGTGGCGCATGCTTTCATTTACAATTCCAACTAAGAGAGAGATATGCTACCAATCATATGCTCTCATTCACAATTCCATCCAAGTGTGGCACATGCAATCAATCGTATGCTATCATTCACAATTCCATCTAAGTGTGGCACATGCTATCATTCACAATTCCATCTAAGTGTGGCACATGCTATCATTCACAATTCCATCTAAGTGTGGCACATGCAACCAATCGTATGCTATCGTTCACAATTACATCTAAGTGTGGCACATGCTTTCATTTACAATTCCAACTAAGAGAGGCATATGCTACAATGCATATGCAATCATTCACAATTCTATCTAAGTGTGGCACATGCTATCATTTACAATTCCAACTAGGTGAGGGATATGCTGCCAATCATATGCTATATTTCACAATACCATCCAATTGTGGCACATGCTATCATTCACAATTCCATCTAAGTGTGGCACATGCTATCATTCACAATTCCATCTAAGTGTGGGACATGCTTATCATTCACATTTCCATCTAAGTGTGGCACATGCAACCAATTGTATGCTATCATTCACATTTCCATGTAAGTGTGGCACATGCTTTCATTTACAATTCCAACTAGATGAGGGATAGGCTACCAATCCTATGCTATCTTTCACAATTCCATCTAGGTGTGGCACATGCTATCATTTACAATTCCATCTAAGTGTGGGACATGCTATGATTTAAAATTCCATCTAAGAGTGGCACATGCTATCATTCACATTTCCATCTAAGTGTGGCACATGCTTTCATTTACAATTCCAACTAAGAGCGGGATATTCTACCAATTATATGCTATCATTCACAATTCTATCTAAGTGTGGTGCATGCTATCATTTACAATTCCAACAAGATGAGGGATATGCTACCAATCATATGCTATCATTCACAATTCCATCCAAGTGAGAGATATGCAACTAATCATATGATATCCTTCACAATTCCATCTTAGTGTGGCGCATGCTTTCATTTACAATTCCAACTAAGAGAGAGATATGCTACCAATCATATGCTCTCATTCACAATTCCATCCAAGTGTGGCACATGCAACCAATCATATGCTATCATTCACAATTCCATCTAAGTGTGGCACATGCTATCATTCACAATTCTACCTGTGTGTGGCACATGCTCTCATTTACAATTCCAACTAAGTGTGGCACATACTATCATTTACAATTCCATCTAAGTGTGGCACATGCTATCATTCACATTTCCATCTAAGTGTGGTGCATGCTATCATTTACAATTCCAACAAGGTAAGGGATATGCTACCAATCATATGCAATCATTCAGAATTCTATCTAAGTGTGGCACATGCTTTCATTTACAATACCAACTAAGAGAGGGATATGCTACCAATCATATGCTCTCATTCACAATTCCATCTAAGTGTGGCACATGCAACCAATCGTATGCTATCATTCACAATTCCATCTAAGTTTGGCACATGCTATCATTCACAATTCTATCTAAGTGTTGCACATGGTATCATTTACAATTCCAACTAAGTGAGGGATATGCTACTAATTATATGCAATCATTCACAATTCCATCTAAGTGTGGCACATGGAACCAAGCGTATGTTATCATTCACAGATAAATCTAAGTTTTACACATGCTTTCATTCACAATTCCATCCAAGTGTGGCACATGCTATCATTTACAATTCCATATAAGTGTGGCACATGCTATCATTCACAATTCCATCTAAGTGTGGCACATGCTATCTTTTACAATTCCAACTAAGTGAGGGATATGCTACCGATCGTATGCTATCATTCACAATTCCATCTAAGTGTGGCACATGCTTTCATTTACAATTCCATCTAAGAGAGGGATATGCTACCGATCGTATGCTATCATTCACAATTCCATCTAAGTGTGTCACATGTTATCATTCACAATTCTATCTATGTGTGGCACATGCTTTCATTTACAATTCCATCTAAGAGAGGGATATGCTACCGATCGTATGCTATCATTCACAATTCCATCTAAGTGTGGCACATGTTATCATTCACAATTACAACTAGGTGAATGATATGCTACCAATCATATGCTATCATTTACAATTCCAACTAAGTGTGGCACATGCAACCAATTGTATGCTATCATTCACAATTCCATGTAAGTGTGGCACATGCTTTCATTTACAATTCCAACTAGATGAGGGATAGGCTACCAATCGTATGCTATCATTCACAATTCCATCGAAGTGTGGCACATGCTATCATTCACAATTCCATCTAAGTGTGGCACATGCAACCAATCGTATGCTATCATTCACAATTCCATTTAAGTGTGGCACATGCTATCTTTTACAATTCCAACTAAGTGAGGGATATGGTACCAATCATATGCTATCATGGACAATTCTATCTTAGTGTGGCGCTGGCTTTCATTTACAATTCCAACTAAGTGTGTCACATGTTATCATTCACAATTCTATCTATGTGTGACACATGCTATCATTTACAATTCCAACTAAGTGTGGCACATGCTATCATTCACAATTCCATCTAAGTGTGGCACATGCAACCAATCATATGCTATCATTCACAATTCCATCTATGTGTGGCACATTATATCATTCACAATTCTATCTATGTGTGGCACGTGCTATCATTTACAATTCCATCTAAGTGTGGCACATGCTATCATTCACAATTCCATCTAAGTGTGGCACATGCAACCAATCATATGCTATCATTCACAATTCCATCTATGTGTGGCACATTATATCATTCACAATTCTATCTATGTGTGGCACGTGCTATCATTTACAATTCCATCTAAGTGTGGCACATGCTATCATTCACAATTCCATCTAAGTGTGGCACATGCTATCATTCACAATTCCATCTAAGCGTGGCACATGTTATCATTCACAATTCTATCTATGTGTGACACATGCTATCATTTACAATTCCAACTAAGTGTGGCACATGCTATCATTCACAATTCCATCTAAGTGTGGCACATGCAACCAATCATATGCTATCATTCACAATTCCATCTATGTGTGGCACATTATATCATTCACAATTCTATCTATGTGTGGCACGTGCTATCATTTACAATTCCATCTAAGTGTGGCACATGCTATCATTCACAATTCCATCTAAGTGTGGCACATGCTATCATTCACAATTCCATCTAAGCGTGGCACATGCAACCAATTGTATGATATCATTCACAATTACATCTAAGTGTGGCACATGCTTTACTTTACAATTCCAAATAAGAGAGGCATATGCTACAATTCATATGCAATCATTCACAATTCTATCTAAGTATGCCACATGCTATCTTTTACAATTCCAACTAGGTGAGGGATATGCTACCAATCACATGCTATCTTTCACAATTCCATCCAAGCGTGGCACATGCTATCATTCACAATACCATCTAAGTGTGGGACATGCTATCATTCACAATTCCATCTAAGTGTGGCACATGCTATCATTCACAATTCTATCTATGTGTGGCACATGCTATCATTCACAATTCCATCTAAGTGTGGCACATGCAACCAATTGTATGCTATCATTCACAATTCCATGTAAGTGTGGCACATGCTATCATTCACAATTCCATGTAAGTGTGGCACATGCTTTCATTTACAATTCCAACTAGATGAGGGATAGGCTACCAATCCTATGCTATCTTTCACAATTCCATCCAAGTGTGGCAAATGCGACCAATCGTATGCTATCATTCATAATTCCATCTAAGTGTGGCACATGCTATCATTTACAATTCCATCTAAGTGTGGGACATGCTATGATTCAAAATTCCATCTAAGTGTGGCACATGCTTTCATTTACAATTCCAACTAAGAGAGGGATATTCTACCAATTATATGCTATCATTCACAATTCTATCTAAGTGTGGTGCATGCTATCATTTACAATTCCAACAAGGTGAGGGATATGCTACCAATCATATGCTATCATTCACAATTCCATCCAAGTGAGAGATATGCAACTAATCATATGATATCCTTCACAATTCCATCTAAGTGTGGCGCATGCTTTCATTTACAATTCCAACTAAGAGAGAGATATGCTACCAATCATATGCTCTCATTCACAATTCCATCCAAGTGTGGCACATGCAATCAATCGTATGCTATCATTCACAATTCCATCTAAGTGTGGCACATGCTATCATTCACAATTCCATCTAAGTGTGGCACATGCTATCATTCACAATTCCATCTAAGTGTGGCACATGCAACCAATCGTATGCTATCGTTCACAATTACATCTAAGTGTGGCACATGCTTTCATTTACAATTCCAACTAAGAGAGGCATATGCTACAATTCATATGCAATCATTCACAATTCTATCTAAGTGTGGCACATGCTATCATTTACAATTCCAACTAGGTGAGGGATATGCTGCCAATCATATGCTATATTTCACAATTCCATCCAATTGTGGCACATGCTATCATTCACAATTCCATCTAAGTGTGGCACATGCTATCATTCACAATTCCATCTAAGTGTGGGACATGCTTATCATTCACATTTCCATCTAAGTGTGGCACATGCAACCAATTGTATGCTATCATTCACATTTCCATGTAAGTGTGGCACATGCTTTCATTTACAATTCCAACTAGATGAGGGATAGGCTACCAATCCTATGCTATCTTTCACAATTCCATCTAGGTGTGGCACATGCTATCATTTACAATTCCATCTAAGTGTGGGACATGCTATGATTTAAAATTCCATCTAAGAGTGGCACATGCTATCATTCACTTTTCCATCTAAGTGTGGCACATGCTTTCATTTACAATTCCAACTAAGAGCGGGATATTCTACCAATTATATGCTATCATTCACAATTCTATCTAAGTGTGGTGCATGCTATCATTTACAATTCCAACAAGATGAGGGATATGCTACCAATCATATGCTATCATTCACAATTCCATCCAAGTGAGAGATATGCAACTAATCATATGATATCCTTCACAATTCCATCTTAGTGTGGTGCATGCTTTCATTTACAATTCCAACTAAGAGAGAGATATGCTACCAATCATATGCTCTCATTCACAATTCCATCCAAGTGTGGCACATGCAACCAATCATATGCTATCATTCACAATTCCATCTAAGTGTGGCACATGCTATCATTCACAATTCTACCTGTGTGTGGCACATGCTATCATTTACAATTCCAACTAAGTGTGGCACATGCTATCATTCACAATTCCATCTAAGTGTGGGACATGCTATGATTTAAAATTCCATCTAAGAGTGGCACATGCTATCATTCACATTTCCAAACAAGTGTGGTGCATGCTATCATTTACAATTCCAACAAGGTAAGGGATATGCTACCAATCATATGCAATCATTCAGAATTCTATCTAAGTGTGGCACATGCTTTCATTTACAATACCAACTAAGAGAGGGATATGCTACCAATCATATGCTCTCATTCACAATTCCATCTAAGTGTGGCACATGCAACCAATCGTATGCTATCATTCACAATTCCATCTAAGTGTGGCACATGCTATCATTCACAATTCTATCTAAGTGTTGCACATGGTATCATTTACAATTCCAACTAAGTGAGGGATATGCTACTAATTATATGCAATCATTCACAATTCCATCTAAGTGTGGCACATGGAACCAAGCGTATGTTATCATTCACAGATAAATCTAAGTTTTACACATGCTTTCATTCACAATTCCATCCAAGTGTGGCACATGCTATCATTTACAATTCCATATAAGTGTGGCACATGCTATCATTCACAATTCCATCTAAGTGTGGCACATGCTATCTTTTACAATTCCAACTAAGTGAGGGATATGCTACCAATCATATGCTATCATGCAAAATTCTATCTTAGTGCGCCGCTTGCTTTCATTTACAATTCCAACTAAGAGAGGGATATGCTACCAATCATATGCAATCATTCAGATTTATATCTAAGTGTGGCACATGCTTTCATTTAAAATTCCATCTAAGAGAGGGATATGCTACCGATTGTATGCTATCATTCACAATTCCATCTAAGTGTGTCACATGTTATCATTCACAATTCTGTCTATGTGTGGCACATGCTTTCATTTACAATTCCATCTAAGAGAGGGATATGCTACCGCCCGTATGCTATCATTCACAATTCCATCTAAGTGTGGCCCATGTTATCATTCACAATTACAACTAGGTGAATGATATCCTACCAATCGTATGCTATCATTCACAATTCCATGTAAGTGTGGCACATGCTTTCATTTACAATTCCAACTAGATGAGGGATAGGCTACCAATCGTATGCTATCATTCACAATTCCATCGAAGTGTGGCGCATACTATCATTTACAATTCCATATACGTGTGGCACATGCTATCATTCACAATTCCATCTAAGTGTGGCACATGCAACCAATCGTATGCTATCATTCACAATTCCATCTAAGTGTGGCACATGCAATCTTTTACATTTCCAACTAAGTGAGGGATATGGTACCAATCATATGCTATCATGCACAATTCTATCTTAGTGTGGCACTTGCTTTCATTTACAATTCCAACTAAGAGAGGGATATGCTACCAATCATATGCAATCATTCAGATTGCTATCTAAGTGTGGCACATGCTTTCATTTACAATTCCATCTAAGAGAGGGATATGCTACCGATCGTATGCTATCATTCACAATTCCATCTAAGTGTGTCACATGTTATCATTCACAATTCTATCTATGTGTGGCACATGCTATCATTTACAATTCCAACTAAGTGTGGCACATGCTATCATTCACAATTCCATCTAAGTGTGGCACATTATATCATTCACAATTCTATCTATGTGTGGCACATGCTATCATTTACAATTCTATCTAAGTGTGGCACATGCTATCATTCACAATTCCATCTAAGTGTGGCACATGCTATCATTCACAATTCTATCTAAGTGTGGCACATGCAACCAATCGTATGCTATCATTCACAATTACATCTAAGTGTGGCACATGCTTTCATTTACAATTCCAACTAAGAGAGGCATGTGCTACAATTCATATGCAATCATTCACAATTCTATTTAAGTGTGGCACATGCTATCATTTACAATTCCAACTAGGTGAGGGATATGCTACCAATCATATGCTATCTTTCACAATTCCATCCAAGTGTGGCACCACGACCAATCGTATGCTATCATTCACAATTCCATCAAAGTGTGGCGCATGCTATCATTTACAATTCCATCTAAGTGTGGGACATGCTATGATGTACAATTCCAATATGATATGCTACCAATCATATGCTATCATTCACAATTCTATCTAAGGGTGGTGCATGCTATCATTTACAATTACAACTAGGTGAATGATATGCTACCAATCATATGCTATCATTTACAATTCCAACTAAGTGTGGCACATGCAACCAATCGTATGCTATCATTCACAATTCCATGTAAGTGTGGCACATGCTTTCATTTACAATTTCAACTAGATGAGGGATAGGCTACCAATCGTATGCTATCTTTCACAATTCCATCGAAGTGTGGCGCATGCTATCATTTACAATTCCATCTAAGTGTGGGACATGCTATGATTTAAAATTCCATCTAAGAATGGCACATGCTATCATTCACAATTCCATGTAAGTGTGGCACATGCTTTCATTTACAATTTCAACTAGATGAGGGATAGGCTACCAATCGTATGCTATCTTTCACAATTCCATCGAAGTGTGGTGCATGCTATCATTTACAATTCCAACAAGGTGAGGGATATGCTACCAATCATATGCAATCATTCAGAATTCTATCTAAGTGTGGCACATGCTTTCATTTACAATTCCAACTAAGAGAGGGATATGCTACCAATCATATGCTCTCATTCACAATTCCATCTAAGTGTGGCACATGCAACCAATTGTATGCTATCATTCACAATTCCATCTAAGTGTGGCACATGGTATCATTTACAATTCCAACTAAGAGAGGGATATGCTACCAATCATATGCTCTCATTCACAATTCCATCTAAGTGTGGCACATGCAACCAATTACATGCTATCATTCACAATTCTATCTAAGTGTGGCACATGGTATCATTTACAATTCCAACTAAGTGAGGGATATGCTACTAATTATATGCAATCATTCACAATTCCATCTAAGTGTGGCACATGCAACCGATCGTATGTTATCATTCACAATTAAATCTAAGTTTGACGCATGCTTTCATTTACAATTCCATCCAAGTGTGGCACATGCTATCATTTACAATTCCATATAAGTGTGGCACATGCTATCATTCACAATTTCATCTAAGTGTGGCACATGCAATCAATCGTATGCTATCATTCACAATTCCATCTAAGTGTGGCAAATGCTATCTTTTACAATTCCAACTAAGTGAGGGATATGCTACCAATCATATGCTATCATGCACAATTCTATCTTAGTGCGACGCTTGCTTTCATTTACAATTCCATCTAAGAAAGGGATGTGCTACCGATCGTATGCTATCATTCACAATTCCATCTAAGTGTGGCACATGTTATCATTCACAATTACAACTAGGTGAATGATATGCTACCAATCGTATGCTATCATTCACAATTCCATGTAAGTGTGGCACATGCTTTCATTTACAATTCCAACTAGATGAGGGATAGGCTACCAATCGTATGCTATCATTCACAATTCCATCAAAGTGTGGCGCATGCTATCATTTACAATTCCATATAAGTGTGGCACATGCTATCATTCACAATTCCATCTAAGTGTGGCACATGCAACCAATCGTATGCTATCATTCACAATTCCATTTAAGTGTGGCACATGCTATCTTTTACAATTCCAACTAAGTGAGGGATATGGTACCAATCATATGCTATCATGCACAATTCTATCTTAGTGTGGCGCTTGCTTTCATTTACAATTCCAACTAAGAGAGGGATATGCTACCAATCATATGCAATCATTCAGATTGCTATCTAAGTGTGGCACATGCTTTCATTTACAATTCCATCTAAGAGAGGGATATGCTACCGATCGTATGCTATCATTCACAATTCCATCTAAGTGTGTCACATGTTATCATTCACAATTCTATCTATGTGTGGCACATGCTATCATTCACAATTCCATCTAAGTGTGGCACATGCAACCAATCATATGCTATCATTCACAATTCCATCTTAGTGTGTCACATTATATCATTCACAATTCTATCTATGTGTGGCACATGCTATCATTTACAATTCCATTTAAGTGTGGCACATGCTATCATTCACAATTCCATCTAAGTGTGGCACATGCTATCATTCACAATTCCATCTAAGTGTGGCACATGCAACCAATCGTATGCTATCATTCACAATTCCATCAAAGTGTGGCGCATGCTATCATTTACAATTCCATCTAAGTGTGGGACATGCTATGATGTACAACTCCAATATGATATGCTACGAATCATATGCTATCATTCACAATTCTATCTAAGGGTGGTGCATGCTATCATTTACAATTACAACTAGGTGAATGATATGCTACCAATAATATGCTATCATTTACAATTCCAACTAAGTGTGGCAACTAAGTGTGGCACATGCAACCAATCGTATGCTATCATTCACAATTCCATGTAAGTGTGGCACATGCTTTCATTTACAATTTCAACTAGATGAGGGATAGGCTACCAATCGTATGCTATCTTTCACAATTCCATCGAAGTGTGGCGCATGCTATCATTTACAATTCCATCTAAGTGTGGGACATGCTATGATTTAAAATTCCATCTAAGAATGGCACATGCTATCATTCACATTTCCATCTAAGTGTGGCACATGCTTTCATTTACAATTTCAACTAAGAGAGGGATATTCTACCAATTAGATGCTATCATTCACAATTCTACCTGTGTGTGGCACATGCTATCATTTACAATTCCACCTAAGAGTGGCACATACTATCATTTACAATTCCATCTAAGTGTGGCACATGCTATCATTCACAATTCCATCTAAGTGTGGTACATGCTATGATTTAAAATTCCATCTAAGAGTGGCACATGCTATCATTCACATTTCCATCTAAGTGTGGTGCATGTTATCATTTACAATTCCAACAAGGTGAGGGATATGCTACCAATCATATGCAATCATTCAGAATTCTATCTAAGTGTGGCACATGCTTTCATTTACAATTCCAACTAAGAGAGGGATATGCTACCAATCATATGCTCTCATTCACAATTCCATATAAGTGTGGCACATGCAACCAATTGTATGCTATCATTCACAATTCCATCTAAGTGTGGCACATGGTATCATTTACAATTCCAACTAAGAGAGGGATATGCTACCAATCATATGCTCTCATTCACAATTCCATCTAAGTGTGGCACATGCAACCAATTACATGCTATCATTCACAATTCTATCTAAGTGTGGCACATGGTATCATTTACAATTCCAACTAAGTGAGGGATATTCTACTAATTATATGCAATCATTCACAATTCCATCTAAGTGTGGCACATGCAACCTATCGTATGTTATCATTCACAATTAAATCTAAGTTTGATGCATGCTTTCATTTACAATTCCATCCAAGTGTGGCACATGCTATCATTTACAATTCCATATATGTGTGGCACATGCTATCATTCACAATTCCATCTAAGTGTGGCACATGCAATCAATCATATGCTATCATTCACAATTCCATCTAAGTGTGGCACATGCTATCTTTTACAATTCCAACTAAGTGAGGGATATGCTACCAATCATATGCTATCATGCACAATTCTATCTTAGTGCGACGCTTGCTTTCATTTACAATTCCAACTAAGAGAGGGATATGCTACCAATCATATGCAACCATTCCGATTTCTATCTAGGTGTGGCACATGCTTTCATTTACAATTCCATCTAAGAGAGGGATATGCTACCGATCGTATGCTATCATTCACAATTCCATCTAAGTGTGGCACATGTTATCATTCACAATTACAACTAGGTGAATGATATGCTACCAATCATATGCTATCATTCACAATTCCAACTAAGTGTGGCACATACAACCAATCGTATGCTATCATTCACAATTCCATGTAAGTGTGGCGCATGCTATCATTTACAATTCCATATAGGTGTGGCACATGCTATCATTCACAATTCCATCTAAGTGTGGCACATGCAACTAATCGTATGCTATCATTCACAATTCCATTTAAGTGTGGCACATGCTATCTTTTACAATTCCAACTAAGTGAGGGATATGGTACCAATCATATGCTATCATGCACAATTCTATCTTAGTGTGGCGCTTGCTTTCATTTACAATTCCAACTAAGAGAGGGATATGCTACCAATCATATGCAATCATTCAGATTGCTATCTAAGTGTGGCACATGCTTTCATTTACAATTCCATCTAAGAGAGGGATATGCTACCAATCGTATGCTATCATTAACAATTCCATCTAAGTGTGTCACATGTTATCATTCACAATTCTATCTATGTGTGGCACATGCTATCATTTACAATTCCAACTAAGTGTGGCACATGCTATCATTCACAATTCCATCTAAGTGTGGTACATGCAACCAATCATATGCTATCATTCACAATTCCATCTAAGTGTGGCACATGCTATCATTCACAATTCCATCTAAGTGTGGCACATGCAACCAATCGTATGCTATCATTCACAATTACATCTAAGTGTGGCACATGCTTTCATTTACAATTCAAACTAAGAGAGGCATATGCTACAATTCATATGCAGTCATTCACAATTCTATCTAAGTGTGGCACATGCTATCATTTACAATTCCAACTAGGTGAGGGATATGCTACCAATCATATGCTATCTTTCACAATTCTATCCAAGTGTGGCACATGCAACCAATCGTATGCTATCATTCACAATTCCATCAAAGTGTGGCGCATGCTATCATTTACAATTCCATCTAAGTATGGGACATGCTATGATGTACAATTCCAACTAAGAGAGGGATATGCTACCAATCATATGCTATCATTCACAATTCTATCTAAGGGTGGTGCATGCTATCATTTACAATTACAACTAGGTGAATGATATGCTACCAATCATATGCTTTCATTTACAATTTCAACTAAATGAGGGACTAGGCTACCAATCGTATGCTATCTTTCACAATTCCATCGAAATGTGGCACATGCTATCATTTACAATTCCATATAAGTGTGGGACATGCTATGATTTAAAATTCCATCTAAGAATGGCACATGCTATCATTCACATTTCCATCTAAGTGTGGCACATGCTTTCATTTACAATTCCAACTAAGAGAGGGATATTCTACCAATTAGTTGCTATCATTCACAATTCTACCTGTGTGTGGCACATGCAACCAATCGTATGCTATCATTCACAATTCCATCTAAGTGTGGCACATGCTATCATTCACAATTCTACCTGTGTGTGGCACATGGTATCATTTACAATTCCAACTAAGTGTGGCACATGCTATCATTCACAATTCCATCTAAGTGTGGGACATGCTATGATTTAAAATTCCATCTAAGAGTGGCACATGCTATCATTCACATTTCCATCTAAGTGTGGTGCATGCTATCATTTACAATTCCAACAAGGTGAGGGATATGCTACCAATCATATGCAATCCTTCAGAATTCTATCTAAGTGTGGCACATGCTTTCATTTACAATTCCAACTAAGAGAGGGATATGCTACCAATCATATGCTCTCATTCACAATTCCATCTAAGTGTGGCACATGCAACCAATCGTATGCTATCATTCACAATTCCATCTAAGTGTGGCACATGCTATCATTCACAATTCTATCTAAGTGTTGCACATGGTATCATTTACAATTCCAACTAAGTGAGGGATATGCTACTAATTATATGCAATCATTCACAATTCCATCTAAGTGTGGCTCATGCAACCGATCGTATGTTATCATTCACAATTAAATCTAAGTTTGACGCATGCTTTCATTTACAATTCCATCCAAGTGTGGCACATGCTATCATTTACAATTCCATATAAGTGTGGCACATGCTATCATTCACAATTCCATCTAAGTGTGGCACATGCAACCAATCGTATGCTATCATTCACAATTCCATCTAAGTGTGGCACATGCTATCTTTTACAATTCCAACTAAGTGAGGGATATGCTACCAAACATATGCTATCATGCAAAATTCTATCTTAGTGTGCCGCGTGCTTTCATTTACAATTCCAACTAAGAGAGGGATATGCTACCAATCATATGCAATCATTCAGATTTCTATCTAAGTGTGGCACATGCTTTCATTTACAATTCCATCTAAGAGAGGGATATTCTACCAATTAGTTGCTATCATTCACAATTCTACCTGTGTGTGGCACATGCAACCAATCGTATGCTATCATTCACAATTCCATCTAAGTGTGGCACATGCTATCATTCACAATTCTACCTGTGTGTGGCACATGGTATCATTTACAATTCCAACTAAGTGTGGCACATACTATCATTTACAATTCCATCTAACTGTGGCACATGCTATCATTCACAATTCCATCTAAGTGTGGGACATGCTATGATTTAAAATTCCATCTAAGAGTGGCACATGCTATCATTCACATTTCCATCTAAGTGTGGTGCATGCTATCATTTACAATTCCAACAAGGTGAGGGATATGCTACCAATCATATGCAATCCTTCAGAATTCTATCTAAGTGTGGCACATGCTTTCATTTACAATTCCAACTAAGAGAGGGATATGCTACCAATCATATGCTCTCATTCACAATTCCATCTAAGTGTGGCACATGCAACCAATCGTATGCTATCATTCACAATTCCATCTAAGTGTGGCACATGCTATCATTCACAATTCTATCTAAGTGTTGCACATGGTATCATTTACAATTCCAACTAAGTGAGGGATATGCTACTAATTATATGCAATCATTCACAATTCCATCTAAGTGTGGCTCATGCAACCGATCGTATGTTATCATTCACAATTAAATCTAAGTTTGACGCATGCTTTCATTTACAATTCCATCCAAGTGTGGCACATGCTATCATTTACAATTCCATATAAGTGTGGCACATGCTATCATTCACAATTCCATCTAAGTGTGGCACATGCAACCAATCGTATGCTATCATTCACAATTCCATCTAAGTGTGGCACATGCTATCTTTTACAATTCCAACTAAGTGAGGGATATGCTACCAAACATATGCTATCATGCAAAATTCTATCTTAGTGTGCCGCGTGCTTTCATTTACAATTCCAACTAAGAGAGGGATATGCTACCAATCATATGCAATCATTCAGATTTCTATCTAAGTGTGGCACATGCTTTCATTTACAATTCCATCTAAGAGAGGGATATGCTACCGATCGTATGCTATCATTCACAATTCCATCTAAGTGTGTCACATGTTATCATTCACAATTCTATCTATGTATGGCACATGCTTTTATTTACAATTCCATCTAAGAGAGGGATATGCTACCGATCGTATGCTATCATTCACAATTCCATCTAAGTGTGGCACATGTTATCATTCACAATTACAACTAGGTGAATGATATGCTACCAATCATATGCTATCATTTACAATTCCAACTAAGTGTGGAACATGCAACCAATCGTATGCTATCATTCACAATTCCATGTAAGTGTGGCACATGCTTTCATTTACAATTCCAACTAGATGAGGGATAGGCTACCAATCGTATGCTATCATTCACAATTCCTTTGAAGTGTGGCGCATGCTATCATTTACAATTCCATATAAGTGTGGCACATGCTATCATTCACAATTCCATCTAAGTGTGGCACATGCAAACAATCGTATGCTATCATTTACAATTCCATTTAAGTGTGGCACATGCTATCTTTTACAATTCCAACTAAGTGAGGGATATGGTACCAATCATATGCTATCATGCACAATTCTATCTTAGTGTGGCGCTGGCTTTCATTTACAATTCCAACTAAGAGAGGGATATGCTACTGATCGTATGCTATCATTCACAATTCCATCTAAGTGTGTCACATGTTATCATTCACAATTCTATCTATGTGTGGCACATGCTATCATTTACAATTCCAACTAAGTGTGGTACATGCTATCATTCACAATTCCATCTAAGTGTGGCACATGCAACCAATCATATGCTATCATTCACAATTCCATCTATGTGTGGCACATTATATCATTCACAATTCTATCTATGTGTGGCACATGCTATCATTCACAATTCCATCTAAGTGTGGCACATGCTATCATTCACAATTCCATCTAAGCGTGGCACATGCAACCAATTGTATGCTATCATTCACAATTACATCTAAGTGTGGCACATGCTTTACTTTACAATTCCAAATAAGAGAGGCATATGCTACAATTCATATGCAATCATTCACAATTCTATCTAAGTGTGGCACATGCTATCTTTTACAATTGCAACTAGGTGAGGGATATGCTACCAATCATATGCTATCTTTCACAATTCCATCCAAGCGTGGCACATGCTATCATTCAGAATTCCATCTAAGTGTGGCACATGCTATCATTCACAATACCATCTAAGTGTGGGACATGCTATCATTCACAATTCCATCTAAGTGTGGCACATGCTATCATTCACAATTCTATCTATGTGTGGCACATGCTATCATTCACAATTCCATCTAAGTGTGGCACATGCAACCAATTGTATGCTATCATTCACAATTCCATGTAAGTGTGGCACATGCTATCATTCACAATTCCATGTAAGTGTGGCACATGCTTTCATTTACAATTCCAACTAGATGAGGGATAGGCTACCAATCCTATGCTATCTTTCACAATTCCATCCAAGTGTGGCACATGCGACCAATCGTATGCTATCATTCACAATTCCATCTAAGTGTGGCGCATGCTATCATTTACAATTCCAACTAAGTGTGGGACATGCTATGATTTAAAATTCCAACTAAGTGAGGGATATGCTACTAATTATATGCAATCATTCACAATTCCATCTAAGTGTGGCACATGCAACCAATCGTATGTTATCATTCACAATTAAATCTAAGTTTGATGCATGCTTTCATTTACAATTCCATCCAAGTGTGGCACATGCTATCATTTACAATTCCATATAAGTGTGGCACATGCTATCATACACAATTCCATCTAAGTGTGGCACATGCAATCAATCGTATGATATCATTCACAATTCCATCTAAGTGTGGCACATGCTATCTTTTACAATTCCAACTAAGTGAGGGATATGCTACCAATCATATGCTATCATGCACAATTCTATCTTAGTGCGACGCTTGCTTTCATTTACAATTCCAACTAAGAGAGGGATATGCTACCAATCATATGCAAACATTCCGATTTCTATCTAGGTGTGGCACATGCTTTCATTTACAATTCCATCTAAGAGAGGGATATGCTACCGATCGTATGCTATCATTCACAATTCCATCTAAGTGTGGCACATGTTATCATTCACAATTACAACTAGGTGAATGATATGCTACCAATCATATGCTATCATTCACAATTCCAACTAAGTGTGGCACATACAACCAATCGTATGCTATCATTCACAATTCCATGTAAGTGTGGCACATTATATCATTCACAATTCTATCTATGTGTGGCACATGCTATCATTTACAATTCCATCTAAGTGTGGCACATGCTATCATTCACAATTCCATCTAAGTGTGGCACATGCTATCATTCACAATTCCATCTAAGTGTGGCACATGCAACCAATCGTATGCTATCATTCACAATTACATCTAAGTGTGGCACATGCTTTCATTTACAATTCAAACTAAGAGAGGCATATGCTACAATTCATATGCAATCATTCACAATTCTATCTAAGTGTGGCACATGCTATCATTTACAATTCCAACTAGGTGAGGGATATGCTACCAATCATATGCTATCTTTCACAATTCTATCCAAGTGTGGCACATGCAACCAATCGTATGCTATCATTCACAATTCCATCAAAGTGTGGCGCATGCTATCATTTACAATTCCATCTAAGTATGGGACATGCTATGATGTACAATTCCAACTAAGAGAGGGATATGCTACCAATCATATGCTATCATTTACAATTCCATCTAAGTATGGGACATGCTATCATTTACAATTACAACTAGGTGAATGATATGCTACCAATCATATGCTTTCATTTACAATTTCAACTAGATGAGGGACTAGGCTACCAATCGTATGCTATCTTTCACAATTCCATCGAAATGTGGCACATGCTATCATTTACAATTCCATATAAGTGTGGGACATGCTATGATTTAAAATTCCATCTAAGAATGGCACATGCTATCATTCACATTTCCATCTAAGTGTGGCACATGCTTTCATTTACAATTCCAACTAGAAGAGGGATATTCTACCAATTAGTTGCTATCATTCACAATTCTACCTGTGTGTGGCACATGCAACCAATCGTATGCTATCATTCACAATTCCATCTAAGTGTGGCACATGCTATCATTCACAATTCTACCTGTGTGTGGCACATGGTATCATTTACAATTCCAACTAAGTGTGGCACATACTATCATTTACAATTCCATCTAACTGTGGCACATGCTATCATTCACAATTCCATCTAAGTGTGGGACATGCTATGATTTAAAATTCCATCTAAGAGTGGCACATGCTATCATTCACATTTCCATCTAAGTGTGGTGCATGCTATTTACAATTCCAACAAGGTGAGGGATATGCTACCAATCATATGCAATCATTCAGAATTCTATCTAAGTGTGGCACATGCTTTCATTTACAATTCCAACTAAGAGAGGAATATGCTACCAATCATATGATCTCATTAACAATTCCATCTAAGTGTGGCACATGCAACCAATCGTATGCTATCATTCACAATTCCATCTAAGTGTGGCACATGCTATCATTCACAATTCTATCTAAGTGTTGCACATGGTATCATTTACAATTCCAACTAAGTGAGGGATATACTACTAATTATATGCAATCATTCACAATTCCATCTAAGTGTGGCTCATGCAACCGATCGTATGTTATCACTCACAATTAAATCTAAGTTTGACGCATGCTTTCATTTACAATTCCATCCAAGTGTGGCACATGCTATCATTTACAATTCCATATAAGTGTGGCACATGCTATCATTCACAATTCCATCTAAGTGTGGCACATGCAACCAATCGTATGCTATCATTCACAATTCCATCTAAGTGTGGCACATGCTATCTTTTACAATTCCAACTAAGTGAGGGATATGCTACCAAACATATGCTATCATGCAAAATTCTATCTTAGTGTGCCGCGTGCTTTCATTTACAATTCCAACTAAGAGAGGGATATGCTACCAATCATATGCAATCATTCAGATTTCTATCTAAGTGTGGCACATGCTTTCATTTACAATTCCATCTAAGAGAGGGATATGCTACCGATCGTATGCTATCATTCACAATTCCATCTAAGTGTGTCACATGTTATCATTCACAATTCTATCTATGTGTGGCACATGATTTTATTTACAATTCCATCTAAGAGAGGGATATGCTACCGATCGTATGCTATCATTCACAATTCCATCTACGTGTGGCACATGTTATCATTCACAATTACAACTAGGTGAATGATATGCTACCAATCATATGCTATCATTTACAATTCCAACTAAGTGTGGCACATGCAACCAATCGTATGCTATCATTCACAATTCCATGCAAGTGTGGCACATGCTTTCATTTACAATTCCAACTAGATGAGGGATAGGCTACCAATCGTATGCTATCATTCACAATTCCTTTGAAGTGTGGCGCATGCTATCATTTACAATTCCATATAAGTGTGGCACATGCTATCATTCACAATTCCATCTAAGTGTGGCACATGCAACCAATCGTATGCTATCATTTACAATTCCATTTAAGTGTGGCACATGCTATCTTTTACAATTCCAACTAAGTGAGGGATATGGTACCAATCATATGCTATCATGCACAATTCTATCTTAGTGTGGCGCTGGCTTTCATTTATAATTCCAACTAAGAGAGGGATATGCTACTGATCGTATGCTATCATTCACAATTCCATCTAAGTGTGTCACATGTTATCATTCACAATTCTATCTATGTGTGGCACATGCTATCATTTACAATCCCAACTAAGTGTGGCACATGCTATCATTCACAATTCCATCTAAGTGTGGCACATGCAACCAATCATATGCTATCATTCACAATTCCATCTATGTGTGGCACATTATATCATTCACAATTCTATCTATGTGTGGCACATGCTATCATTTACAATTCCATCTAAGTGTGACACATGCTATCATTCACAATTCCATCTAAGTGTGGCACATGCTATCATTCACAATTCCATCTAAGCGTGGCACATGCAACCAATTGTATGCTATCATTCACAATTACATCTAAGTGTGGCACATGCTTTACTTTACAATTCCAAATAAGAGAGGCATATGCTACAATACATATGCAATCATTCACAATTCTATCTAAGTGTGGCACATGCTATCTTTTACAATTGCAACTAGGTGAGGGATATGCTACCAATCATATGCTATCTTTCACAATTCCATCCAAGCGTGGCACATGCTATCATTCAGAATTCCATCTAAGTGTGGCACATGCTATCATTCACAATACCATCTAAGTGTGGGACATGCTATCATTCACAATTCCATCTAAGTGTGGCACATGCTATCATTCACAATTCTATCTATGTGTGGCACATGCTATCATTCACAATTCTATCTATGTGTGGCACATGCTATCTTTCACAATTCCATCCAAGTGTGGCACATGCGACCAATCGTATGCTATCATTCACAATTCCATCTAAGTGTGGCGCATGCTATCATTTACAATTCCATCTAAGTGTGGGACATGCTATGATTTAAAATTCCATCTAAGTGTGGTGCATGCTATCATTTACAATTCCAACAAGGTGAGGGATATGCTACCAATCATATGCTATCATTCACAATTCCATCCAAGTGAGAGATATGCAACTAATCATATGATATCCTTCACAATTCCATCTAAGTGTGGCGCATGCTTTCATTTACAATTCCAACTAAGAGAAAGATATGCTACCAATCATATGGTCTCATTCACAATTCCATCCAAGTGTGGCACATGCAACCAATCGTATGCTATCATTCACAATTCCATCTAAGTGTGGCACATGCTATCATTCACAATTCCATCTAAGTGTGGCACATGCTATCATTCACAATTCCATCTAAGTGTGGCACATGCAACCAATCGTATGCTATCATTCACAATTACATCTAAGTGTGGCACATGCTTTCATTTACAATTCCAACTAAGAGAGGCATATGCTACAATTCATATGCAATCATTCACAATTCTATCTAAGTGTGGCACATGCTATCATTTACAATTCCAACTAGGTGAGGGATATGCTGCCAATCATATGCTATCTTTCACAATTCCATCCAAGTGTGGCACATGCTATCATTCACAATTCCATCTAAGTGTGGCACATGCTATCATTCACAATTCCATCTAAGTGTGAGACATGCTTATCATTCACATTTCCATCTATGTGTGGCACATGCAACCAATTGTATGCTATCATTCACATTTCCATGTAAGTGTAGCACATGCTTTCATTTACAATTCCAACTAGATGAGGGATAGGCTACCAATCCTATGCTATCTTTCACAATTCCATCTAGGTGTGGCACATGCTATCATTTACAATTCCATCTAAGTGTGGGACATGCTATGATTTAAAATTCCATCTAAGAGTGGCACATGCTATCATTCACATTTCCATCTAAGTGTGGCACATGCTTTCATTTACAATTCCAACTAAATGCGGGATATTCTACCAATTATATGCTATCATTCAGAATTCTATCTAAGTGTGGTGCATGCTATCATTTACAATTCCAACAAGATGAGGGATATGCTACCAATCATATGCTATCATTCACAATTCCATCCAAGTGAGAGATATGCAACTAATCATATGATATCCTTCACAATTCCATCTAAGTGTGGCGCATGCTTTCATTTACAATTCCAGCTAAGAGAGAGATATGCTACCAATCATATGCTCTCATTCACAATTCCATCCAAGTGTGGCACATGCAACCGATCGTATGTTATCATTCACAATTAAATCTAAGTTTGATGCATGCTTTCATTTACAATTCCATCCAAGTGTGGCACATGCTATCATTTACAATTCCATATAAGTGTGGCACATGCTATCATACACAATTCCATCTAAGTGTGGCACATGCAATCAATCGTATGATATCATTCACAATTCCATCTAAGTGTGGCACATGCTATCTTTTACAATTCCAACTAAGTGAGGGATATGCTACCAATCATATGCTATCATGCACAATTATATCTTAGTGCGACGCTTGCTTTCATTTACAATTCCAACTAAGAGAGGGATATGCTACCAATCATATGCAAACATTCCGATTTCTATCTAGGTGTGGCACATGCTTTCATTTACAATTCCATCTAAGAGAGGGATATGCTACCGATCGTATGCTATCATTCACAATTCCATCTAAGTGTGGCACATGTTATCATTCACAATTACAACTAGGTGAATGATATGCTACCAATCATATGCTATCATTCACAATTCCAACTAAGTGTGGCACATACAACCAATCGTATGCTATCATTCACAATTCCATGTAAGTGTGGCACATTATATCATTCACAATTCTATCTATGTGTGGCACATGCTATCATTTACAATTCCATCTAAGTGTGGCACATGCTATCATTCACAATTCCATCTAAGTGTGGCACATGCTATCATTCACAATTCCATCTAAGTGTGGCACATGCAACCAATCGTATGCTATCATTCACAATTACATCTAAGTGTGGCACATGCTTTCATTTACAATTCAAACTAAGAGAGGCATATGCTACAATTCATATGCAATCATTCACAATTCTATCTAAGTGTGGCACATGCTATCATTTACAATTCCAACTAGGTGAGGGATATGCTACCAATCATATGCTATCTTTCACAATTCTATCCAAGTGTGGCACATGCAACCAATCGTATGCTATCATTCACAATTCCATCAAAGTGTGGCGCATGCTATCATTTACAATTCCATCTAAGTATGGGACATGCTATGATGTACAATTCCAACTAAGAGAGGGATATGCTACCAATCATATGCTATCATTTACAATTCCATCTAAGTATGGGACATGCTATCATTTACAATTACAACTAGGTGAATGATATGCTACTAATCATATGCTTTCATTTACAATTTCAACTAGATGAGGGACTAGGCTACCAATCGTATGCTATCTTTCACAATTCCATCGAAATGTGGCACATGCTATCATTTACAATTCCATATAAGTGTGGGACATGCTATGATTTAAAATTCCATCTAAGAAGGGCACATGCTATCATTCACATTTCCATCTAAGTGTGGCACATGCTTTCATTTACAATTCCAACTAGAAGAGGGATATTCTACCAATTAGTTGCTATCATTCACAATTCTACCTGTGTGTGGCACATGCAACCAATCGTATGCTATCATTCACAATTCCATCTAAGTGTGGCACATGCTATCATTCACAATTCTACCTGTGTGTGGCACATGGTATCATTTACAATTCCAACTAAGTGTGGCACATACTATCATTTACAATTCCATCTAACTGTGGCACATGCTATCATTCACAATTCCATCTAAGTGTGGGACATGCTATGATTTAAAATTCCATCTAAGAGTGGCACATGCTATCATTCACATTTCCATCTAAGTGTGGTGCATGCTATCATTTACAATTCCAACAAGGTGAGGGATATGCTACCAATCATATGCAATCATTCAGAATTCTATCTAAGTGTGGCACATGCTTTCATTTACAATTCCAACTAAGAGAGGGATATGCTACCAATCATATGCTCTCATTCACAATTCCATCTAAGTGTGGCACATGCAACCAATCGTATGCTATCATTCACAATTCCATCTAAGTGTGGGACATGCTATCATTCACAATTCCATCTAAGTGTGGCACATGCTATCATTCACAATTCTATCTATGTGTGGCACATGCTATCATTCACAATTCTATCTATGTGTGGCACATGCTATCTTTCACAATTCCATCCAAGTGTGGCACATGCGACCAATCGTATGCTATCATTCACAATTCCATCTAAGTGTGGCGCATGCTATCATTTACAATTCCATCTAAGTGTGGGACATGCTATGATTTAAAATTCCATCTAAGTGTGGTGCATGCTATCATTTACAATTCCAACAAGGTGAGGGATATGCTACCAATCATATGCTATCATTCACAATTCCATCCAAGTGAGAGATATGCAACTAATCATATGATATCCTTCACAATTCCATCTAAGTGTGGCGCATGCTTTCATTTACAATTCCAACTAAGAGAAAGATATGCTACCAATCATATGGTCTCATTCACAATTCCATCCAAGTGTGGCACATGCAACCAATCGTATGCTATCATTCACAATTCCATCTAAGTGTGGCACATGCTATCATTCACAATTCCATCTAAGTGTGGCACATGCTATCATTCACAATTCCATCTAAGTGTGGCACATGCAACCAATCGTATGCTATCATTCACAATTACATCTAAGTGTGGCACATGCTTTCATTTACAATTCCAACTAAGAGAGGCATATGCTACAATTCATATGCAATCATTCACAATTCTATCTAAGTGTGGCACATGCTATCATTTACAATTCCAACTAGGTGAGGGATATGCTGCCACTCATATGCTATCTTTCACAATTCCATCCAAGTGTGGCACATGCTATCATTCACAATTCCATCTAAGTGTGGCACATGCTATCATTCACAATTCCATCTAAGTGTGAGACATGCTTATCATTCACATTTCCATCTAAGTGTGGCACATGCAACCAATTGTATGCTATCATTCACATTTCCATGTAAGTGTAGCACATGCTTTCATTTACAATTCCAACTAGATGAGGGATAGGCTACCAATCCTATGCTATCTTTCACAATTCCATCTAGGTGTGGCACATGCTATCATTTACAATTCCATCTAAGTGTGGGACATGCTATGATTTAAAATTCCATCTAAGAGTGGCACATGCTATCATTCACATTTCCATCTAAGTGTGGCACATGCTTTCATTTACAATTCCAACTAAATGCGGGATATTCTACCAATTATATGCTATCATTCAGAATTCTATCTAAGTGTGGTGCATGCTATCATTTACAATTCCAACAAGATGAGGGATATGCTACCAATCATATGCTATCATTCACAATTCCATCCAAGTGAGAGATATGCAACTAATCATATGATATCCTTCACAATTCCATCTAAGTGTGGCGCATGCTTTCATTTACAATTCCAGCTAAGAGAGAGATATGCTACCAATCATATGCTCTCATTCACAATTCCATCCAAGTGTGGCACATGCAACCAATCATATGCTATCATTCACAATTCCATCCAAGTGTGGCACATGCTATCATTCACAATTCTACCTGTGTGTGGCACATGCTATCATTTACAATTCCAACTAAGTGTGGCACATACTATCATTTACAATTCCATCTAAGTGTGGCACATGCTATCATTCACAATTCCATCTAAGTGTGGGACATGCTATGATTTAAAATTCGATCTAAGAGTGGCACATGCTATCATTCACATTTCCATCTAAGTGTGGTGCATGCTATCATTTACAATTCCAACAAGGTGAGGGATATGCTACCAATCATATGCAATCATTCAGAATTCTATCTAAGTGTGGCACATGCTTTCATTTACAATACCAACTAAGAGAGGGATATGCTACCAATCATATGCTCTCATTCACAATTCCATGTAAGTGTGGCACATGCAACCAATCGTATGCTATCATTCACAATTCCATCTATTCCATCTAAGTGTGGCACATGCTATCATTCACAATTCTATCTAAGTGTTGCACATGGTATCATTTACAATTCCAACTAAGTGAGGGATATGCTACTAATTATATGCAATCATTCACAATTCCATCTAAGTGTGGCACATGCAACCAATCGTATGCTATAATTCACAATTCCATCTAACTGTGGCACATGCTATCTTTTACAATTCCAACTAAGTGAGGGATATGCTACCAATCATATGCTATCATGCAAAATTCTATCTTAGTGCGCCGCTTGCTTTCATTTACAATTCCAACTAAGAGAGGGATATGCTACCAATCATATGCAATCATTCAGATTTATATCTAAGTGTGGCACATGTTATCATTCACAATTCTATCTATGTGTGGCACATGCTTTCATTTACAATTCCATCTAAGAGAGGGATATGCTACCGACCGTATGCTATCATTCACAATTCCATCTAAGTGTGGCACATGTTATCATTCACAATTACAACTAGGTGAATGATATCCTACCAATCGTATGCTATCATTCACAATTCCATCGAAGTGTGGCGCATGCTATCATTTACAATTCCATATACGTGTGGCACATGCTATCATTCACAATTCCATCTAAGTGTGGCACATGCAACCAATCGTATGCTATCATTCACAATTACATCTAAGTGTGGCACATGCTTTCATTTACAATTCCAACTAAGAGAGGCATATGCTACAATTCATATGCAATCATTCACAATTCTATCTAAGTGTGGCACATGCTTTCATTTACAATTCCAACTAGGTGAGGGATATGCTACCAATCATATGCTATCTTTCATAATTCCATCCAAGTGTGGCAACACGACCAATCGTATGCTATCATTCACAATTCCATCATAGTGTGGCGCATGCTGTCATTTACAATTCCATCTAAGTGTGGGACATGCTATGATGTACAATTCCAATATGATATGCTACCAATCATATGCTATCATTCACAATTCTATCTAAGGGTGGTGCATGCTATCATTTACAATTACAACTAGGTGAATGATATGCTACCGATCATATGCTATCATTTACAATTCCAACTAAGTGTGGCACATGCAACCAATCGTATGCTATCATTCACAATTCCATGTAAGTGTGGCACATGCTTTCATTTACAATTTCAACTAGATGAGGGATAGGCTACCAATCATATGCTATCTTTCACAATTCCATCGAAGTGTGGCGCATGCTATCATTTACAATTCCATCTAAGTGTGGGACATGCTATGATTTAAAATTCCATCTAAGAATGGCACATACTATCATTCACATTTCCATCTAAGTGTGGCACATGCTTTCATTTACAATTTCAACTAAGAGAGGGATATTCTACCAATTAGATGCTATCATTCACAATTCTACCTGTGTGTGGCACATGCTATCATTTACAATTCCAACTAAGTGTGGCACATACTATCATTTACAATTCCATCTAAGTGTGGCACATGCTATCATTCACAATTCCATCTAAGTGTGGTACATGCTATGATTTAAAATTCCATCTAAGTGTGGCACATGCTATCATTCACATTTCCATCTAAGTGTGGCACATGCAACCAATCGTATGTTATCATTCACAATTAAATCTAAGTTTTACACATGCTTTCACTCACAATTCCATCCAAGTGTGGCACTTGCTATCATTTACAATTCCATATAAGTGTGGCACATGCTATCATTCACAATTCCATCTAAGTGTGGCACATGCAACCAATCGTATGCTATCATTCACAATTCCATCTAAGTGTGGCACATGCTATCATTTACAATTCCAACTAAGTGAGGGATGTGCTACCAATCATATGCTATCATGCAAAATTCTATCTTAGTGCGCCGCTTGCTTTCATTTACAATTCCAACTAAGAGAGGGATATGCTACCAATCATATGCAATCATTCAGATTTATATCTAAGTGTGGCACATGCTTTCATTTACAATTCCATCTAAGAGAGGGATATGCTACCGATCGTATGCAATCATTCACAATTCCATCTAAGTGTGTCACATGTTATCATTCACAATTCTATCTATGTGTGGCACATGCTTTCATTTACAATTCCATCTAAGAGAGGGATATGCTACCGACCGTATGCTATCATTCACAATTCCATCTAAGTGTGGCACATGTTATCATTCACAATTACAACTAGGTGAATGATATCCTACCAATCGTATGCTATCATTCACAATTCCATGTAAGTGTGGCACATGCTTTCATTTACAATTCCAACTAGATGAGGGATAGGCTGCCAATCGTATGCTATCATTCACAATTCCATCGAAGTGTGGCGCATGCTATCATTTACAATTCCATGTACGTGTGGCACATGCAACCAATCGTATGCTATCATTCACAATTCCATCTAAGTGTGGCACATGCAACCAATCGTATGCTATCATTCACAATTCCATCTAAGTGTGGCACATGCTATCTTTTACAATTCCAACTAAGTGAGGGATATGGTACCAATCATATGCTATCATGCACAATTCTATCTTAGTGTGTCACTTGCTTTCATTTACAATTCCAACTAAGAGAGGGATATGCTACCAATCATATGCAATCATTCAGATTGCTATCTAAGTGTGGAACATGCTTTCATTTACAATTCCATCTAAGAGAGGGATATGCTACCGATCGTATGCTATCATTCACAATTCCATCTAAGTGTGTCACATGTTATCATTCACAATTCTATCTATGTGTGGCACATGCTATCATTTACAATTCCAACTAAGTGTGGCACATGCTATCATTCACAATTCCATCTAAGTGTGGCACATGCAACCAATCATATGCTATCATTCACAATTCCATCTAAGTGTGGCACATATATCATTCACAATTCTATCTATGCTATGTGTGGCACATGCTATCATTTACAATTCCATCTAAGTGTGGCACATGCAACCAATCGTATGCTATCATTCACAATTAAATCTAAGTGTGGCACATGCTTTCATTTACAATTCCAACTAAGAGAGGCATATGCTACAATTCATATGCAATCATTCACAATTCTATCTAAGTGTGGCACATGCTATCATTTACAATTCCAACTAGGTGAGGGATATGCTACCAATCATATGCTATCTTTCACAATTCCATCCAAGTGTGGCAACACGACCAATCGTATGCTATCATTCACAATTCCATCAAAGTGTGGCGCATGCTATCATTTACAATTCCATCTAAGTGTGGGACATGCTATGATGTACAATTCCAATATGATATGCTACCAATCATATGCTATCATTCACAATTCTATCTAAGGGTGGTGCATGCTATCATTTACAATTACAACTAGGTGAATGATATGCTACCAATCATATGCTATCATTTACAATTCCAACTAAGTGTGGCACATGCAACCAATCGTATGCTATCATTCACAATTCCATGTAAGTGTGGCACATGCTTTCATTTACAATTTCAACTAGATGAGGGATAGGCTACCAATCGTATGCTATCTTTCACAATTCCATCGAAGTGTGGCGCATGCTATCATTTACAATTCCATCTAAGTGTGGGACATGCTATGATTTAAAATTCCATCTAAGAATGGCACATGCTATCATTCACCTTTCCATCTAAGTGTGGCACATGCTTTCATTTACAATTTCAACTAAGAGAGGGATATTCTACCAATTAGATGCTATCATTCACAATTCTACCTGTGTGTGGCACATGCTATCATTTACAATTCCAACTAAGTGTGGCACATACTATCATTTACAATTCCATCTAAGTGTGGCACATGCTATCATTCACAATTCCATCTAAGTGTGGTACATGCTATGATTTAAAATTCCATCTAAGTGTGGTGCATGCTATCATTTACAATTCCAACAAGGTGAGGGATATGCTACCAATCATATGCAATCATTCAGAATTCTATCTAAGTGTGGCACATGCTTTCATTTACAATTCCAACTAAGAGAGGGATATGCTACCAATCATATGCTCTCATTCACAATTCCATCTAAGTGTGGCACATGCAACCAATTGTATGCTATCATTCACAATTCCATCTAAGTGTGGCACATGCATTCATTCACAATTCTATCTAAGTGTGGCACATGGTATCATTTACAATTCCAACTAAGTGAGGGATATGCTACTAATTATATGCAATCATTCACAATTCCATCTAAGTGTGGCACATGCAACCGATCGTATGTTATCATTCACAATTAAATCTAAGTTTGACGCATGCTTTCATTTACAATTCCATCCAAGTGTGGCACATGCTATCATATACAATTCCATATAAGTGTGGCACATGCTATCATTCACAATTCCATCTAAGTGTGGCACATGCAATCAATTGTATGCTATCATTCACAATTCCATCTAAGTGTGGCACATGCTATCTTTTACAATTCCAACTAAGTGAGGGATATGCTACCAATCATATGCTATCATGCACAATTCTATCTTAGTGCGACGCTTGCTTTCATTTACAATTCCAACTAAGAGAGGGATATGCTACCAATCATATGCAACCATTCCGATGTCTATCTAGGTGTGGCACATGCTTTCATTTACAATTTCAACTAAGAGAGGGATATTCTACCAATTAGATGCTATCATTCACAATTCTACCTGTGTGTGGCACATGCTATCATTTACAATTCCAACTAAGTGTGGCACATACTATCATTTACAATTCCATCTAAGTGTGGCACATGCTATCATTCACAATTCCATCTAAGTGTGGTACATGCTATGATTTAAAATTCCATCTAAGTGTGGTGCATGCTATCATTTACAATTCCAACAAGGTGAGGGATATGCTACCAATCATATGCAATCATTCAGAATTCTATCTAAGTGTGGCACATGCTTTCATTTACAATTCCAACTAAGAGAGGGATATGCTACCAATCATATGCTCTCATTCACAATTCCATCTAAGTGTGGCACATGCAACCAATTGTATGCTATCATTCACAATTCCATCTAAGTGTGGCACATGCATTCATTCACAATTCTATCTAAGTGTGGCACATGGTATCATTTACAATTCCAACTAAGTGAGGGATATGCTACTAATTATATGCAATCATTCACAATTCCATCTAAGTGTGGCACATGCAACCGATCGTATGTTATCATTCACAATTAAATCTAAGTTTGACGCATGCTTTCATTTACAATTCCATCCAAGTGTGGCACATGCTATCATATACAATTCCATATAAGTGTGGCACATGCTATCATTCACAATTCCATCTAAGTGTGGCACATGCAATCAATTGTATGCTATCATTCACAATTCCATCTAAGTGTGGCACATGCTATCTTTTACAATTCCAACTAAGTGAGGGATATGCTACCAATCATATGCTATCATGCACAATTCTATCTTAGTGCGACGCTTGCTTTCATTTACAATTCCAACTAAGAGAGGGATATGCTACCAATCATATGCAACCATTCCGATGTCTATCTAGGTGTGGCACATGCTTTCATTTACAATTCCATCTAAGAGAGGGATATGCTACCGATCGTATGCTATCATTCACAATTCCATCTAAGTGTGGCACATGTTATCATTCACAATTACAACTAGGTGAATGATATGCTACCAATCATATGCTACCATTCACAATTCCAACTAAGTGTGGCACATACAACCAATCGTATGCTATCATTCACAATTCCATGTAAGTGTGGCACATGCTTTCATTTACAATTCCAACTAGATGAGGGATAGGCTACCAATCGTATGCTATCATTCACAATTCCATCAAAGTGTGGCGCATGGTATCATTTACAATTACATATAAGTGTGGCACATGCTATCATTCACAATTCCATCTAAGTGTGGCACATGCAACCAATCGTATGCTATCATTCACAATTCCATTTAAGTGTGGCACATGCTATCTTTTACAATTCCAACTAAGTGAGGGATATGGTACCAATCATATGCTATCATGCACAATTCTATCTTAGTGTGGCGCTTGCTTTCATTTACAATTCCAACTAAGAGAGGGATATGCTACCAATCATATGCAATCATTCAGATTGCTATATAAGTGTGGCACATGCTTTCATTTACAATTCCATCTAAGAGAGGGATATGCTACCGATCGTATGCTATCATTCACAATTCCATCTAAGTGTGTCACATGTTATCATTCACAATTCTATCTATGTGTGGCACATGCTATCATTTACAATTCCAACTAAGTGTGGCACATGCTATCATTCACAATTCCATCTAAGTGTGGCACATGCAACCAATCATATGCTATCATTCACAATTCCATCTAAGTGTGTCACATGTTATCATTCACAATTCTATCTATGTGTGGCACCTGCTATCATTTACAATTCCAACTAAGTGTGGCACATGCTATCATTTACAATTCCATCTAAGTGTGGCACATGCTATCATTCACAATTCCATCTAAGTATGGCACATGCTATCATTCACAATTCCATCTAAGTGTGGCACATGCAACCAATCGTATGCTATCATTCACAATTACATCTAAGTGTGGCACATGCTTTCATTTACAATTCCAACTAAGAGAGGCATATGCTACAATTCAAATGCAATCATTCACAATTCTATCTAAGTGTGGCACATGCTATCATTTACATTTCCAACTAGGTGAGGGATATGCTACCAATCATATGCTATCTTTCACAATTCCATCCAAGTGTGGCACAACGACCAATCGTATGCTATCATTCACAATTCCATCAAAGTGTGGCGCATGCTATCATTTACAATTTCATCTAAGTGTGGGACATGCTATGATGTACAATTCCAATATGATATGCTACCAATCATATGCTATCATTCACAATTCTATCTAAGGGTGGTGCATGCTATCATTTACAATTACAACTAGGTGAATGATATGCTACCAATCATATGCTTTCATTTACAATTTCAACTAGATGAGGGACTAGGCTACCAATCGTATGCTATCTTTCACAATTCCATCGAAGTGTGGCACATGCTATCATTTACAATTCCATCTAAGAGAGGGATATGCTACCGATCGTATGCTATCATTCACAATTCCATCTAAGTGTGTCACATGTTATCATTCACAATTCTATCTATGTGTGGCACATGCTATCATTTACAATTCCAACTAAGTGTGGCACATGCTATCATTCACAATTCCATCTAAGTGTGGCACATGCAACCAATCATATGCTATCATTCACAATTCCATCTAAGTGTGGCACATTATATCATTCACAATTCTATCTATGTGTGGCACATGCTATCATTTACAATTCCATCTAAGTGTGGCACATGCTATCATTCACAATTCCATCTAATTGTGGCACATGCTATCATTCACAATTCCATCTAAGTGTGGCACATGCAACCAATCGTATGCTATCATTCACAATTCCATCTAAGTGTGGCGCATGCTATCATTTACAATTCCATATAAGTGTGGCACATGCTATCATTCACAATTCCATCTAAGTGTGGCACATGCAACCAATCGTATGCTATCATTCACAATTCCATCTAAGTGTGGCACATGCTATCTTTTACAATTCCAAGTAAGTGAGGGATATGGTACAAATCATATGCTATCACTCACAATTCCATCTAAGTGTGTCACCTGTTATCATTCACAATTCTATCTATGTGTGGCACATGCTATCATTTACAATTCCAACTAAGTGTGGCACATGCTATCATTCACAATTCCATCTAAGTGTGGCACATGCAACCAATCATATGCTATCATTCACAATTCCATCTAAGTGTGGCACATTATATCATTCACAATTCTATCTATGTGTGGCACATGCTATCATTTACAAATCCATCTAAGTGTGGCACATGCTATCATTCACAATTCCATCTAAGTGTGGCACATGCTATCATTCAAAATTCCATGTAAGTGTGGCACATGCAACCAATCGTATGCTATCATTCACAATTACATCTAAGTGTGGCACATGCTTTCATTTATAATTCCAACTAAGGGAGGCATATGCTACAATTCATATGCAATCATTCACAATTCTATCTAAGTGTGGCACATGCTATCATTTACAATTGCAACTAGGTGAGGGATATGCTACCAATCATATGCTATCTTTCACAATTCCATCCAAGTGTGGCACATGCGACCAATCATATGCTATCATTCACAATTCCATCAAAGTGTGGCGCATGCTATCATTTACAATTCCATCTAAGTGTGGGTCATGCTATGATGTACAATTCCAACTAAGAGAGGAATATGCTACCAATCATATGCTATCATTCACAATTCTATCTAAGGGTGGTGCATGCTATCATTTACAATTACAACTAGGTGAATGATATGCTACCAATCATATGCTATCATTTACAATTCCAACTAAGTGTGGCACATGCAACCAATCGTATGCTATCATTCACAATTCCATCTAAGTGTGGCACATGCTTTCATTTACAATTTCAACTAGATGAGGGATAGGCTACCAATCGTATGCTATCTTTCACAATTCCATTGAAGTGTGGCGCATGCTATCAGTTACAATTCCATCTAAGTGTGGGACATGCTATGATTTAAAATTCCATCTAAGAATGGCACATGCTATCATTCACATTTCCATCTAAGTGTGGCACATGCTTTCATTTACAATTCCATCTAAGTGTGGCACATGCTATCATTCACAATTCCATCTAAGTGTGGTACATGCTATGATTTAAAATTCCATCTAAGAGTGGCACATGCCATCATTCACATTTCCATCTAAGTGTTTTGCATGCTATCATTTACAATTCCAACAAGGTGAGGGATATGCTACCAATCATATGCAATCATTCAGAATTCTATCTAAGTGTGGCGCATGCTTTCATTTACAATTCCAACTAAGAGAGGGATATGCTACCAATCATATGCTCTCATTCACAATTCCATCTAAGTGTGGCACATGCAACCAATCGTATGCTATCATTCACAATTCCATCTAAGTGTGGCACATGCTATCATTCACAATTCTATCTAAGTGAGGCACATGCTTTCATTTACAATTTCAACTAGATGAGGGATAGGCTACCAATCGTATGCTATCTTTCACAATTCCATCGAAGTGTGGCGCATGCTATCATTTACAATTCCATCTAAGTGTGGGACATGCTATGATTTAAAATGCCATCTAAGAATGGCACATGCTATCATTCACATTTCCATCTAAGTGTGACACATGCTTTCATTTACAATTCCAACTAAGAGAGGGATATTCTACCAATTAGATGCTATCATTCACAATTCTACCTGTGTGTGGCACATGCTATCATTTACAATTCCAACTAAGTGTGGCACATACTATCATTTACAATTCCATCTAAGTGTGGCACATGCTATAATTCACAATTCCATCTAAGTGTGGTACATGCTATGATATAAAATTCCATCTAAGAGTGGCACATGCTATCTTTTACAATTCCAACTAAGTGAGGGATATGCTACCAATCATATGCTATCATGCACAATTCTATCTTAGTGCGCCGCTTGCTTTCATTTACAATTCCAACTAAGAGAGGGATATGCTACCAATCATATGCAATCATTCCGATTTCTATCTAAGTGTGGCACATGCTTTCATTTACAATTCCATCTAAGAGAGGGATATGCTACCGATCGTATGCTATCATTCACAATTCCATCTAAGTGTGGCACATGTTATCATTCACAATTACAACTAGGTGAATGATATACTACCAATCATATGCTATCATTTACAATTCCAACTAAGTGTGGCACATGCAACCAATCGTATGCTATCATTCACAATTCCATGTAAGTGTGGCACATGCTTTCATTTACAATTCCAACTAGATGAGGGATAGGCTACCAATCGTATGCTATCATTCACAATTCCATCTAAGTGTGGCGCATGCTATCATTTACAATTCCATATAAGTGTGGCACATGCTATCATTCACAATTCCATCTAAGTGTGGCACATGCAACCAATCGTATGCTATCATTCACAATTCCATCTAAGTGTGGCACATGCTATCTTTTACAATTCCAACTAAGTGAGGGATATGGTACCAATCATATGCTATCATTCACAATTCCATCTAAGTGTGTCACATGTTATCATTCACAATTCTATCTATGTGTGGCACATGCTATCATTTACAATTCCAACTAAGTGTGGCACATGCTATCATTCACAATTCCATCTAAGTGTGGCACAAGCAACCAATCATATGCTATCATTCACAATTCCACCTAAGTGTGGCACATTATATCATTCACAATTCTACCTATGTGTGGCACATGCTATCATTTACAATTCCATCTAAGTGTGGCACATGCTATCATTCACAATTCCATCTAAGTGTGGCACATGCTATCATTCACAATTCCATCTAAGTGTGGCACATGCAACCAATCGTATGCTATCATTCACAATTACATCTAAGTGTGGCACATGCTTTCATTTACAATTCCAACTAAGAGAGGCATATGCTACAATTCATATGCAATCATTCACAATTCTATCTAAGTGTGGCACATGCTATCATTTACAATTGCAACTAGGTGAGGGATATGCTACCAATCATATGCTATCTTTCACAATTCCATCCAAGTGTGGCACATGCGACCAATCATATGCTATCATTCACAATTCCATCAAAGTGTGGCGCATGCTATCATTTACAATTCCATCTAAGTGTGGGTCATGCTATGATGTACAATTCCAACTAAGAGAGGAATATGCTACCAATCA
Source organism: Ambystoma mexicanum (assembly GCF_040938575.1). Lineage (NCBI taxonomy): Eukaryota > Metazoa > Chordata > Amphibia > Caudata > Ambystomatidae > Ambystoma > Ambystoma mexicanum. The sequence continues at coordinate 1,389,924,907 of NC_090933.1, read as the reverse complement.
TATGCTATCATTCACAATTCTATCTAAGGGTGGTGCATGCTATCATTTACAATTACAACTAGGTGAATGATATGCTACCAATCATATGCTATCATTTACAATTCCAACTAAGTGTGGCACATGCAACCAATCGTATGCTATCATTCACAATTCCATCTAAGTGTAGCACATGCTTTCATTTACAATTTCAAATAGATGAGGGATAGGCTACCAATCGAATGCTATCTTTCACAATTCCATTGAAGTGTGGCGCATGCTATCAGTTACAATTCCATCTAAGTGTGGGACATGCTATGATTTAAAATTCCATCTAAGAATGGCACATGCTATCATTCACATTTCCATCTAAGTGTGGCACATGCTTTCATTTACAATTCCATCTAAGTGTGGCACATGCTATCATTCACAATTCCATCTAAGTGTGGTACATGCTATGATTTAAAATTCCATCTAAGAGTGGCACATGCCATCATTCACATTTCCATCTAAGTGTGGCACATGCTTTCATTTACAATTCCAACTAGATGAGGGATAGGCTACCAATCGTATGCTATCATTCACAATTCCATCTAAGTGTGGTGCATGCTATCATTTACAATTCCATATAAGTGTGGCACATGCTATCATTCACAATTCCATCTAAGTGTGGCACATGCAACCAATCGTATGCTATCATTCACAATTACATCTAAGTGTGGCACATGCTATCTTTTACAATTCCAACTAAGTGAGGGATATGGTACCAATCATATGCTATCATTCACAATTCCATCTAAGTGTGTCACATGTTATCATTCACAATTCTATCTATGTGTGGCACATGCTATCATTTACAATTCCAACTACGTGTGGCACATGCTATCATTCACAATTCCATCTAAGTGTGGCACATGCAACCAATCATATGCTATCATTCACAATTCCATCTAAGTGTGGCACATTATATCATTAACAATTCTATCTATGTGTGGCACATGCTATCATTTACAATTCCATCTAAGTGTGGCACATGCTATCATTCACAATTCCATCTAAGTGTGGCACATGCTATCATTCACAATTCCATCTAAGTGTGGCACATGCAACCAATTGTATGCTATCATTCACATTTACATCTAAGTGTGGCACATGCTTTCATTTACAATTCCAACTAAGAGAGGCATATGCTACAATTCATATGCAATCATTCACAATTCTATCTAAGTGTGGCACATGCTATCATTTACAATTGCAACTAGGTGAGGGATATGCTACCAATCATATGCTATCTTTCACAATTCCATCCAAGTGTGGCACATGCGACCAATCATATGCTATCATTCACAATTCCATCAAAGTGTGGCGCATGCTATCATTTACAATTCCATCTAAGTGTGGGTCATGCTATGATGTACAATTCCAACTAAGAGAGGAATATGCTACCAATCATATTCTATCATTCACAATTCTATCTAAGGGTGGTGCATGCTATCATTTACAATTACAACTAGGTGAATGATATGCTACCAATCATATGCTATCATTTACAATTCCAACTAAGTGTGGCACATGCAACCAATAGTATGCTATCATTCACAATTCCATGTAAGTGTGGCACATGCTATCATTTACAATTTCAACTAGATGAGGGATAGGCTACCAATCGTATGCTATCTTTCACAATTCCATTGAAGTGTGGCGCATGCTATCAGTTACAATTCCATTGAAGTGTGGCGCATGCTATCAGTTACAATTCCATCTAAGTGTGGGACATGCTATGATTTAAAATTCCATCTAAGAATGGCACATGCTATCATTCACATTTCCATCTAAGTGTGGCACATGCTTTCATTTACAATTCCAACTAAGAGAGGGATATTCTACCAATTATATGCTATCATTCACAATTCTATCTAAGTGTGGTGCATGCTATCATTTACTATTCCAACAAGATGAGGGATATGCTACCAATCAAATGCTATCATTCACAATTCCATTCAAGTGAGGGATATGCAACTAATCATATGATATCCTTCACAATTCCATCTAAGTGTGGCGCATGCTTTCATTTACAATTGCAACTAAGAGAGGGATATGCCACCAATCATATGCAATCATTCACAATTCTATCTCAGTGTGGCGCATGCGTTCATTTACAGTTCCAACTAAGAGAGGGATATGCTACCAATCATATGCTATCATTCACAATTCCATCTAAGTGTGGCACATGCTATCATTCACAATTCTACTTGTGTGTGGCACATGCTATCATTTACAATTCCAACTAAGTGTGGCACATGCTATCATTCGCAAGTCCATCTAAGTGTGGCACATGCTATCATTCACAATTCCATCTAAGTTTAGCACATGCTATCATTCACAATTCCATCTAAGTGTGGGACATGCTATGATTTACAATTCCATCTAAGAGTGGCACATGCTATAATTCACAATTCCAACTAAGAGTGGGATATGCTACCAATCATCTGCAATCATTGACAATTCCATCTAAGTGTGGCACATGCAACCAATCGTATGCTATCATTCACAATTCCATCTAAGTGTGGCACATGCTATCATTAACAATTCTACTTGTGTGTGGCACATGCTATCATTTACAATTCCAACTAAGTGTGGCACATGCTATCATTCGCAATTCCATCTAAGTGTGGTACATGCTATGATTTAAAATTCCATCTAAGAGTGGCACATGCTATCATTCACATTTCCATCTAATTGTGGTGTATGCTATCATTTACAATTCCAACAAGGTGAGGGATATGCTACCAATCATATGCAATCATTCAGAATTCTATCTAAGTGTGGCACATGCTTTCATTTACAATTTCAACTAAGAGAGGGATATGCTACCAATCATATGCTCTCATTCACAATTCCATCTAAGTGTGGCACATGCAACCAATTGTATGCTATCATTCACAATTCCATCTAAGTGTGGCACATGCTATCATTCACAATTCTATCTAAGTGTGGCACATGGTATCATTTACAATTCCAACTAAGTGAGGGATATGCTACTAATTATATGCAATCATTCACAATTCCATCTAAGTGTGGCACATGCAACCGATCGTATGTTATAATTCAAAATTAAATCTAAGTTTGACGCATGCTTTCATTTACAATTCCATCCAAGTGTGGCACATGCTATCATTTACAATTCCATATAAGTGTGGCACATGCTATCATTCACAATTCCATTGAAGTGTGGCGCATGCTATCAGTTACAATTCCATTGAAGTGTGGCGCATGCTATCAGTTACAATTCCATCTAAGTGTGGGACATGCTATCTTTTACAATTCCAAGTAAGTGAGGGATATGGTACAAATCATATGCTATCACTCACAATTCCATCTAAGTGTGTCACCTGTTATCATTCACAATTCTATCTATGTGTGGCACATGCTATCATTTACAATTCCAACTAAGTGTGGCACATGCTATCATTCACAATTCCATCTAAGTGTGGCACATGCAACCAATCATATGCTATCATTCACAATTCCATCTAAGTGTGGCACATTATATCATTCACAATTCTATCTATGTGTGGCACATGCTATCATTTACAAATCCATCTAAGTGTGGCACATGCTGTCATTCACAATTCCATCTAAGTGTGGCACATGCTATCATTCAAAATTCCATGTAAGTGTGGCACATGCAACCAATCGTATGCTATCATTCACAATTACATCTAAGTGTGGCACATGCTTTCATTTATAATTCCAACTAAGGGAGGCATATGCTACAATTCATATGCAATCATTCACAATTCTATCTAAGTGTGGCACATGCTATCATTTACAATTGCAACTAGGTGAGGGATATGCTACCAATCATATGCTATCTTTCACAATTCCATCCAAGTGTGGCACATGCGACCAATCATATGCTATCATTCACAATTCCATCAAAGTGTGGCGCATGCTATCATTTACAATTCCATCTAAGTGTGGGTCATGCTATGATGTACAATTCCAACTAAGAGAGGAATATGCTACCAATCATATGCTATCATTCACAATTCTATCTAAGGGTGGTGCATGCTATCATTTACAATTACAACTAGGTGAATGATATGCTACCAATCATATGCTATCATTTACAATTCCAACTAAGTGTGGCACATGCAACCAATCGTATGCTATCATTCACAATTCCATCTAAGTGTGGCACATGCTTTCATTTACAATTTCAACTAGATGAGGGATAGGCTACCAATCGTATGCTATCTTTCACAATTCCATTGAAGTGTGGCGCATGCTATCAGTTACAATTCCATCTAAGTGTGGGACATGCTATGATTTAAAATTCCATCTAAGAATGGCACATGCTATCATTCACATTTCCATCTAAGTGTGGCACATGCTTTCATTTACAATTCCATCTAAGTGTGGCACATGCTATCATTCACAATTCCATCTAAGTGTGGTACATGCTATGATTTAAAATTCCATCTAAGAGTGGCACATGCCATCATTCACATTTCCATCTAAGTGTTTTGCATGCTATCATTTACAATTCCAACAAGGTGAGGGATATGCTACCAATCATATGCAATCATTCAGAATTCTATCTAAGTGTGGCGCATGCTTTCATTTACAATTCCAACTAAGAGAGGGATATGCTACCAATCATATGCTCTCATTCACAATTCCATCTAAGTGTGGCACATGCAACCAATCGTATGCTATCATTCACAATTCCATCTAAGTGTGGCACATGCTATCATTCACAATTCTATCTAAGTGAGGCACATGCTTTCATTTACAATTTCAACTAGATGAGGGATAGGCTACCAATCGTATGCTATCTTTCACAATTCCATCGAAGTGTGGCGCATGCTATCATTTACAATTCCATCTAAGTGTGGGACATGCTATGATTTAAAATGCCATCTAAGAATGGCACATGCTATCATTCACATTTCCATCTAAGTGTGACACATGCTTTCATTTACAATTCCAACTAAGAGAGGGATATTCTACCAATTAGATGCTATCATTCACAATTCTACCTGTGTGTGGCACATGCTATCATTTACAATTCCAACTAAGTGTGGCACATACTATCATTTACAATTCCATCTAAGTGTGGCACATGCTATAATTCACAATTCCATCTAAGTGTGGTACATGCTATGATATAAAATTCCATCTAAGAGTGGCACATGCTATCTTTTACAATTCCAACTAAGTGAGGGATATGCTACCAATCATATGCTATCATGCACAATTCTATCTTAGTGCGCCGCTTGCTTTCATTTACAATTCCAACTAAGAGAGGGATATGCTACCAATCATATGCAATCATTCCGATTTCTATCTAAGTGTGGCACATGCTTTCATTTACAATTCCATCTAAGAGAGGGATATGCTACCGATCGTATGCTATCATTCACAATTCCATCTAAGTGTGGCACATGTTATCATTCACAATTACAACTAGGTGAATGATATACTACCAATCATATGCTATCATTTACAATTCCAACTAAGTGTGGCACATGCAACCAATCGTATGCTATCATTCACAATTCCATGTAAGTGTGGCACATGCTTTCATTTACAATTCCAACTAGATGAGGGATAGGCTACCAATCGTATGCTATCATTCACAATTCCATCTAAGTGTGGCGCATGCTATCATTTACAATTCCATATAAGTGTGGCACATGCTATCATTCACAATTCCATCTAAGTGTGGCACATGCAACCAATCGTATGCTATCATTCACAATTCCATCTAAGTGTGGCACATGCTATCTTTTACAATTCCAACTAAGTGAGGGATATGGTACCAATCATATGCTATCATTCACAATTCCATCTAAGTGTGTCACATGTTATCATTCACAATTCTATCTATGTGTGGCACATGCTATCATTTACAATTCCAACTAAGTGTGGCACATGCTATCATTCACAATTCCATCTAAGTGTGGCACAAGCAACCAATCATATGCTATCATTCACAATTCCATCTAAGTGTGGCACATTATATCATTCACAATTCTACCTATGTGTGGCACATGCTATCATTTACAATTCCATCTAAGTGTGGCACATGCTATCATTCACAATTCCATCTAAGTGTGGCACATGCTATCATTCACAATTCCATCTAAGTGTGGCACATGCAACCAATCGTATGCTATCATTCACAATTACATCTAAGTGTGGCACATGCTTTCATTTACAATTCCAACTAAGAGAGGCATATGCTACAATTCATATGCAATCATTCACAATTCTATCTAAGTGTGGCACATGCTATCATTTACAATTGCAACTAGGTGAGGGATATGCTACCAATCATATGCTATCTTTCACAATTCCATCCAAGTGTGGCACATGCGACCAATCATATGCTATCATTCACAATTCCATCAAAGTGTGGCGCATGCTATCATTTACAATTCCATCTAAGTGTGGGTCATGCTATGATGTACAATTCCAACTAAGAGAGGAATATGCTACCAATCATATGCTATCATTCACAATTCTATCTAAGGGTGGTGCATGCTATCATTTACAATTACAACTAGGTGAATGATATGCTACCAATCATATGCTATCATTTACAATTCCAACTAAGTGTGGCACATGCAACCAATCGTATGCTATCATTCACAATTCCATCTAAGTGTAGCACATGCTTTCATTTACAATTTCAACTAGATGAGGGATAGGCTACCAATCGAATGCTATCTTTCACAATTCCATTGAAGTGTGGCGCATGCTATCAGTTACAATTCCATCTAAGTGTGGGACATGCTATGATTTAAAATTCCATCTAAGAATGGCACATGCTATCATTCACATTTCCATCTAAGTGTGGCACATGCTTTCATTTACAATTCCATCTAAGTGTGGCACATGCTATCATTCACAATTCCATCTAAGTGTGGTACATGCTATGATTTAAAATTCCATCTAAGAGTGGCACATGCCATCATTCACATTTCCATCTAAGTGTGGCACATGCTTTCATTTACAATTCCAACTAGATGAGGGATAGGCTACCAATCGTATGCTATCATTCACAATTCCATCTAAGTGTGGTGCATGCTATCATTTACAATTCCATATAAGTGTGGCACATGCTATCATTCACAATTCCATCTAAGTGTGGCACATGCAACCAATCGTATGCTATCATTCACAATTACATCTAAGTGTGGCACATGCTATCTTTTACAATTCCAACTAAGTGAGGGATATGGTACCAATCATATGCTATCATTCACAATTCCATCTAAGTGTGTCACATGTTATCATTCACAATTCTATCTATGTGTGGCACATGCTATCATTTACAATTCCAACTAAGTGTGGCACATGCTATCATTCACAATTCCATCTAAGTGTGGCACATGCAACCAATCATATGCTATCATTCACAATTCCATCTAAGTGTGGCACATTATATCATTAACAATTCTATCTATGTGTGGCACATGCTATCATTTACAATTCCATCTAAGTGTGGCACATGCTATCATTCACAATTCCATCTAAGTGTGGCACATGCTATCATTCACAATTCCATCTAAGTGTGGCACATGCAACCAATCGTATGCTATCATTCACATTTACATCTAAGTGTGGCACATGCTTTCATTTACAATTCCAACTAAGAGAGGCATATGCTACAATTCATATGCAATCATTCACAATTCTATCTAAGTGTGGCACATGCTATCATTTACAATTGCAACTAGGTGAGGGATATGCTACCAATCATATGCTATCTTTCACAATTCCATCCAAGTGTGGCACATGCGACCAATCATATGCTATCATTCACAATTCCATCAAAGTGTGGCGCATGCTATCATTTACAATTCCATCTAAGTGTGGGTCATGCTATGATGTACAATTCCAACTAAGAGAGGAATATGCTACCAATCATATTCTATCATTCACAATTCTATCTAAGGGTGGTGCATGCTATCATTTACAATTACAACTAGGTGAATGATATGCTACCAATCATATGCTATCATTTACAATTCCAACTAAGTGTGGCACATGCAACCAATAGTATGCTATCATTCACAATTCCATGTAAGTGTGGCACATGCTATCATTTACAATTTCAACTAGATGAGGGATAGGCTACCAATCGTATGCTATCTTTCACAATTCCATTGAAGTGTGGCGCATGCTATCAGTTACAATTCCATTGAAGTGTGGCGCATGCTATCAGTTACAATTCCATCTAAGTGTGGGACATGCTATGATTTAAAATTCCATCTAAGAATGGCACATGCTATCATTCACATTTCCATCTAAGTGTGGCACATGCTTTCATTTACAATTCCAACTAAGAGAGGGATATTCTACCAATTATATGCTATCATTCACAATTCTATCTAAGTGTGGTGCATGCTATCATTTACTATTCCAACAAGATGAGGGATATGCTACCAATCAAATGCTATCATTCACAATTCCATTCAAGTGAGGGATATGCAACTAATCATATGATATCCTTCACAATTCCATCTAAGTGTGGCGCATGCTTTCATTTACAATTGCAACTAAGAGAGGGATATGCCACCAATCATATGCAATCATTCACAATTCTATCTCAGTGTGGCGCATGCGTTCATTTACAGTTCCAACTAAGAGAGGGATATGCTACCAATCATATGCTATCATTCACAATTCCATCTAAGTGTGGCACATGCTATCATTCACAATTCTACTTGTGTGTGGCACATGCTATCATTTACAATTCCAACTAAGTGTGGCACATGCTATCATTCGCAAGTCCATCTAAGTGTGGCACATGCTATCATTCACAATTCCATCTAAGTTTAGCACATGCTATCATTCACAATTCCATCTAAGTGTGGGACATGCTATGATTTACAATTCCATCTAAGAGTGGCACATGCTATAATTCACAATTCCAACTAAGAGTGGGATATGCTACCAATCATCTGCAATCATTGACAATTCCATCTAAGTGTGGCACATGCAACCAATCGTATGCTATCATTCACAATTCCATCTAAGTGTGGCACATGCTATCATTAACAATTCTACTTGTGTGTGGCACATGCTATCATTTACAATTCCAACTAAGTGTGGCACATGCTATCATTCGCAATTCCATCTAAGTGTGGTACATGCTATGATTTAAAATTCCATCTAAGAGTGGCACATGCTATCATTCACATTTCCATCTAATTGTGGTGTATGCTATCATTTACAATTCCAACAAGGTGAGGGATATGCTACCAATCATATGCAATCATTCAGAATTCTATCTAAGTGTGGCACATGCTTTCATTTACAATTCCAACTAAGAGAGGGATATGCTACCAATCATATGCTCTCATTCACAATTCCATCTAAGTGTGGCACATGCAACCAATTGTATGCTATCATTCACAATTCCATCTAAGTGTGGCACATGCTATCATTCACAATTCTATCTAAGTGTGGCACATGGTATCATTTACAATTCCAACTAAATGAGGGATATGCTACTAATTATATGCAATCATTCACAATTCCATCTAAGTGTGGCACATGCAACCGATCGTATGTTATAATTCAAAATTAAATCTAAGTTTGACGCATGCTTTCATTTACAATTCCATCCAAGTGTGGCACATGCTATCATTTACAATTCCATATAAGTGTGGCACATGCTATCATTCACAATTCCATTGAAGTGTGGCGCATGCTATCAGTTACAATTCCATTGAAGTGTGGCGCATGCTATCAGTTACAATTCCATCTAAGTGTGGGACATGCTATGATTTAAAATTCCATCTAAGAATGGCACATGCTATCATTCACATTTCCATCTAAGTGTGGCACATGCTTTCATTTACAATTCCAACTAAGAGAGGGATATTCTACCAATTATATGCTATCATTCACAATTCTATCTAAGTGTGGTGCATGCTATCATTTACTATTCCAACAAGATGAGGGATATGCTACCAATCAAATGCTATCATTCACAATTCCATTCAAGTGAGGGATATGCAACTAATCATATGATATCCTTCACAATTCCATCTAAGTGTGGCGCATGCTTTCATTTACAATTGCAACTAAGAGAGGGATATGCCACCAATCATATGCAATCATTCACAATTCTATCTCAGTGTAGCGCATGCGTTCATTTACAGTTCCAACTAAGAGAGTGATATGCTACCAATCATATGCTATCATTCACAATTCCATCTAAGTGTGGCACATGCTATCATTCACAATTCTACTTGTGTGTGGCACATGCTATCATTTACAATTCCAACTAAGTGTGGCACATGCTATCATTCGCAAGTCCATCTAAGTGTGGCACATGCTATCATTCACAATTCCATCTAGGTTTGGCACATGCTATCATTCACAATTCCATCTAAGTGTGGGACATGATATGATTTCCAATTCCATCTAAGAGTGGCACATGCTATAATTCACAATTTCAACTAAGAGTGGGATATGCTACCAATCATCTGCAATCATTGACAATTCCATCTAAGTGTGGCACATGCAACCAATCGTATGCTATCATTCACAATTCCATCTAAGTGTGGCACATGCTATCATTAACAATTCTACTTGTGTGTGGCACATGCTATCATTTACAATTCCATCTAATTGTGGTGTATGCTATCATTTACAATTCCAACAAGGTGAGGGATATGCTACCAATCATATGCAATCATTCACAATTCTATCTAAGTGTGGCACATGCTTTCATTTACAATTCCAACTAAGAGAGGGATATGCTACCAATCATATGCTCTCATTCACAATTCCATCTAAGTGTGGCACATGCAACCAATTGTATGCTATCATTCACAATTCCATCTAAGTGTGGCACATGCTATCATTCACAATTCTATCTAAGTGTGGCACATGGTATCATTTACAATTCCAACTAAGTGAGGGATATGCTACTAATTATATGCAATCATTCACAATTCCATCTAAGTGTGGCACATGCAACCGATCGTATGTTATAATTCAAAATTAAATCTAAGTTTGACGCATGCTTTCATTTACAATTCCATCCAAGTGTGGCACATGCTATCATTTACAATTCCATATAAGTGTGGCACATGCTATCATTCACAATTCCATCTAAGTGTGGCACATGCAACCAATCGTATGCTATCATTCACAATTCCATCTAAGTGTGGCACATGCTATCTTTTACAATTCCAACTAAGTGAGGGATATGCTACCAATCATATGCTATCATGCACAATTCTATTTTAGTGCGACGCTTGCTTTCATTTACAATTCCAACTAAGAGAGGGATATGCTACCAATCATATGCAACCATTCCGATTTCTATCTAGGTGAGGCACATGCTTTCATTTACAATTCCATCTAAGAGAGGGATATGCTACCGATCGTATGCTATCATTCACAATTCCATCTAAGTGTGGCACATGCTATCTTTTACAATTCCAACTAAGTGAGGGATATGGTACCAATCATATGCTATCATGCACAATTCTATCTTAGTGTGGCACTTGCTTTCATTTACAATTCCAACTAAGAGAGGGATATGCTACCAATCATATGCAATCATTCAGATTGCTATCTAAGTGTGGAACATGCTTTCATTTACAATTCCATCTAAGAGAGGGATATGCTACCGATCGTATGCTATCATTCACAATTCCATCTAAGTGTGTCACATGTTATCATTCACAATTATATCTATGTGTGGCACATGCTATCATTTACAATTCCAACTAAGTGTGGCACATGCAACCAATCATATGCTATCATTCACAATTCCATCTAAGTGTGGCACATATATCATTCACAATTCTATCTATGTGTGGCACATGCTATCATTTACAATTCCATCTAAGTGTGGCACATGCAACCAATCGTATGCTATCATTCACAATTACATCTAAGTGTGGCACATGCTTTCATTTACAATTCCAACTAAGAGAGGCATATGCTACAATTCATATGCAATCATTCACAATTCTATCTAAGTGTGGCACATGCTATCATTTACAATTCCAACTAGGTGAGGGATATGCTACCAATCATATGCTATCTTTCACAATTCCATCCAAGTGTGGCAACACGACCAATCGTATGCTATCATTCACAATTCCATCAAAGTGTGGCGCATGCTATCATTTACAATTCCATCTAAGTGTGGGACATGCTATGATGTACAATTCCAATATGATATGCTACCAATCATATGCTATCATTCACAATTCTATCTAAGGGTGGTGCATGCTATCATTTACAATTACAACTAGGTGAATGATATGCTACCAATCATATGCTATCATTTACAATTCCAACTAAGTGTGGCACATGCAACCAATCGTATGCTATCATTCACAATTCCATGTAAGTGTGGCACATGCTTTCATTTACAATTTCAACTAGATGAGGGATAGGCTACCAATCGTATGCTATCTTTCACAATTCCATCGAAGTGTGGCGCATGCTATCATTTACAATTCCATCTAAGTGTGGGACATGCTATGATTTAAAATTCCATCTAAGAATGGCACATGCTATCATTCACCTTTCCATCTAAGTGTGGCACATGCTTTCATTTACAATTTCAACTAAGAGAGGGATATTCTACCAATTAGATGCTATCATTCACAATTCTACCTGTGTGTGGCACATGCTATCATTTACAATTCCAACTAAGTGTGGCACATACTATCATTTACAATTCCATCTAAGTGTGGCACATGCTATCATTCACAATTCCATCTAAGTGTGGTACATGCTATGATTTAAAATTCCATCTAAGTGTGGTGCATGCTATCATTTACAATTCCAACAAGGTGAGGGATATGCTACCAATCATATGCAATCATTCACAATTCTATCTCAGTGTAGCGCATGCGTTCATTTACAGTTCCAACTAAGAGAGTGATATGCTACCAATCATATGCTATCATTCACAATTCCATCTAAGTGTGGCACATGCTATCATTCACAATTCTACTTGTGTGTGGCACATGCTATCATTTACAATTCCAACTAAGTGTGGCACATGCTATCATTCGCAAGTCCATCTAAGTGTGGCACATGCTATCATTCACAATTCCATCTAGGTTTGGCACATGCTATCATTCACAATTCCATCTAAGTGTGGGACATGATATGATTTCCAATTCCATCTAAGAGTGGCACATGCTATAATTCACAATTTCAACTAAGAGTGGGATATGCTACCAATCATCTGCAATCATTGACAATTCCATCTAAGTGTGGCACATGCAACCAATCGTATGCTATCATTCACAATTCCATCTAAGTGTGGCACATGCTATCATTAACAATTCTACTTGTGTGTGGCACATGCTATCATTTACAATTCCATCTAATTGTGGTGTATGCTATCATTTACAATTCCAACAAGGTGAGGGATATGCTACCAATCATATGCAATCATTCACAATTCTATCTAAGTGTGGCACATGCTTTCATTTACAATTCCAACTAAGAGAGGGATATGCTACCAATCATATGCTCTCATTCACAATTCCATCTAAGTGTGGCACATGCAACCAATTGTATGCTATCATTCACAATTCCATCTAAGTGTGGCACATGCTATCATTCACAATTCTATCTAAGTTTGGCACATGGTATCATTTACAATTCCAACTAAGTGAGGGATATGCTACTAATTATATGCAATCATTCACAATTCCATCTAAGTGTGGCACATGCAACCGATCGTATGTTATAATTCAAAATTAAATCTAAGTTTGACGCATGCTTTCATTTACAATTCCATCCAAGTGTGGCACATGCTATCATTTACAATTCCATATAAGTGTGGCACATGCTATCATTCACAATTCCATCTAAGTGTGGCACATGCAACCAATCGTATGCTATCATTCACAATTCCATCTAAGTGTGGCACATGCTATCTTTTACAATTCCAACTAAGTGAGGGATATGCTACCAATCATATGCTATCATGCACAATTCTATTTTAGTGCGACGCTTGCTTTCATTTACAATTCCAACTAAGAGAGGGATATGCTACCAATCATATGCAACCATTCCGATTTCTATCTAGGTGAGGCACATGCTTTCATTTACAATTCCATCTAAGAGAGGGATATGCTACCGATCGTATGCTATCATTCACAATTCCATCTAAGTGTGGCACATGCTATCTTTTACAATTCCAACTAAGTGAGGGATATGGTACCAATCATATGCTATCATGCACAATTCTATCTTAGTGTGGCACTTGCTTTCATTTACAATTCCAACTAAGAGAGGGATATGCTACCAATCATATGCAATCATTCAGATTGCTATCTAAGTGTGGAACATGCTTTCATTTACAATTCCATCTAAGAGAGGGATATGCTACCGATCGTATGCTATCATTCACAATTCCATCTAAGTGTGTCACATGTTATCATTCACAATTCTATCTATGTGTGGCACATGCTATCATTTACAATTCCAACTAAGTGTGGCACATGCTATCATTCACAATTCCATCTAAGTGTGGCACATGCAACCAATCATATGCTATCATTCACAATTCCATCTAAGTGTGGCACATATATCATTCACAATTCTATCTATGTGTGGCACATGCTATCATTTACAATTCCATCTAAGTGTGGCACATGCAACCAATCGTATGCTATCATTCACAATTACATCTAAGTGTGGCACATGCTTTCATTTACAATTCCAACTAAGAGAGGCATATGCTACAATTCATATGCAATCATTCACAATTCTATCTAAGTGTGGCACATGCTATCATTTACAATTCCAACTAGGTGAGGGATATGCTACCAATCATATGCTATCTTTCACAATTCCATCCAAGTGTGGCAACACGACCAATCGTATGCTATCATTCACAATTCCATCAAAGTGTGGCGCATGCTATCATTTACAATTCCATCTAAGTGTGGGACATGCTATGATGTACAATTCCAATATGATATGCTACCAATCATATGCTATCATTCACAATTCTATCTAAGGGTGGTGCATGCTATCATTTACAATTACAACTAGGTGAATGATATGCTACCAATCATATGCTATCATTTACAATTCCAACTAAGTGTGGCACATGCAACCAATCGTATGCTATCATTCACAATTCCATGTAAGTGTGGCACATGCT
Source organism: Ambystoma mexicanum (assembly GCF_040938575.1). NCBI lineage: Eukaryota > Metazoa > Chordata > Amphibia > Caudata > Ambystomatidae > Ambystoma > Ambystoma mexicanum. The sequence continues at coordinate 1,389,909,750 of NC_090933.1, read as the reverse complement.
TTCATTTACAATTTCAACTAGATGAGGGATAGGCTACCAATCGTATGCTATCTTTCACAATTCCATCGAAGTGTGGCGCATGCTATCATTTACAATTCCATCTAAGTGTGGGACATGCTATGATTTAAAATTCCATCTAAGAATGGCACATGCTATCATTCACCTTTCCATCTAAGTGTGGCACATGCTTTCATTTACAATTTCAACTAAGAGAGGGATATTCTACCAATTAGATGCTATCATTCACAATTCTACCTGTGTGTGGCACATGCTATCATTTACAATTCCAACTAAGTGTGGCACATACTATCATTTACAATTCCATCTAAGTGTGGCACATGCTATCATTCACAATTCCATCTAAGTGTGGTACATGCTATGATTTAAAATTCCATCTAAGTGTGGTGCATGCTATCATTTACAATTCCAACAAGGTGAGGGATATGCTACCAATCATATGCAATCATTCAGAATTCTATCTAAGTGTGGCACATGCTTTCATTTACAATTCCAACTAAGAGAGGGATATGCTACCAATCATATGCTCTCATTCACAATTCCATCTAAGTGTGGCACATGCAACCAATTGTATGCTATCATTCACAATTCCATCTAAGTGTGGCACATGCATTCATTCACAATTCTATCTAAGTGTGGCACATGGTATCATTTACAATTCCAACTAAGTGAGGGATATGCTACTAATTATATGCAATCATTCACAATTCCATCTAAGTGTGGCACATGCAACCGATCGTATGTTATCATTCACAATTAAATCTAAGTTTGACGCATGCTTTCATTTACAATTCCATCCAAGTGTGGCACATGCTATCATATGCAATTCCATATAAGTGTGGCACATGCTATCATTCACAATTCCATCTAAGTGTGGCACATGCAATCAATTGTATGCTATCATTCACAATTCCATCTAAGTGTGGCACATGCTATCTTTTACAATTCCAACTAAGTGAGGGATATGCTACCAATCATATGCTATCATGCACAATTCTATCTTAGTGCGACGCTTGCTTTCATTTACAATTCCAACTAGGAGAGGGATATGCTACCAATCATATGCAACCATTCCGATGTCTATCTAGGTGTGGCACATGCTTTCATTTACAATTCCATCTAAGAGAGGGATATGCTACCGATCGTTTGCTATCATTCACAATTCCATCTAAGTGTGGCACATGTTATCATTCACAATTACAACTAGGTGAATGATATGCTACCAATCATATGCTATCATTCACAATTCCAACTAAGTGTGGCACATACAACCAATCGTATGCTATCATTCACAATTCCATGTAAGTGTGGCACATGCTTTCATTTACAATTCCAACTAGATGAGGGATAGGCTACCAATCGTATGCTATCATTCACAATTCCATCAAAGTGTGGCGCATGGTATCATTTACAATTACATATAAGTGTGGCACATGCTATCATTCACAATTCCATCTAAGTGTGGCACATGCAACCAATCGTATGCTATCATTCACAATTCCATTTAAGTGTGGCACATGCTATCTTTTACAATTCCAACTAAGTGAGGGATATGGTACCAATCATATGCTATCATGCACAATTCTATCTTAGTGTGGCGCTTGCTTTCATTTACAATTCCAACTAAGAGAGGGATATGCTACCAATCATATGCAATCATTCAGATTGCTATCTAAGTGTGGCACATGCTTTCATTTACAATTCCATCTAAGAGAGGGATATGCTACCGATCGTATGCTATCATTCACAATTCCATCTAAGTGTGTCACATGTTATCATTCACAATTCTATCTATGTGTGGCACATGCTATCATTTACAATTCCAACTAAGTGTGGCACATGCTATCATTCACAATTCCATCTAAGTGTGGCACATGCAACCAATCATATGCTATCATTCACAATTCCATCTAAGTGTGTCACATGTTATCATTCACAATTCTATCTATGTGTGGCACATGCTATCATTTACAATTCCAACTAAGTGTGGCACATGCTATCATTTACAATTCCATCTAAGTGTGGCACATGCTATCATTCACAATTCCATCTAAGTATGGCACATGCTATCATTCACAATTCCATCTAAGTGTGGCACATGCAACCAATCGTATGCTATCATTCACAATTACATCTAAGTGTGGCACATGCTTTCATTTACAATTCCAACTAAGAGAGGCATATGCTACAATTCAAATGCAATCATTCACAATTCTATCTAAGTGTGGCACATGCTATCATTTACATTTCCAACTAGGTGAGGGATATGCTACCAATCATATGCTATCTTTCACAATTCCATCCAAGTGTGGCACAACGACCAATCGTATGCTATCATTCACAATTCCATCAAAGTGTGGCGCATGCTATCATTTACAATTTCATCTAAGTGTGGGACATGCTATGATGTACAATTCCAATATGATATGCTACCAATCATATGCTATCATTCACAATTCTATCTAAGGGTGGTGCATGCTATCATTTACAATTACAACTAGGTGAATGATATGCTACCAATCATATGCTTTCATTTACAATTTCAACTAGATGAGGGACTAGGCTTCCAATCGTATGCTATCTTTCACAATTCCATCGAAGTGTGGCACATGCTATCATTTACAATTCCATCTAAGAGAGGGATATGCTACCGATCGTATGCTATCATTCACAATTCCATCTAAGTGTGTCACATGTTATCATTCACAATTCTATCTATGTGTGGCACATGCTATCATTTACAATTCCAACTAAGTGTGGCACATGCTATCTTTCACAATTCCATCTTAGTGTGGCACATGCTATCATTTACAATTCCATCTAAGAGAGGGATATGCTACCGATCGTATGCTATCATTCACAATTCCATCTAAGTGTGGCACATTATATCATTCACAATTCTATCTATGTGTGGCACATGCTATCATTTACAATTCCATCTAAGTGTGGCACATGCTATCATTCACAATTCCATCTAAGTGTGGCACATGCTATCATTCACAATTCCATCTAAGTGTGGCACATGCAACCAATCGTATGCTATCATTCACAATTCCATCTAAGTGTGGCGCATGCTATCATTTACAATTCCATATAAGTGTGGCACATGCTATCATTCACAATTCCATCTAAGTGTGGCACATGCAACCAATCGTATCCTATCATTCACAATTCCATCTAAGTGTGGCACATGCTATCTTTTACAATTCCAAGTAAGTGAGGGATATGGTACCAATCATATGCTATCACTCACAATTCCATCTAAGTGTGTCACCTGTTATCATTCACAATTCTATCTATGTGTGGCACATGCTATCCTTTACAATTCCAACTAAGTGTGGCACATGCTATCATTCACAATTCCATCTAAGTGTGGCACATGCAACCAATCATATGCTATCATTCACAATTCCATCTAAGTGTGGCACATTATATCATTCACAATTCTATCTATGTGTGGCACATGCTATCATTTACAAATCCATCTAAGTGTGGCACATGCTATCATTCACAATTCCATCTAAGTGTGGCACATGCTATCATTCAAAATTCCATGTAAGTGTGGCACATGCAACCAATCGTATGCTATCATTCACAATTACATCTAAGTGTGGCACATGCTTTCATTTATAATTCCAACTAAGGGAGGCATATGCTACAATTCATATGCAATCATTCACAATTCTATCTAAGTGTGGCACATGCTATCATTTACAATTGCAACTAGGTGAGGGATATGCTACCAATCATATGCTATCTTTCACAATTCCATCCAAGTGTGGCACATGCGACCAATCATATGCTATCATTCACAATTCCATCAAAGTGTGGCGCATGCTATCATTTACAATTCCATCTAAGTGTGGGTCATGCTATGATGTACAATTCCAACTAAGAGAGGAATATGCTACCAATCATATTCTATCATTCACAATTCTATCTAAGGGTGGTGCATGCTATCATTTACAATTACAACTAGGTGAATGATATGCTACCAATCATATGCTATCATTTACAATTCCAACTAAGTGTGGCACATGCAACCAATAGTATGCTATCATTCACAATTCCATGTAAGTGTGGCACATGCTATCATTTACAATTTCAACTAGATGAGGGATAGGCTACCAATCGTATGCTATCTTTCACAATTCCATTGAAGTGTGGCGCATGCTATCAGTTACAATTCCATTGAAGTGTGGCGCATGCTATCAGTTACAATTCCATCTAAGTGTGGGACATGCTATGATTTAAAATTCCATCTAAGAATGGCACATGCTATCATTCACATTTCCATCTAAGTGTGGCACATGCTTTCATTTACAATTCCAACTAAGAGAGGGATATTCTACCAATTATATGCTATCATTCACAATTCTATCTAAGTGTGGTGCATGCTATCATTTACTATTCCAACAAGATGAGGGATATGCTACCAATCAAATGCTATCATTCACAATTCCATTCAAGTGAGGGATATGCAACTAATCATATGATATCCTTCACAATTCCATCTAAGTGTGGCGCATGCTTTCATTTACAATTGCAACTAAGAGAGGGATATGCCACCAATCATATGCAATCATTCACAATTCTATCTCAGTGTGGCGCATGCGTTCATTTACAGTTCCAACTAAGAGAGGGATATGCTACCAATCATATGCTATCATTCACAATTCCATCTAAGTGTGGCACATGCTATCATTCACAATTCTACTTGTGTGTGGCACATGCTATCATTTACAATTCCAACTAAGTGTGGCACATGCTATCATTCGCAAGTCCATCTAAGTGTGGCACATGCTATCATTCACAATTCCATCTAAATTTAGCACATGCTATCATTCACAATTCCATCTAAGTGTGGGACATGCTATGATTTACAATTCCATCTAAGAGTGGCACATGCTATAATTCACAATTCCAACTAAGAGTGGGATTTGCTACCAATCATCTGCAATCATTGACAATTCCATCTAAGTGTGGCACATGCAACCAATCGTATGCTATCATTCACAATTCCATCTAAGTGTGGCACATGCTATCATTAACAATTCTACTTGTGTGTGGCACATGCTATCATTTACAATTCCAACTAAGTGTGGCACATGCTATCATTCGCAATTCCATCTAAGTGTGGTACATGCTATGATTTAAAATTCCATCTAAGAGTGGCACATGCTATCATTCACATTTCCATCTAATTGTGGTGTATGCTATCATTTACAATTCCAACAAGGTGAGGGATATGCTACCAATCATATGCAATCATTCAGAATTCTATCTAAGTGTGGCACATGCTTTCATTTACAATTCCAACTAAGAGAGGGATATGCTACCAATCATATGCTCTCATTCACAATTCCATCTAAGTGTGGCACATGCAACCAATTGTATGCTATCATTCACAATTCCATCTAAGTGTGGCACATGCTATCATTCACAATTCTATCTAAGTGTGGCACATGGTATCATTTACAATTCCAACTAAGTGAGGGATATGCTACTAATTATATGCAATCATTCACAATTCCATCTAAGTGTGGCACATGCAACCGATCGTATGTTATAATTCAAAATTAAATCTAAGTTTGACGCATGCTTTCATTTACAATTCCATCCAAGTGTGGCACATGCTATCATTTACAATTCCATATAAGTGTGGCACATGCTATCATTCACAATTCCATTGAAGTGTGGCGCATGCTATCAGTTACAATTCCATTGAAGTGTGGCGCATGCTATCAGTTACAATTCCATCTAAGTGTGGGACATGCTATGATTTAAAATTCCATCTAAGAATGGCACATGCTATCATTCACATTTCCATCTAAGTGTGGCACATGCTTTCATTTACAATTCCAACTAAGAGAGGGATATTCTACCAATTATATGCTATCATTCACAATTCTATCTAAGTGTGGTGCATGCTATCATTTACTATTCCAACAAGATGAGGGATATGCTACCAATCAAATGCTATCATTCACAATTCCATTCAAGTGAGGGATATGCAACTAATCATATGATATCCTTCACAATTCCATCTAAGTGTGGCGCATGCTTTCATTTACAATTGCAACTAAGAGAGGGATATGCCACCAATCATATGCAATCATTCACAATTCTATCTCAGTGTGGCGCATGCGTTCATTTACAGTTTCAACTAAGAGAGTGATATGCTACCAATCATATGCTATCATTCACAATTCCATCTAAGTGTGGCACATGCTATCATTCACAATTCTACTTGTGTGTGGCACATGCTATCATTTACAATTCCAACTAAGTGTGGCACATGCTATCATTCGCAAGTCCATCTAAGTGTGGCACATGCTATCATTCACAATTCCATCTAGGTTTGGCACATGCTATCATTCACAATTCCATCTAAGTGTGGGACATGCTATGATTTCCAATTCCATCTAAGAGTGGCACATGCTATAATTCACAATTCCAACTAAGAGTGGGATATGCTACCAATCATCTGCAATCATTGACAATTCCATCTAAGTGTGGCACATGCAACCAATCGTATGCTATCATTCACAATTCCATCTAAGTGTGGCACATGCTATCATTAACAATTCTACTTGTGTGTGGCACATGCTATCATTTACAATTCCATCTAATTGTGGTGTATGCTATCATTTACAATTCCAACAAGGTGAGGGATATGCTACCAATCATATGCAATCATTCACAATTCTATCTAAGTGTGGCACATGCTTTCATTTACAATTCCAACTAAGAGAGGGATATGCTACCAATCATATGCTCTCATTCACAATTCCATCTAAGTGTGGTACATGCAACCAATTGTATGCTATCATTCACAATTCCATCTAAGTGTGGCACATGCTATCATTCACAATTCTATCTAAGTGTGGCACATGGTATCATTTACAATTCCAACTAAGTGAGGGATATGCTACTAATTATATGCAATCATTCACAATTCCATCTAAGTGTGGCACATGCAACCGATCGTATGTTATAATTCAAAATTAAATCTAAGTTTGACGCATGCTTTCATTTACAATTCCATCCAAGTGTGGCACATGCTATCATTTACAATTCCATATAAGTGTGGCACATGCTATCATTCACAATTCCATCTAAGTGTGGCACATGCAACCAATCGTATGCTATCATTCACAATTCAATCTAAGTGTGGCACATGCTATCTTTTACAATTCCAACTAAGTGAGGGATATGCTACCAATCATATGCTATCATGCACAATTCTATTTTAGTGCGACGCTTGCTTTCATTTACAATTCCAACTAAGAGAGGGATATGCTACCAATCATATGCAACCATTCCGATTTCTATCTAGGTGTGGCACATGCTTTCATTTACAATTCCATCTAAGAGAGGGATATGCTACCGATCGTATGCTATCATTCACAATTCCATCTAAGTGTGGCACATGCTATCTTTTACAATTCCAACTAAGTGAGGGATATGGTACCAATCATATGCTATCATGCACAATTCTATCTTAGTGTGGCACTTGCTTTCATTTACAATTCCAACTAAGAGAGGGATATGCTACCAATCATATGCAATCATTCAGATTGCTATCTAAGTGTGGAACATGCTTTCATTTACAATTCCATCTAAGAGAGGGATATGCTACCGATCGTATGCTATCATTCACAATTCCATCTAAGTGTGTCACATGTTATCATTCACAATTCTATCTATGTGTGGCACATGCTATCATTTACAATTCCAACTAAGTGTGGCACATGCTATCATTCACAATTCCATCTAAGTGTGGCACATGCAACCAATCATATGCTATCATTCACAATTCCATCTAAGTGTGGCACATATATCATTCACAATTCTATCTATGTGTGGCACATGCTATCATTTACAATTCCATCTAAGTGTGGCACATGCAACCAATCGTATGCTATCATTCACAATTACATCTAAGTGTGGCACATGCTTTCATTTACAATTCCAACTAAGAGAGGCATATGCTACAATTCATATGCAATCATTCACAATTCTATCTAAGTGTGGCACATGCTATCATTTACAATTCCAACTAGGTGAGGGATATGCTACCAATCATATGCTATCTTTCACAATTCCATCCAAGTGTGGCAACACGACCAATCGTATGCTATCATTCACAATTCCATCAAAGTGTGGCGCATGCTATCATTTACAATTCCATCTAAGTGTGGGACATGCTATGATGTACAATTCCAATATGATATGCTACCAATCATATGCTATCATTCACAATTCTATCTAAGGGTGGTGCATGCTATCATTTACAATTACAACTAGGTGAATGATATGCTACCAATCATATGCTATCATTTACAATTCCAACTAAGTGTGGCACATGCAACCAATCGTATGCTATCATTCACAATTCCATGTAAGTGTGGCACATGCTTTCATTTACAATTTCAACTAGATGAGGGATAGGCTACCAATCGTATGCTATCTTTCACAATTCCATCGAAGTGTGGCGCATGCTATCATTTACAATTCCATCTAAGTGTGGGACATGCTATGATATAAAATTCCATCTAAGAATGGCACATGCTATCATTCACCTTTCCATCTAAGTGTGGCACATGCTTTCATTTACAATTTCAACTAAGAGAGGGATATTCTACCAATTAGATGCTATCATTCACAATTCTACCTGTGTGTGGCACATGCTATCATTTACAATTCCAACTAAGTGTGGCACATACTATCATTTACAATTCCATCTAAGTGTGGCACATGCTATCATTCACAATTCCATCTAAGTGTGGTACATGCTATGATTTAAAATTCCATCTAAGTGTGGTGCATGCTATCATTTACAATTCCAACAAGGTGAGGGATATGCTACCAATCATATGCAATCATTCAGAATTCTATCTAAGTGTGGCACATGCTTTCATTTACAATTCCAACTAAGAGAGGGATATGCTACCAATCATATGCTCTCATTCACAATTCCATCTAAGTGTGGCACATGCAACCAATTGTATGCTATCATTCACAATTCCATCTAAGTGTGGCACATGCATTCATTCACAATTCTATCTAAGTGTGGCACATGGTATCATTTACAATTCCAACTAAGTGAGGGATATGCTACTAATTATATGCAATCATTCACAATTCCATCTAAGTGTGGCACATGCAACCGATCGTATGTTATCATTCACAATTAAATCTAAGTTTGACGCATGCTTTCATTTACAATTCCATCCAAGTGTGGCACATGCTATCATATGCAATTCCATATAAGTGTGGCACATGCTATCATTCACAATTCCATCTAAGTGTGGCACATGCAATCAATTGTATGCTATCATTCACAATTCCATCTAAGTGTGGCACATGCTATCTTTTACAATTCCAACTAAGTGAGGGATATGCTACCAATCATATGCTATCATGCACAATTCTATCTTAGTGCGACGCTTGCTTTCATTTACAATTCCAACTAGGAGAGGGATATGCTACCAATCATATGCAACCATTCCGATGTCTATCTAGGTGTGGCACATGCTTTCATTTACAATTCCATCTAAGAGAGGGATATGCTACCGATCGTTTGCTATCATTCACAATTCCATCTAAGTGTGGCACATGTTATCATTCACAATTACAACTAGGTGAATGATATGCTACCAATCATATGCTATCATTCACAATTCCAACTAAGTGTGGCACATACAACCAATCGTATGCTATCATTCACAATTCCATGTAAGTGTGGCACATGCTTTCATTTACAATTCCAACTAGATGAGGGATAGGCTACCAATCGTATGCTATCATTCACAATTCCATCAAAGTGTGGCGCATGGTATCATTTACAATTACATATAAGTGTGGCACATGCTATCATTCACAATTCCATCTAAGTGTGGCACATGCAACCAATCGTATGCTATCATTCACAATTCCATTTAAGTGTGGCACATGCTATCTTTTACAATTCCAACTAAGTGAGGGATATGGTACCAATCATATGCTATCATGCACAATTCTATCTTAGTGTGGCGCTTGCTTTCATTTACAATTCCAACTAAGAGAGGGATATGCTACCAATCATATGCAATCATTCAGATTGCTATCTAAGTGTGGCACATGCTTTCATTTACAATTCCATCTAAGAGAGGGATATGCTACCGATCGTATGCTATCATTCACAATTCCATCTAAGTGTGTCACATGTTATCATTCACAATTCTATCTATGTGTGGCACATGCTATCATTTACAATTCCAACTAAGTGTGGCACATGCTATCATTCACAATTCCATCTAAGTGTGGCACATGCAACCAATCATATGCTATCATTCACAATTCCATCTAAGTGTGTCACATGTTATCATTCACAATTCTATCTATGTGTGGCACATGCTATCATTTACAATTCCAACTAAGTGTGGCACATGCTATCATTTACAATTCCATCTAAGTGTGGCACATGCTATCATTCACAATTCCATCTAAGTATGGCACATGCTATCATTCACAATTCCATCTAAGTGTGGCACATGCAACCAATCGTATGCTATCATTCACAATTACATCTAAGGGTGGCACATGCTTTCATTTACAATTCCAACTAAGAGAGGCATATGCTACAATTCAAATGCAATCATTCACAATTCTATCTAAGTGTGGCACATGCTATCATTTACATTTCCAACTAGGTGAGGGATATGCTACCAATCATATGCTATCTTTCACAATTCCATCCAAGTGTGGCACAACGACCAATCGTATGCTATCATTCACAATTCCATCAAAGTGTGGCGCATGCTATCATTTACAATTTCATCTAAGTGTGGGACATGCTATGATGTACAATTCCAATATGATATGCTACCAATCATATGCTATCATTCACAATTCTATCTAAGGGTGGTGCATGCTATCATTTACAATTACAACTAGGTGAATGATATGCTACCAATCATATGCTTTCATTTACAATTTCAACTAGATGAGGGACTAGGCTTCCAATCGTATGCTATCTTTCACAATTCCATCGAAGTGTGGCACATGCTATCATTTACAATTCCATCTAAGAGAGGGATATGCTACCGATCGTATGCTATCATTCACAATTCCATCTAAGTGTGTCACATGTTATCATTCACAATTCTATCTATGTGTGGCACATGCTATCATTTACAATTCCAACTAAGTGTGGCACATGCTATCTTTCACAATTCCATCTTAGTGTGGCACATGCTATCATTTACAATTCCATCTAAGAGAGGGATATGCTACCGATCGTATGCTATCATTCACAATTCCATCTAAGTGTGGCACATTATATCATTCACAATTCTATCTATGTGTGGCACATGCTATCATTTACAATTCCATCTAAGTGTGGCACATGCTATCATTCACAATTCCATCTAAGTGTGGCACATGCTATCATTCACAATTCCATCTAAGTGTGTCACATGCAACCAATCGTATGCTATCATTCACAATTCCATCTAAGTGTGGCGCATGCTATCATTTACAATTCCATATAAGTGTGGCACATGCTATCATTCACAATTCCATCTAAGTGTGGCACATGCAACCAATCGTATCCTATCATTCACAATTCCATCTAAGTGTGGCACATGCTATCTTTTACAATTCCAAGTAAGTGAGGGATATGGTACCAATCATATGCTATCACTCACAATTCCATCTAAGTGTGTCACCTGTTATCATTCACAATTCTATCTATGTGTGGCACATGCTATCCTTTACAATTCCAACTAAGTGTGGCACATGCTATCATTCACAATTCCATCTAAGTGTGGCACATGCAACCAATCATATGCTATCATTCACAATTCCATCTAAGTGTGGCACATTATATCATTCACAATTCTATCTATGTGTGGCACATGCTATCATTTACAAATCCATCTAAGTGTGGCACATGCTATCATTCACAATTCCATCTAAGTGTGGCACATGCTATCATTCAAAATTCCATGTAAGTGTGGCACATGCAACCAATCGTATGCTATCATTCACAATTACATCTAAGTGTGGCACATGCTTTCATTTATAATTCCAACTAAGGGAGGCATATGCTACAATTCATATGCAATCATTCACAATTCTATCTAAGTGTGGCACATGCTATCATTTACAATTGCAACTAGGTGAGGGATATGCTACCAATCATATGCTATCTTTCACAATTCCATCCAAGTGTGGCACATGCGACCAATCATATGCTATCATTCACAATTCCATCAAAGTGTGGCGCATGCTATCATTTACAATTCCATCTAAGTGTGGGTCATGCTATGATGTACAATTCCAACTAAGAGAGGAATATGCTACCAATCATATTCTATCATTCACAATTCTATCTAAGGGTGGTGCATGCTATCATTTACAATTACAACTAGGTGAATGATATGCTACCAATCATATGCTATCATTTACAATTCCAACTAAGTGTGGCACATGCAACCAATAGTATGCTATCATTCACAATTCCATGTAAGTGTGGCACATGCTATCATTTACAATTTCAACTAGATGAGGGATAGGCTACCAATCGTATGCTATCTTTCACAATTCCATTGAAGTGTGGCGCATGCTATCAGTTACAATTCCATTGAAGTGTGGCGCATGCTATCAGTTACAATTCCATCTAAGTGTGGGACATGCTATGATTTAAAATTCCATCTAAGAATGGCACATGCTATCATTCACATTTCCATCTAAGTGTGGCACATGCTTTCATTTACAATTCCAACTAAGAGAGGGATATTCTACCAATTATATGCTATCATTCACAATTCTATCTAAGTGTGGTGCATGCTATCATTTACTATTCCAACAAGATGAGGGATATGCTACCAATCAAATGCTATCATTCACAATTCCATTCAAGTGAGGGATATGCAACTAATCATATGATATCCTTCACAATTCCATCTAAGTGTGGCGCATGCTTTCATTTACAATTGCAACTAAGAGAGGGATATGCCACCAATCATATGCAATCATTCACAATTCTATCTCAGTGTGGCGCATGCGTTCATTTACAGTTCCAACTAAGAGAGGGATATGCTACCAATCATATGCTATCATTCACAATTCCATCTAAGTGTGGCACATGCTATCATTCACAATTCTACTTGTGTGTGGCACATGCTATCATTTACAATTCCAACTAAGTGTGGCACATGCTATCATTCGCAAGTCCATCTAAGTGTGGCACATGCTATCATTCACAATTCCATCTAAATTTAGCACATGCTATCATTCACAATTCCATCTAAGTGTGGGACATGCTATGATTTACAATTCCATCTAAGAGTGGCACATGCTATAATTCACAATTCCAACTAAGAGTGGGATTTGCTACCAATCATCTGCAATCATTGACAATTCCATCTAAGTGTGGCACATGCAACCAATCGTATGCTATCATTCACAATTCCATCTAAGTGTGGCACATGCTATCATTAACAATTCTACTTGTGTGTGGCACATGCTATCATTTACAATTCCAACTAAGTGTGGCACATGCTATCATTCGCAATTCCATCTAAGTGTGGTACATGCTATGATTTAAAATTCCATCTAAGAGTGGCACATGCTATCATTCACATTTCCATCTAATTGTGGTGTATGCTATCATTTACAATTCCAACAAGGTGAGGGATATGCTACCAATCATATGCAATCATTCAGAATTCTATCTAAGTGTGGCACATGCTTTCATTTACAATTCCAACTAAGAGAGGGATATGCTACCAATCATATGCTCTCATTCACAATTCCATCTAAGTGTGGCACATGCAACCAATTGTATGCTATCATTCACAATTCCATCTAAGTGTGGCACATGCTATCATTCACAATTCTATCTAAGTGTGGCACATGGTATCATTTACAATTCCAACTAAGTGAGGGATATGCTACTAATTATATGCAATCATTCACAATTCCATCTAAGTGTGGCACATGCAACCGATCGTATGTTATAATTCAAAATTAAATCTAAGTTTGACGCATGCTTTCATTTACAATTCCATCCAAGTGTGGCACATGCTATCATTTACAATTCCATATAAGTGTGGCACATGCTATCATTCACAATTCCATTGAAGTGTGGCGCATGCTATCAGTTACAATTCCATTGAAGTGTGGCGCATGCTATCAGTTACAATTCCATCTAAGTGTGGGACATGCTATGATTTAAAATTCCATCTAAGAATGGCACATGCTATCATTCACATTTCCATCTAAGTGTGGCACATGCTTTCATTTACAATTCCAACTAAGAGAGGGATATTCTACCAATTATATGCTATCATTCACAATTCTATCTAAGTGTGGTGCATGCTATCATTTACTATTCCAACAAGATGAGGGATATGCTACCAATCAAATGCTATCATTCACAATTCCATTCAAGTGAGGGATATGCAACTAATCATATGATATCCTTCACAATTCCATCTAAGTGTGGCGCATGCTTTCATTTACAATTGCAACTAAGAGAGGGATATGCCACCAATCATATGCAATCATTCACAATTCTATCTCAGTGTGGCGCATGCGTTCATTTACAGTTTCAACTAAGAGAGTGATATGCTACCAATCATATGCTATCATTCACAATTCCATCTAAGTGTGGCACATGCTATCATTCACAATTCTACTTGTGTGTGGCACATGCTATCATTTACAATTCCAACTAAGTGTGGCACATGCTATCATTCGCAAGTCCATCTAAGTGTGGCACATGCTATCATTCACAATTCCATCTAGGTTTGGCACATGCTATCATTCACAATTCCATCTAAGTGTGGGACATGCTATGATTTCCAATTCCATCTAAGAGTGGCACATGCTATAATTCACAATTCCAACTAAGAGTGGGATATGCTACCAATCATCTGCAATCATTGACAATTCCATCTAAGTGTGGCACATGCAACCAATCGTATGCTATCATTCACAATTCCATCTAAGTGTGGCACATGCTATCATTAACAATTCTACTTGTGTGTGGCACATGCTATCATTTACAATTCCATCTAATTGTGGTGTATGCTATCATTTACAATTCCAACAAGGTGAGGGATATGCTACCAATCATATGCAATCATTCACAATTCTATCTAAGTGTGGCACATGCTTTCATTTACAATTCCAACTAAGAGAGGGATATGCTACCAATCATATGCTCTCATTCACAATTCCATCTAAGTGTGGTACATGCAACCAATTGTATGCTATCATTCACAATTCCATCTAAGTGTGGCACATGCTATCATTCACAATTCTATCTAAGTGTGGCACATGGTATCATTTACAATTCCAACTAAGTGAGGGATATGCTACTAATTATATGCAATCATTCACAATTCCATCTAAGTGTGGCACATGCAACCGATCGTATGTTATAATTCAAAATTAAATCTAAGTTTGACGCATGCTTTCATTTACAATTCCATCCAAGTGTGGCACATGCTATCATTTACAATTCCATATAAGTGTGGCACATGCTATCATTCACAATTCCATCTAAGTGTGGCACATGCAACCAATCGTATGCTATCATTCACAATTCCATCTAAGTGTGGCACATGCTATCTTTTACAATTCCAACTAAGTGAGGGATATGCTACCAATCATATGCTATCATGCACAATTCTATTTTAGTGCGACGCTTGCTTTCATTTACAATTCCAACTAAGAGAGGGATATGCTACCAATCATATGCAACCATTCCGATTTCTATCTAGGTGTGGCACATGCTTTCATTTACAATTCCATCTAAGAGAGGGATATGCTACCGATCGTATGCTATCATTCACAATTCCATCTAAGTGTGGCACATGCTATCTTTTACAATTCCAACTAAGTGAGGGATATGGTACCAATCATATGCTATCATGCACAATTCTATCTTAGTGTGGCACTTGCTTTCATTTACAATTCCAACTAAGAGAGGGATATGCTACCAATCATATGCAATCATTCAGATTGCTATCTAAGTGTGGAACATGCTTTCATTTACAATTCCATCTAAGAGAGGGATATGCTACCGATCGTATGCTATCATTCACAATTCCATCTAAGTGTGTCACATGTTATCATTCACAATTCTATCTATGTGTGGCACATGCTATCATTTACAATTCCAACTAAGTGTGGCACATGCTATCATTCACAATTCCATCTAAGTGTGGCACATGCAACCAATCATATGCTATCATTCACAATTCCATCTAAGTGTGGCACATATATCATTCACAATTCTATCTATGTGTGGCACATGCTATCATTTACAATTCCATCTAAGTGTGGCACATGCAACCAATCGTATGCTATCATTCACAATTACATCTAAGTGTGGCACATGCTTTCATTTACAATTCCAACTAAGAGAGGCATATGCTACAATTCATATGCAATCATTCACAATTCTATCTAAGTGTGGCACATGCTATCATTTACAATTCCAACTAGGTGAGGGATATGCTACCAATCATATGCTATCTTTCACAATTCCATCCAAGTGTGGCAACACGACCAATCGTATGCTATCATTCACAATTCCATCAAAGTGTGGCGCATGCTATCATTTACAATTCCATCTAAGTGTGGGACATGCTATGATGTACAATTCCAATATGATATGCTACCAATCATATGCTATCATTCACAATTCTATCTAAGGGTGGTGCATGCTATCATTTACAATTACAACTAGGTGAATGATATGCTACCAATCATATGCTATCATTTACAATTCCAACTAAGTGTGGCACATGCAACCAATCGTATGCTATCATTCACAATTCCATGTAAGTGTGGCACATGCTTTCATTTACAATTTCAACTAGATGAGGGATAGGCTACCAATCGTATGCTATCTTTCACAATTCCATCGAAGTGTGGCGCATGCTATCATTTACAATTCCATCTAAGTGTGGGACATGCTATGATTTAAAATTCCATCTAAGAATGGCACATGCTATCATTCACCTTTCCATCTAAGTGTGGCACATGCTTTCATTTACAATTTCAACTAAGAGAGGGATATTCTACCAATTAGATGCTATCATTCACAATTCTACCTGTGTGTGGCACATGCTATCATTTACAATTCCAACTAAGTGTGGCACATACTATCATTTACAATTCCATCTAAGTGTGGCACATGCTATCATTCACAATTCCATCTAAGTGTGGTACATGCTATGATTTAAAATTCCATCTAAGTGTGGTGCATGCTATCATTTACAATTCCAACAAGGTGAGGGATATGCTACCAATCATATGCAATCATTCAGAATTCTATCTAAGTGTGGCACATGCTATAATTCACAATTCCAACTAAGAGTGGGATTTGCTACCAATCATCTGCAATCATTGACAATTCCATCTAAGTGTGGCACATGCAACCAATCGTATGCTATCATTCACAATTCCATCTAAGTGTGGCACATGCTATCATTAACAATTCTACTTGTGTGTGGCACATGCTATCATTTACAATTCCAACTAAGTGTGGCACATGCTATCATTCGCAATTCCATCTAAGTGTGGTACATGCTATGATTTAAAATTCCATCTAAGAGTGGCACATGCTATCATTCACATTTCCATCTAATTGTGGTGTATGCTATCATTTACAATTCCAACAAGGTGAGGGATATGCTACCAATCATATGCAATCATTCAGAATTCTATCTAAGTGTGGCACATGCTTTCATTTACAATTCCAACTAAGAGAGGGATATGCTACCAATCATATGCTCTCATTCACAATTCCATCTAAGTGTGGCACATGCAACCAATTGTATGCTATCATTCACAATTCCATCTAAGTGTGGCACATGCTATCATTCACAATTCTATCTAAGTGTGGCACATGGTATCATTTACAATTCCAACTAAGTGAGGGATATGCTACTAATTATATGCAATCATTCACAATTCCATCTAAGTGTGGCACATGCAACCGATCGTATGTTATAATTCAAAATTAAATCTAAGTTTGACGCATGCTTTCATTTACAATTCCATCCAAGTGTGGCACATGCTATCATTTACAATTCCATATAAGTGTGGCACATGCTATCATTCACAATTCCATTGAAGTGTGGCGCATGCTATCAGTTACAATTCCATTGAAGTGTGGCGCATGCTATCAGTTACAATTCCATCTAAGTGTGGGACATGCTATGATTTAAAATTCCATCTAAGAATGGCACATGCTATCATTCACATTTCCATCTAAGTGTGGCACATGCTTTCATTTACAATTCCAACTAAGAGAGGGATATTCTACCAATTATATGCTATCATTCACAATTCTATCTAAGTGTGGTGCATGCTATCATTTACTATTCCAACAAGATGAGGGATATGCTACCAATCAAATGCTATCATTCACAATTCCATTCAAGTGAGGGATATGCAACTAATCATATGATATCCTTCACAATTCCATCTAAGTGTGGCGCATGCTTTCATTTACAATTGCAACTAAGAGAGGGATATGCCACCAATCATATGCAATCATTCACAATTCTATCTCAGTGTGGCGCATGCGTTCATTTACAGTTCCAACTAAGAGAGTGATATGCTACCAATCATATGCTATCATTCACAATTCCATCTAAGTGTGGCACATGCTATCATTCACAATTCTACTTGTGTGTGGCACATGCTATCATTTACAATTCCAACTAAGTGTGGCACATGCTATCATTCGCAAGTCCATCTAAGTGTGGCACATGCTATCATTCACAATTCCATCTAGGTTTGGCACATGCTATCATTCACAATTCCATCTAAGTGTGGGACATGCTATGATTTCCAATTCCAACTAAGAGTGGGATATGCTACCAATCATCTGCAATCATTGACAATTCCATCTAAGTGTGGCACATGCAACCAATCGTATGCTATCATTCACAATTCCATCTAAGTGTGGCACATGCTATCATTAACAATTCTACTTGTGTGTGGCACATGCTATCATTTACAATTCCATCTAATTGTGGTGTATGCTATCATTTACAATTCCAACAAGGTGAGGGATATGCTACCAATCATATGCAATCATTCACAATTCTATCTAAGTGTGGCACATGCTTTCATTTACAATTCCAACTAAGAGAGGGATATGCTACCAATCATATGCTCTCATTCACAATTCCATCTAAGTGTGGTACATGCAACCAATTGTATGCTATCATTCACAATTCCATCTAAGTGTGGCACATGCTATCATTCACAATTCTACTTGTGTGTGGCACATGCTATCATTTACAATTCCAACTAAGTGTGGCACATGCTATCATTCGCAAGTCCATCTAAGTGTGGCACATGCTATCATTCACAATTCCATCTAGGTTTGGCACATGCTATCATTCACAATTCCATCTAAGAGTGGCACATGCTATAATTCACAATTCCAACTAAGAGTGGGATATGCTACCAATCATCTGCAATCATTGACAATTCCATCTAAGTGTGGCACATGCAACCAATCGTATGCTATCATTCACAATTCCATCTAAGTGTGGCACATGCTATCATTAACAATTCTACTTGTGTGTGGCACATGCTATCATTTACAATTCCATCTAATTGTGGTGTATGCTATCATTTACAATTCCAACAAGGTGAGGGATATGCTACCAATCATATGCAATCATTCACAATTCTATCTAAGTGTGGCACATGCTTTCATTTACAATTCCAACTAAGAGAGGGATATGCTACCAATCATATGCTCTCATTCACAATTCCATCTAAGTGTGGTACATGCAACCAATTGTATGCTATCATTCACAATTCCATCTAAGTGTGGCACATGCTATCATTCACAATTCTATCTAAGTGTGGCACATGGTATCATTTACAATTCCAACTAAGTGAGGGATATGCTACTAATTATATGCAATCATTCACAATTCCATCTAAGTGTGGCACATGCAACCGATCGTATGTTATAATTCAAAATTAAATCTAAGTTTGACGCATGCTTTCATTTACAATTCCATCCAAGTGTGGCACATGCTATCATTTACAATTCCATATAAGTGTGGCACATGCTATCATTCACAATTCCATCTAAGTGTGGCACATGCAACCAATCGTATGCTATCATTCACAATTCCATCTAAGTGTGGCACATGCTATCTTTTACAATTCCAACTAAGTGAGGGATATGCTACCAATCATATGCTATCATGCACAATTCTATTTTAGTGCGACGCTTGCTTTCATTTACAATTCCAACTAAGAGAGGGATATGCTACCAATCATATGCAACCATTCCGATTTCTATCTAGGTGTGGCACATGCTTTCATTTACAATTCCATCTAAGAGAGGGATATGCTACCGATCGTATGCTATCATTCACAATTCCATCTAAGTGTGGCACATGCTATCTTTTACAATTCCAACTAAGTGAGGGATATGGTACCAATCATATGCTATCATGCACAATTCTATCTTAGTGTGGCACTTGCTTTCATTTACAATTCCAACTAAGAGAGGGATATGCTACCAATCATATGCAATCATTCAGATTGCTATCTAAGTGTGGAACATGCTTTCATTTACAATTCCATCTAAGAGAGGGATATGCTACCGATCGTATGCTATCATTCACAATTCCATCTAAGTGTGTCACATGTTATCATTCACAATTCTATCTATGTGTGGCACATGCTATCATTTACAATTCCAACTAAGTGTGGCACATGCTATCATTCACAATTCCATCTAAGTGTGGCACATGCAACCAATCATATGCTATCATTCACAATTCCATCTAAGTGTGGCACATATATCATTCACAATTCTATCTATGTGTGGCACATGCTATCATTTACAATTCCATCTAAGTGTGGCACATGCAACCAATCGTATGCTATCATTCACAATTACATCTAAGTGTGGCACATGCTTTCATTTACAATTCCAACTAAGAGAGGCATATGCTACAATTCATATGCAATCATTCACAATTCTATCTAAGTGTGGCACATGCTATCATTTACAATTCCAACTAGGTGAGGGATATGCTACCAATCATATGCTATCTTTCACAATTCCATCCAAGTGTGGCAACACGACCAATCGTATGCTATCATTCACAATTCCATCAAAGTGTGGCGCATGCTATCATTTACAATTCCATCTAAGTGTGGGACATGCTATGATGTACAATTCCAATATGATATGCTACCAATCATATGCTATCATTCACAATTCTATCTAAGGGTGGTGCATGCTATCATTTACAATTACAACTAGGTGAATGATATGCTACCAATCATATGCTATCATTTACAATTCCAACTAAGTGTGGCACATGCAACCAATCGTATGCTATCATTCACAATTCCATGTAAGTGTGGCACATGCTTTCATTTACAATTTCAACTAGATGAGGGATAGGCTACCAATCGTATGCTATCTTTCACAATTCCATCGAAGTGTGGCGCATGCTATCATTTACAATTCCATCTAAGTGTGGGACATGCTATGATTTAAAATTCCATCTAAGAATGGCACATGCTATCATTCACCTTTCCATCTAAGTGTGGCACATGCTTTCATTTACAATTTCAACTAAGAGAGGGATATTCTACCAATTAGATGCTATCATTCACAATTCTACCTGTGTGTGGCACATGCTATCATTTACAATTCCAACTAAGTGTGGCACATACTATCATTTACAATTCCATCTAAGTGTGGCACATGCTATCATTCACAATTCCATCTAAGTGTGGTACATGCTATGATTTAAAATTCCATCTAAGTGTGGTGCATGCTATCATTTACAATTCCAACAAGGTGAGGGATATGCTACCAATCATATGCAATCATTCAGAATTCTATCTAAGTGTGGCACATGCTTTCATTTACAATTCCAACTAAGAGAGGGATATGCTACCAATCATATGCTCTCATTCACAATTCCATCTAAGTGTGGCACATGCAACCAATTGTATGCTATCATTCACAATTCCATCTAAGTGTGGCACATGCATTCATTCACAATTCTATCTAAGTGTGGCACATGGTATCATTTACAATTCCAACTAAGTGAGGGATATGCTACTAATTATATGCAATCATTCACAATTCCATCTAAGTGTGGCACATGCAACCGATCGTATGTTATCATTCACAATTAAATCTAAGTTTGACGCATGCTTTCATTTACAATTCCATCCAAGTGTGGCACATGCTATCATATGCAATTCCATATAAGTGTGGCACATGCTATCATTCACAATTCCATCTAAGTGTGGCACATGCAATCAATTGTATGCTATCATTCACAATTCCATCTAAGTGTGGCACATGCTATCTTTTACAATTCCAACTAAGTGAGGGATATGCTACCAATCATATGCTATCATGCACAATTCTATCTTAGTGCGACGCTTGCTTTCATTTACAATTCCAACTAGGAGAGGGATATGCTACCAATCATATGCAACCATTCCGATGTCTATCTAGGTGTGGCACATGCTTTCATTTACAATTCCATCTAAGAGAGGGATATGCTACCGATCGTTTGCTATCATTCACAATTCCATCTAAGTGTGGCACATGTTATCATTCACAATTACAACTAGGTGAATGATATGCTACCAATCATATGCTATCATTCACAATTCCAACTAAGTGTGGCACATACAACCAATCGTATGCTATCATTCACAATTCCATGTAAGTGTGGCACATGCTTTCATTTACAATTCCAACTAGATGAGGGATAGGCTACCAATCGTATGCTATCATTCACAATTCCATCAAAGTGTGGCGCATGGTATCATTTACAATTACATATAAGTGTGGCACATGCTATCATTCACAATTCCATCTAAGTGTGGCACATGCAACCAATCGTATGCTATCATTCACAATTCCATTTAAGTGTGGCACATGCTATCTTTTACAATTCCAACTAAGTGAGGGATATGGTACCAATCATATGCTATCATGCACAATTCTATCTTAGTGTGGCGCTTGCTTTCATTTACAATTCCAACTAAGAGAGGGATATGCTACCAATCATATGCAATCATTCAGATTGCTATCTAAGTGTGGCACATGCTTTCATTTACAATTCCATCTAAGAGAGGGATATGCTACCGATCGTATGCTATCATTCACAATTCCATCTAAGTGTGTCACATGTTATCATTCACAATTCTATCTATGTGTGGCACATGCTATCATTTACAATTCCAACTAAGTGTGGCACATGCTATCATTCACAATTCCATCTAAGTGTGGCACATGCAACCAATCATATGCTATCATTCACAATTCCATCTAAGTGTGTCACATGTTATCATTCACAATTCTATCTATGTGTGGCACATGCTATCATTTACAATTCCAACTAAGTGTGGCACATGCTATCATTTACAATTCCATCTAAGTGTGGCACATGCTATCATTCACAATTCCATCTAAGTATGGCACATGCTATCATTCACAATTCCATCTAAGTGTGGCACATGCAACCAATCGTATGCTATCATTCACAATTACATCTAAGTGTGGCACATGCTTTCATTTACAATTCCAACTAAGAGAGGCATATGCTACAATTCAAATGCAATCATTCACAATTCTATCTAAGTGTGGCACATGCTATCATTTACATTTCCAACTAGGTGAGGGATATGCTACCAATCATATGCTATCTTTCACAATTCCATCCAAGTGTGGCACAACGACCAATCGTATGCTATCATTCACAATTCCATCAAAGTGTGGCGCATGCTATCATTTACAATTTCATCTAAGTGTGGGACATGCTATGATGTACAATTCCAATATGATATGCTACCAATCATATGCTATCATTCACAATTCTATCTAAGGGTGGTGCATGCTATCATTTACAATTACAACTAGGTGAATGATATGCTACCAATCATATGCTTTCATTTACAATTTCAACTAGATGAGGGACTAGGCTACCAATCGTATGCTATCTTTCACAATTCCATCGAAGTGTGGCACATGCTATCATTTAAAATTCCATCTAAGAGAGGGATATGCTACCGATCGTATGCTATCATTCACAATTCCATCTAAGTGTGTCACATGTTATCATTCACAATTCTATCTATGTGTGGCACATGCTATCATTTACAATTCCAACTAAGTGTGGCACATGCTATCATTCACAATTCCATCTAAGTGTGGCACATGCAACCAATCATATGCTATCATTCACAATTCCATCTAAGTGTGGCACATTATATCATTCACAATTCTATCTATGTGTGGCACATGCTATCATTTACAATTCCATCTAAGTGTGGCACATGCTATCATTCACAATTCCATCTAAGTGTGGCACATGCTATCATTCACAATTCCATCTAAGTGTGGCACATGCAACCAATCGTATGCTATCATTCACAATTCCATCTAAGTGTGGCGCATGCTATCATTTACAATTCCATATAAGTGTGGCACATGCTATCATTCACAATTCCATCTAAGTGTGGCACATGCAACCAATCGTATGCTATCATTCACAATTCCATCTAAGTGTGGCACATGCTATCTTTTACAATTCCAAGTAAGTGAGGGATATGGTACCAATCATATGCTATCACTCACAATTCCATCTAAGTGTGTCACCTGTTATCATTCACAATTCTATCTATGTGTGGCACATGCTATCATTTACAATTCCAACTAAGTGTGGCACATGCTATCATTCACAATTCCATCTAAGTGTGGCACATGCAACCAATCATATGCTATCATTCACAATTCCATCTAAGTGTGGCACATTATATCATTCACAATTCTATCTATGTGTGGCACATGCTATCATTTACAAATCCATCTAAGTGTGCACATGCTATCATTCACAATTCCATCTAAGTGTGGCACATGCAACCAATCATATGCTATCATTCACAATTCCATCTAAGTGTGGCACATTATATCATTCACAATTCTATCTATGTGTGGCACATGCTATCATTTACAAATCCATCTAAGTGTGGCACATGCTATCATTCACAATTCCATCTAAGTGTGGCACATGCTATCATTCACAATTACATCTAAGTGTGGCACATGCTTTCATTTATAATTCCAACTAAGGGAGGCATATGCTACAATTCATATGCAATCATTCACAATTCTATCTAAGTGTGGCACATGCTATCATTTACAATTGCAACTAGGTGAGGGATATGCTACCAATCATATGCTATCTTTCACAATTCCATCCAAGTGTGGCACATGCGACCAATCATATGCTATCATTCACAATTCCATCAAAGTGTGGCGCATGCTATCATTTACAATTCCATCTAAGTGTGGGTCATGCTATGATGTACAATTCCAACTAAGAGAGGAATATGCTACCAATCATATGCTATCATTCACAATTCTATCTAAGGGTGGTGCATGCTATCATTTACAATTACAACTAGGTGAATGATATGCTACCAATCATATGCTATCATTTACAATTCCAACTAAGTGTGGCACATGCAACCAATCGTATGCTATCATTCACAATTCCATCTAAGTGTGGCACATGCTTTCATTTACAATTTCAACTAGATGAGGGATAGGCTACCAATCGTATGCTATCTTTCACAATTCCATTGAAGTGTGGCGCATGCTATCAGTTACAATTCCATCTAAGTGTGGGACATGCTATGATTTAAAATTCCATCTAAGAATGGCACATGCTATCATTCACATTTCCATCTAAGTGTGGCACATGCTTTCATTTACAATTCCATCTAAGTGTGGCACATGCTATCATTCACAATTCCATCTAAGTGTGGTACATGCTATGATTTAAAATTCCATCTAAGAGTGGCACATGCCATCATTCACATTTCCATCTAAGTGTTTTGCATGCTATCATTTACAATTCCAACAAGGTGAGGGATATGCTACCAATCATATGCAATCATTCAGAATTCTATCTAAGTGTGGCGCATGCTTTCATTTACAATTCCAACTAAGAGAGGGATATGCTACCAATCATATGCTCTCATTCACAATTCCATCTAAGTGTGGCACATGCAACCAATCGTATGCTATCATTCACAATTCCATCTAAGTGTGGCACATGCTATCATTCACAATTCTATCTAAGTGAGGCACATGCTTTCATTTACAATTTCAACTAGATGAGGGATAGGCTACCAATCGTATGCTATCTTTCAGAATTCCATCGAAGTGTGGCGCATGCTATCATTTACAATTCCATCTAAGTGTGGGACATGCTATGATTTAAAATGCCATCTAAGAATGGCACATGCTATCATTCACATTTCCATCTAAGTGTGACACATGCTTTCATTTACAATTCCAACTAAGAGAGGGATATTCTACCAATTAGATGCTATCATTCACAATTCTACCTGTGTGTGGCACATGCTATCATTTACAATTCCAACTAAGTGTGGCACATACTATCATTTACAATTCCATCTAAGTGTGGCACATGCTATAATTCACAATTCCATCTAAGTGTGGTACATGCTATGATATAAAATTCCATCTAAGAGTGGCACATGCTATCATTCACATTTCCATCTAAGTGTGGTGCATGCTATCATTTACAATTCCAACAAGGAGAGGGATATGCTACCAATCATATGCAATCATTCAGAATTCTATCTAAGTGTGGCGCATGCTTTCATTTACAATTCCAACTAAGAGAGGGATATGCTACCAATCATATGCTCTCATTCACAATTCCATCTAAGTGTGGCACATGCAACCAATCGTATGCTATCATTCACAATTCCATCTAAGTGTGGCACATGCTATCATTCACAATTCTATCTAAGTGTGGCACATGGTATCATTTACAATTCCAACTAAGTGAGGGATATGCTACTAATTATATGCAATCATTCACAATTCCATCTAAGTGTGGCACATGCCACCGATCGTATGTTATCATTCACAATTAAATCTAAGTTTGACGCATGCTTTCATTTACAATTCCATCCAAGTGTGGCACATGCTATCATTTACAATTCCATATAAGTGTGGCACATGCTATCATTCACAATTCCAGCTAAGTGTGGCACATGCAACCAATTCTATGCTATCATTCACAATTCCATCTAAGTGTGGCACATGCTATCTTTTACAATTCCAACTAAGTGAGGGATATGCTACCAATCATATGCTATCATGCACAATTCTATCTTAGTGCGCCGCTTGCTTTCATTTACAATTCCAACTAAGAGAGGGATATGCTACCAATCATATGCAATCATTCCGATTTCTATCTAAGTGTGGCACATGCTTTCATTTACAATTCCATCTAAGAGAGGGATATGCTACCAATCGTATGCTATCATTCACAATTCCATCTAAGTGTGGCACATGTTATCATTCACAATTACAACTAGGTGAATGATATACTACCAATCATATGCTATCATTTACAATTCCAACTAAGTGTGGCACATGCAACCAATCGTATGCTATCATTCACAATTCCATGTAAGTGTGGCACATGCTTTCATTTACAATTCCAACTAGATGAGGGATAGGCTACCAATCGTATGCTATCATTCACAATTCCATCTAAGTGTGGCGCATGCTATCATTTACAATTCCATATAAGTGTGGCACATGCTATCATTCACAATTCCATCTAAGTGTGGCACATGCAACCAATCGTATGCTATCATTCACAATTCCATCTAAGTGTGGCACATGCTATCTTTTACAATTCCAACTAAGTGAGGGATATGGTACCAATCATATGCTATCATTCACAATTCCATCTAAGTGTGTCACATGTTATCATTCACAATTCTATCTATGTGTGGCACATGCTATCATTTACAATTCCAACTAAGTGTGGCACATGCTATCATTCACAATTCCATCTAAGTGTGGCACAAGCAACCAATCATATGCTATCATTCACAATTCCATCTAAGTGTGGCACATTATATCATTCACAATTCTACCTATGTGTGGCACATGCTATCATTTACAATTCCATCTAAGTGTGGCACATGCTATCATTCACAATTCCATCTAAGTGTGGCACATGCTATCATTCACAATTCCATCTAAGTGTGGCACATGCAACCAATCGCATGCTATCATTCACAATTACATCTAAGTGTGGCACATGCTTTCATTTACAATTCCAACTAAGAGAGGCATATGCTACAATTCATATGCAATCATTCACAATTCTATCTAAGTGTGGCACATGCTATCATTTACAATTGCAACTAGGTGAGGGATATGCTACCAATCATATGCTATCTTTCACAATTCCATCCAAGTGTGGCACATGCGACCAATCATATGCTATCATTCACAATTCCATCAAAGTGTGGCGCATGCTATCATTTACAATTCCATCTAAGTGTGGGTCATGCTATGATGTACAATTCCAACTAAGAGAGGAATATGCTACCAATCATATGCTATCATTCACAATTCTATCTAAGGGTGGTGCATGCTATCATTTACAATTACAACTAGGTGAATGATATGCTACCAATCATATGCTATCATTTACAATTCCAACTAAGTGTGGCACATGCAACCAATCGTATGCTATCATTCACAATTTCATCTAAGTGTGGCACATGCTTTCATTTACAATTTCAACTAGATGAGGGATAGGCTACCAATCGAATGCTATCTTTCACAATTCCATTGAAGTGTGGCGCATGCTATCAGTTACAATTCCATCTAAGTGTGGGACATGCTATGATTTAAAATTCCATCTAAGAATGGCACATGCTATCATTCACATTTCCATCTAAGTGTGGCACATGCTTTCATTTACAATTCCATCTAAGTGTGGCACATGCTATCATTCACAATTCCATCTAAGTGTGGTACATGCTATGATTTAAAATTCCATCTAAGAGTGGCACATGCCATCATTCACATTTCCATCTAAGTGTGGCACATGCTTTCATTTACAATTCCAACTAGATGAGGGATAGGCTACCAATCGTATGCTATCATTCACAATTCCATCTAAGTGTGGTGCATGCTATCATTTACAATTCCATATAAGTGTGGCACATGCTATCATTCACAATTCCATCTAAGTGTGGCACATGCAACCAATCGTATGCTATCATTCACAATTACATCTAAGTGTGGCACATGCTATCTTTTACAATTCCAACTAAGTGAGGGATATGGTACCAATCATATGCTATCATTCACAATTCCATCTAAGTGTGTCACATGTTATCATTCACAATTCTATCTATGTGTGGCACATGCTATCATTTACAATTCCAACTAAGTGTGGCACATGCTATCATTCACAATTCCATCTAAGTGTGGCACATGCAACCAATCATATGCTATCATTCACAATTCCATCTAAGTGTGGCACATTATATCATTAACAATTCTATCTATGTGTGGCACATGCTATCATTTACAATTCCATCTAAGTGTGGCACATGCTATCATTCACAATTCCATCTAAGTGTGGCACATGCTATCATTCACAATTCCATCTAAGTGTGGCACATGCAACCAATCGTATGCTATCATTCACATTTACATCTAAGTGTGGCACATGCTTTCATTTACAATTCCAACTAAGAGAGGCATATGCTACAATTCATATGCAATCATTCACAATTCTATCTAAGTGTGGCACATGCTATCATTTACAATTGCAACTAGGTGAGGGATATGCTACCAATCATATGCTATCTTTCACAATTCCATCCAAGTGTGGCACATGCGACCAATCATATGCTATCATTCACAATTCCATCAAAGTGTGGCGCATGCTATCATTTACAATTCCATCTAAGTGTGGGTCATGCTATGATGTACAATTCCAACTAAGAGAGGAATATGCTACCAATCATATTCTATCATTCACAATTCTATCTAAGGGTGGTGCATGCTATCATTTACAATTACAACTAGGTGAATGATATGCTACCAATCATATGCTATCATTTACAATTCCAACTAAGTGTGGCACATGCAACCAATCGTATGCTATCATTCACAATTCCATGTAAGTGTGGCACATGCTATCATTTACAATTTCAACTAGATGAGGGATAGGCTACCAATCGTATGCTATCTTTCACAATTCCATTGAAGTGTGGCGCATGCTATCAGTTACAATTCCATTGAAGTGTGGCGCATGCTATCAGTTACAATTCCATCTAAGTGTGGGACATGCTATGATTTAAAATTCCATCTAAGAATGGCACATGCTATCATTCACATTTCCATCTAAGTGTGGCACATGCTTTCATTTACAATTCCAACTAAGAGAGGGATATTCTACCAATTATATGCTATCATTCACAATTCTATCTAAGTGTGGTGCATGCTATCATTTACTATTCCAACAAGATGAGGGATATGCTACCAATCAAATGCTATCATTCACAATTCCATTCAAGTGAGGGATATGCAACTAATCATATGATATCCTTCACAATTCCATCTAAGTGTGGCGCATGCTTTCATTTACAATTGCAACTAAGAGAGGGATATGCCACCAATCATATGCAATCATTCACAATTCTATCTCAGTGTGGCGCATGCGTTCATTTACAGTTCCAACTAAGAGAGGGATATGCTACCAATCATATGCTATCATTCACAATTCCATCTAAGTGTGGCACATGCTATCATTCACAATTCTACTTGTGTGTGGCACATGCTATCATTTACAATTCCAACTAAGTGTGGCACATGCTATCATTCGCAAGTCCATCTAAGTGTGGCACATGCTATCATTCACAATTCCATCTAAGTTTGGCACATGCTATCATTCACAATTCCATCTAAGTGTGGGACATGCTATGATTTACAATTCCATCTAAGAGTGGCACATGCTATAATTCACAATTCCAACTAAGAGTGGGATATGCTACCAATCATCTGCAATCATTGACAATTCCATCTAAGTGTGGCACATGCAACCAATCGTATGCTATCATTCACAATTCCATCTAAGTGTGGCACATGCTATCATTAACAATTCTACTTGTGTGTGGCACATGCTATCATTTACAATTCCAACTAAGTGTGGCACATGCTATCATTCGCAATTCCATCTAAGTGTGGTACATGCTATGATTTAAAATTCCATCTAAGAGTGGCACATGCTATCATTCACATTTCCATCTAAGTGTGGTGTATGCTATCATTTAAAATTCCAACAAGGTGAGGGATATCCTACCAATCATATGCAATCATTCAGAATTCTATCTAAGTGTGGCACATGCTTTCATTTACAATTCCAACTAAGAGAGGGATATGCTACCAATCATATGCTCTCATTCACAATTCCATCTAAGTGTGGCACATGCAACCAATTGTATGCTATCATTCACAATTCCATCTAAGTGTGGCACATGCTATCATTCACAATTCTATCTAAGTGTGGCACATGGTATCATTTACAATTCCAACTAAGTGAGGGATATGCTACTAATTATATGCAATCATTCACAATTCCATCTAAGTGTGGCACATGCAACCGATCGTATGTTATAATTCAAAATTAAATCTACGTTTGACGCATGCTTTCATTTACAATTCGATCCAAGTGTGGCACATGCTATCATTTACAATTCCATATAAGTGTGGCACATGCTATCATTCACAATTCCATTGAAGTGTGGCGCATGCTATCAGTTACAATTCCATTGAAGTGTGGCGCATGCTATCAGTTACAATTCCATCTAAGTGTGGGACATGCTATGATTTAAAATTCCATCTAAGAATGGCACATGCTATCATTCACATTTCCATCTAAGTGTGGCACATGCTTTCATTTACAATTCCAACTAAGAGAGGGATATTCTACCAATTATATGCTATCATTCACAATTCTATCTAAGTGTGGTGCATGCTATCATTTACTATTCCAACAAGATGAGGGATATGCTACCAATCAAATGCTATCATTCACAATTCCATTCAAGTGAGGGATATGCAACTAATCATATGATATCCTTCACAATTCCATCTAAGTGTGGCGCATGCTTTCATTTACAATTGCAACTAAGAGAGGGATATGCCACCAATCATATGCAATCATTCACAATTCTATCTCAGTGTGGCGCATGCGTTCATTTACAGTTCCAACTAAGAGTGGGATATGCTACCAATCATATGCTATCATTCACAATTCCATCTAAGTGTGGCACATGCTATCATTCACAATTCTACTTGTGTGTGGCACATGCTATCATTTACAATTCCAACTAAGTGTGGCACATGCTATCATTCGCAAGTACATCTAAGTGTGGCACATGCTATCATTCACAATTCCATCTAGGTTTGGCACATGCTATCATTCACAATTCCATCTAAGTGTGGGACATGCTATGATTTACAATTCCATCTAAGAGTGGCACATGCTATAATTCACAATTCCAACTAAGAGTGGGATATGCTACCAATCATCTGCAATCATTGACAATTCCATCTAAGTGTGGCACATGCAACCAATCGTATGCTATCATTCACAATTCCATCTAAGTGTGGCACATGCTATCATTAACAATTCTACTTGTGTGTGGCACATGCTATCATTTACAATTCCATCTAATTGTGGTGTATGCTATCATTTACAATTCCAACAAGGTGAGGGATATGCTACCAATCATATGCTCTCATTCACAATTCCATCTAAGTGTGGCACATGCAACCAATTGTATGCTATCATTCACAATTCCATCTAAGTGTGGCACATGCTATCATTCACAATTCTATCTAAGTGTGGCACATGGTATCATTTACAATTCCAACTAAGAGAGGGATATGCTACCAATCATATGCTCTCATTCACAATTCCATCTAAGTGTGGCACATGCAACCAATTGTATGCTATCATTCACAATTCCATCTAAGTGTGGCACATGCTATCATTCACAATTCTATCTAAGTGTGGCACATGGTATCATTTACAATTCCAACTAAGTGAGGGATATGCTACTAATTATATGCAATCATTCACAATTCCATCTAAGTGTGGCACATGCAACCGATCGTATGTTATAATTCAAAATTAAATCTAAGTTTGACGCATGCTTTCATTTACAATTCCATCCAAGTGTGGCACATGCTATCATTTACAATTCCATATAAGTGTGGCACATGCTATCATTCACAATTCCATCTAAGTGTGGCACATGCAACCAATCGTATGCTATCATTCACAATTCCATCTAAGTGTGGCACATGCTATCTTTTACAATTCCAACTAAGTGAGGGATATGCTACCAATCATATGCTATCATGCACAATTCTATTTTAGTGCGACGCTTGCTTTCATTTACAATTCCAACTAAGAGAGGGATATGCTACCAATCATATGCAACCATTCCGATTTCTATCTAGGTGTGGCACATGCTTTCATTTACAATTCCATCTAAGAGAGGGATATGCTACCGATCGTATGCTATCATTCACAATTCCATCTAAGTGTGGCACATGCTATCTTTTACAATTCCAACTAAGTGAGGGATATGGTACCAATCATATGCTATCATGCACAATTCTATCTTAGTGTGGCACTTGCTTTCATTTACAATTCCAACTAAGAGAGGGATATGCTACCAATCATATGCAATCATTCAGATTGCTATCTAAGTGTGGAACATGCTTTCATTTACAATTCCATCTAAGAGAGGGATATGCTACCGATCGTATGCTATCATTCACAATTCCATCTAAGTGTGTCACATGTTATCATTCACAATTCTATCTATGTGTGGCACATGCTATCATTTACAATTCCATCTAAGTGTGGCACATGCAACCAATCATATGCTATCATTCACAATTCCATCTAAGTGTGGCACATATATCATTCACAATTCTATCTATGTGTGGCACATGCTATCATTTACAATTCCATCTAAGTGTGGCACATGCAACCAATCGTATGCTATCATTCACAATTACATCTAAGTGTGGCACATGCTTTCATTTACAATTCCAACTAAGAGAGGCATATGCTACAATTCATATGCAATCATTCACAATTCTATCTAAGTGTGGCACATGCTATCATTTACAATTCCATCTAAGAGAGGGATATGCTACCAATCGTATGCTATCATTCACAATTCCATCTAAGTGTGGCACATGTTATCATTCACAATTACAACTAGGTGAATGATATACTACCAATCATATGCTATCATTTACAATTCCAACTAAGTGTGGCACATGCAACCAATCGTATGCTATCATTCACAATTCCATGTAAGTGTGGCACATGCTTTCATTTACAATTCCAACTAGATGAGGGATAGGCTACCAATCGTATGCTATCATTCACAATTCCATCTAAGTGTGGCGCATGCTATCATTTACAATTCCATATAAGTGTGGCACATGCTATCATTTACAATTCCAACTAAGTGAGGGATATGGTACCAATCATATGCTATCATTCACAATTCCATCTAAGTGTGTCACATGTTATCATTCACAATTCTATCTATGTGTGGCACATGCTATCATTTACAATTCCAACTAAGTGTGGCACATGCTATCATTCACAATTCCATCTAAGTGTGGCACAAGCAACCAATCATATGCTATCATTCACAATTCCATCTAAGTGTGGCACATTATATCATTCACAATTCTACCTATGTGTGGCACATGCTATCATTTACAATTCCATCTAAGTGTGGCACATGCTATCATTCACAATTCCATCTAAGTGTGGCACATGCTATCATTCACAATTCCATCTAAGTGTGGCACATGCAACCAATCGCATGCTATCATTCACAATTACATCTAAGTGTGGCACATGCTTTCATTTACAATTCCAACTAAGAGAGGCATATGCTACAATTCATATGCAATCATTCACAATTCTATCTAAGTGTGGCACATGCTATCATTTACAATTGCAACTAGGTGAGGGATATGCTACCAATCATATGCTATCTTTCACAATTCCATCCAAGTGTGGCACATGCGACCAATCATATGCTATCATTCACAATTCCATCAAAGTGTGGCGCATGCTATCATTTACAATTCCATCTAAGTGTGGGTCATGCTATGATGTACAATTCCAACTAAGAGAGGAATATGCTACCAATCATATGCTATCATTCACAATTCTATCTAAGGGTGGTGCATGCTATCATTTACAATTACAACTAGGTGAATGATATGCTACCAATCATATGCTATCATTTACAATTCCAACTAAGTGTGGCACATGCAACCAATCGTATGCTATCATTCACAATTTCATCTAAGTGTGGCACATGCTTTCATTTACAATTTCAACTAGATGAGGGATAGGCTACCAATCGAATGCTATCTTTCACAATTCCATTGAAGTGTGGCGCATGCTATCAGTTACAATTCCATCTAAGTGTGGGACATGCTATGATTTAAAATTCCATCTAAGAATGGCACATGCTATCATTCACATTTCCATCTAAGTGTGGCACATGCTTTCATTTACAATTCCATCTAAGTGTGGCACATGCTATCATTCACAATTCCATCTAAGTGTGGTACATGCTATGATTTAAAATTCCATCTAAGAGTGGCACATGCCATCATTCACATTTCCATCTAAGTGTGGCACATGCTTTCATTTACAATTCCAACTAGATGAGGGATAGGCTACCAATCGTATGCTATCATTCACAATTCCATCTAAGTGTGGTGCATGCTATCATTTACAATTCCATATAAGTGTGGCACATGCTATCATTCACAATTCCATCTAAGTGTGGCACATGCAACCAATCGTATGCTATCATTCACAAT
This sequence comes from Ambystoma mexicanum, assembly GCF_040938575.1. Lineage (NCBI taxonomy): Eukaryota > Metazoa > Chordata > Amphibia > Caudata > Ambystomatidae > Ambystoma > Ambystoma mexicanum. Next base: position 1,389,873,899 of record NC_090933.1, on the reverse strand, counting down.
TACATCTAAGTGTGGCACATGCTATCTTTTACAATTCCAACTAAGTGAGGGATATGGTACCAATCATATGCTATCATTCACAATTCCATCTAAGTGTGTCACATGTTATCATTCACAATTCTATCTATGTGTGGCACATGCTATCATTTACAATTCCAACTAAGTGTGGCACATGCTATCATTCACAATTCCATCTAAGTGTGGCACATGCAACCAATCATATGCTATCATTCACAATTCCATCTAAGTGTGGCACATTATATCATTAACAATTCTATCTATGTGTGGCACATGCTATCATTTACAATTCCATCTAAGTGTGGCACATGCTATCATTCACAATTCCATCTAAGTGTGGCACATGCTATCATTCACAATTCCATCTAAGTGTGGCACATGCAACCAATCGTATGCTATCATTCACATTTACATCTAAGTGTGGCACATGCTTTCATTTACAATTCCAACTAAGAGAGGCATATGCTACAATTCATATGCAATCATTCACAATTCTATCTAAGTGTGGCACATGCTATCATTTACAATTGCAACTAGGTGAGGGATATGCTACCAATCATATGCTATCTTTCACAATTCCATCCAAGTGTGGCACATGCGACCAATCATATGCTATCATTCACAATTCCATCAAAGTGTGGCGCATGCTATCATTTACAATTCCATCTAAGTGTGGGTCATGCTATGATGTACAATTCCAACTAAGAGAGGAATATGCTACCAATCATATTCTATCATTCACAATTCTATCTAAGGGTGGTGCATGCTATCATTTACAATTACAACTAGGTGAATGATATGCTACCAATCATATGCTATCATTTACAATTCCAACTAAGTGTGGCACATGCAACCAATCGTATGCTATCATTCACAATTCCATGTAAGTGTGGCACATGCTATCATTTACAATTTCAACTAGATGAGGGATAGGCTACCAATCGTATGCTATCTTTCACAATTCCATTGAAGTGTGGCGCATGCTATCAGTTACAATTCCATTGAAGTGTGGCGCATGCTATCAGTTACAATTCCATCTAAGTGTGGGACATGCTATGATTTAAAATTCCATCTAAGAATGGCACATGCTATCATTCACATTTCCATCTAAGTGTGGCACATGCTTTCATTTACAATTCCAACTAAGAGAGGGATATTCTACCAATTATATGCTATCATTCACAATTCTATCTAAGTGTGGTGCATGCTATCATTTACTATTCCAACAAGATGAGGGATATGCTACCAATCAAATGCTATCATTCACAATTCCATTCAAGTGAGGGATATGCAACTAATCATATGATATCCTTCACAATTCCATCTAAGTGTGGCGCATGCTTTCATTTACAATTGCAACTAAGAGAGGGATATGCCACCAATCATATGCAATCATTCACAATTCTATCTCAGTGTGGCGCATGCGTTCATTTACAGTTCCACCTAAGAGAGGGATATGCTACCAATCATATGCTATCATTCACAATTCCATCTAAGTGTGGCACATGCTATCATTCACAATTCTACTTGTGTGTGGCACATGCTATCATTTACAATTCCAACTAAGTGTGGCACATGCTATCATTCGCAAGTCCATCTAAGTGTGGCACATGCTATCATTCACAATTCCATCTAAGTTTGGCACATGCTATCATTCACAATTCCATCTAAGTGTGGGACATGCTATGATTTACAATTCCATCTAAGAGTGGCACATGCTATAATTCACAATTCCAACTAAGAGTGGGATATGCTACCAATCATCTGCAATCATTGACAATTCCATCTAAGTGTGGCACATGCAACCAATCGTATGCTATCATTCACAATTCCATCTAAGTGTGGCACATGCTATCATTAACAATTCTACTTGTGTGTGGCACATGCTATCATTTACAATTCCAACTAAGTGTGGCACATGCTATCATTCGCAATTCCATCTAAGTGTGGTACATGCTATGATTTAAAATTCCATCTAAGAGTGGCACATGCTATCATTCACATTTCCATCTAAGTGTGGTGTATGCTATCATTTAAAATTCCAACAAGGTGAGGGATATGCTACCAATCATATGCAATCATTCAGAATTCTATCTAAGTGTGGCACATGCTTTCATTTACAATTCCAACTAAGAGAGGGATATGCTACCAATCATATGCTCTCATTCACAATTCCATCTAAGTGTGGCACATGCAACCAATTGTATGCTATCATTCACAATTCCATCTAAGTGTGGCACATGCTATCATTCACAATTCTATCTAAGTGTGGCACATGGTATCATTTACAATTCCAACTAAGTGAGGGATATGCTACTAATTATATGCAATCATTCACAATTCCATCTAAGTGTGGCACATGCAACCGATCGTATGTTATAATTCAAAATTAAATCTACGTTTGACGCATGCTTTCATTTACAATTCGATCCAAGTGTGGCACATGCTATCATTTACAATTCCATATAAGTGTGGCACATGCTATCATTCACAATTCCATTGAAGTGTGGCGCATGCTATCAGTTACAATTCCATTGAAGTGTGGCGCATGCTATCAGTTACAATTCCATCTAAGTGTGGGACATGCTATGATTTAAAATTCCATCTAAGAATGGCACATGCTATCATTCACATTTCCATCTAAGTGTGGCACATGCTTTCATTTACAATTCCAACTAAGAGAGGGATATTCTACCAATTATATGCTATCATTCACAATTCTATCTAAGTGTGGTGCATGCTATCATTTACTATTCCAACAAGATGAGGGATATGCTACCAATCAAATGCTATCATTCACAATTCCATTCAAGTGAGGGATATGCAACTAATCATATGATATCCTTCACAATTCCATCTAAGTGTGGCGCATGCTTTCATTTACAATTGCAACTAAGAGAGGGATATGCCACCAATCATATGCAATCATTCACAATTCTATCTCAGTGTGGCGCATGCGTTCATTTACAGTTCCAACTAAGAGTGGGATATGCTACCAATCATATGCTATCATTCACAATTCCATCTAAGTGTGGCACATGCTATCATTCACAATTCTACTTGTGTGTGGCACATGCTATCATTTACAATTCCAACTAAGTGTGGCACATGCTATCATTCGCAAGTACATCTAAGTGTGGCACATGCTATCATTCACAATTCCATCTAGGTTTGGCACATGCTATCATTCACAATTCCATCTAAGTGTGGGACATGCTATGATTTACAATTCCATCTAAGAGTGGCACATGCTATAATTCACAATTCCAACTAAGAGTGGGATATGCTACCAATCATCTGCAATCATTGACAATTCCATCTAAGTGTGGCACATGCAACCAATCGTATGCTATCATTCACAATTCCATCTAAGTGTGGCACATGCTATCATTAACAATTCTACTTGTGTGTGGCACATGCTATCATTTACAATTCCATCTAATTGTGGTGTATGCTATCATTTACAATTCCAACAAGGTGAGGGATATGCTACCAATCATATGCTCTCATTCACAATTCCATCTAAGTGTGGCACATGCAACCAATTGTATGCTATCATTCACAATTCCATCTAAGTGTGGCACATGCTATCATTCACAATTCTATCTAAGTGTGGCACATGGTATCATTTACAATTCCAACTAAGAGAGGGATATGCTACCAATCATATGCTCTCATTCACAATTCCATCTAAGTGTGGCACATGCAACCAATTGTATGCTATCATTCACAATTCCATCTAAGTGTGGCACATGCTATCATTCACAATTCTATCTAAGTGTGGCACATGGTATCATTTACAATTCCAACTAAGTGAGGGATATGCTACTAATTATATGCAATCATTCACAATTCCATCTAAGTGTGGCACATGCAACCGATCGTATGTTATAATTCAAAATTAAATCTAAGTTTGACGCATGCTTTCATTTACAATTCCATCCAAGTGTGGCACATGCTATCATTTACAATTCCATATAAGTGTGGCACATGCTATCATTCACAATTCCATCTAAGTGTGGCACATGCAACCAATCGTATGCTATCATTCACAATTCCATCTAAGTGTGGCACATGCTATCTTTTACAATTCCAACTAAGTGAGGGATATGCTACCAATCATATGCTATCATGCACAATTCTATTTTAGTGCGACGCTTGCTTTCATTTACAATTCCAACTAAGAGAGGGATATGCTACCAATCATATGCAACCATTCCGATTTCTATCTAGGTGTGGCACATGCTTTCATTTACAATTCCATCTAAGAGAGGGATATGCTACCGATCGTATGCTATCATTCACAATTCCATCTAAGTGTGGCACATGCTATCTTTTACAATTCCAACTAAGTGAGGGATATGGTACCAATCATATGCTATCATGCACAATTCTATCTTAGTGTGGCACTTGCTTTCATTTACAATTCCAACTAAGAGAGGGATATGCTACCAATCATATGCAATCATTCAGATTGCTATCTAAGTGTGGAACATGCTTTCATTTACAATTCCATCTAAGAGAGGGATATGCTACCGATCGTATGCTATCATTCACAATTCCATCTAAGTGTGTCACATGTTATCATTCACAATTCTATCTATGTGTGGCACATGCTATCATTTACAATTCCATCTAAGTGTGGCACATGCAACCAATCATATGCTATCATTCACAATTCCATCTAAGTGTGGCACATATATCATTCACAATTCTATCTATGTGTGGCACATGCTATCATTTACAATTCCATCTAAGTGTGGCACATGCAACCAATCGTATGCTATCATTCACAATTACATCTAAGTGTGGCACATGCTTTCATTTACAATTCCAACTAAGAGAGGCATATGCTACAATTCATATGCAATCATTCACAATTCTATCTAAGTGTGGCACATGCTATCATTTACAATTCCAACTAGGTGAGGGATATGCTACCAATCATATGCTATCTTTCACAATTCCATCCAAGTGTGGCAACACGACCAATCGTATGCTATCATTCACAATTCCATCAAAGTGTGGTGCATGCTATCATTTACAATTCCATCTAAGTGTGGGACATGCTATGATGTACAATTCCAATATGATATGCTACCAATCATATGCTATCATTCACAATTCTATCTAAGGGTGGTGCATGCTATCATTTACAATTACAACTAGGTGAATGATATGCTACCAATCATATGCTATCATTTACAATTCCAACTAAGTGTGGCACATGCAACCAATCGTATGCTATCATTCACAATTCCATGTAAGTGTGGCACATGCTTTCATTTACAATTTCAACTAGATGAGGGATAGGCTACCAATCGTATGCTATCTTTCACAATTCCATCGAAGTGTGGCGCATGCTATCATTTACAATTCCATCTAAGTGTGGGACATGCTATGATTTAAAATTCCATCTAAGAATGGCACATGCTATCATTCACCTTTCCATCTAAGTGTGGCACATGCTTTCATTTACAATTTCAACTAAGAGAGGGATATTCTACCAATTAGATGCTATCATTCACAATTCTACCTGTGTGTGGCACATGCTATCATTTACAATTCCAACTAAGTGTGGCACATACTATCATTTACAATTCCATCTAAGTGTGGCACATGCTATCATTCACAATTCCATCTAAGTGTGGTACATGCTATGATTTAAAATTCCATCTAAGTGTGGCACATGCTTTCATTTACAATTCCAACTAAGAGAGGGATATGCTACCAATCATATGCTCTCATTCACAATTCCATCTAAGTGTGGCACATGCAACCAATTGTATGCTATCATTCACAATTCCATCTAAGTGTGGCACATGCATTCATTCACAATTCTATCTAAGTGTGGCACATGGTATAATTTACAATTCCAACTAAGTGAGGGATATGCTACTAATTATATGCAATCATTCACAATTCCATCTAAGTGTGGCACATGCAACCGATCGTATGTTATCATTCACAATTAAATCTAAGTTTGACGCATGCTTTCATTTACAATTCCATCCAAGTGTGGCACATGCTATCATATACAATTCCATATAAGTGTGGCACATGCTATCATTCACAATTCCATCTAAGTGTGGCACATGCAATCAATTGTATGCTATGATTCACAATTCCATCTAAGTGTGGCACATGCTATCTTTTACAATTCCAACTAAGTGAGGGATATGCTACCAATCATATGCTATCATGCACAATTCTATCTTAGTGCGACGCTTGCTTTCATTTACAATTCCAACTAAGAGAGGGATATGCTACCAATCATATGCAACCATTCCGATGTCTATCTAGGTGTGACACATGCTTTCATTTACAATTCCATCTAAGAGAGGGATATGCTACCGATCGTATGCTATCATTCACAATTCCATCTAAGTGTGGCACATGTTATCATTCACAATTACAACTAGGTGAATGATATGCTACCAATCATATGCTATCATTCACAATCCCAACTAAGTGTGGCACATACAACCAATTGTATGCTATCATTCACAATTCCATGTAAGTGTGGCACATGCTTTCATTTACAATTCCAACTAGATGAGGGATAGGCTACCAATCGTATGCTATCATTCACAATTCCATCAAAGTGTGGCGCATGGTATCATTTACAATTACATATAAGTGTGGCACATGCTATCATTCACAATTCCATCTAAGTGTGGCACATGCAACCAATCGTATGCTATCATTCACAATTCCATTTAAGTGTGGCACATGCTATCTTTTACAATTCCAACTAAGTGAGGGATATGGTACCAATCATATGCTATCATGCACAATTCTATCTTAGTGTGGCGCTTGCTTTCATTTACAATTCCAACTAAGAGAGGGATATGCTACCAATCATATGCAATCATTCAGATTGCTATCTAAGTGTGGCACATGCTTTCATTTACAATTCCATCTAAGAGAGGGATATGCTACCGATCGTATGCTATCATTCACAATTCCATCTAAGTGTGTCACATGTTATCATTCACAATTCTATCTATGTGTGGCACATGCTATCATTTACAATTCCAACTAAGTGTGGCACATGCTATCATTCACAATTCCATCTAAGTGTGGCACATGCAACCAATCATATGCTATCATTCACAATTCCATCTAAGTGTGTCACATGTTATCATTCACAATTCTATCTATGTGTGGCACATGCTATCATTTACAATTCCAACTAAGTGTGGCACATGCTATCATTTACAATTCCATCTAAGTGTGGCACATGCTATCATTCACAATTCCATCTAAGTATGGCACATGCTATCATTCACAATTCCATCTAAGTGTGGCACATGCTATCATTCACAATTCCATTGAAGTGTGGCGCATGCTATCAGTTACAATTCCATTGAAGTGTGGCGCATGCTATCAGTTACAATTCCATCTAAGTGTGGGACATGCTATGATTTAAAATTCCATCTAAGAATGGCACATGCTATCATTCACATTTCCATCTAAGTGTGGCACATGCTTTCATTTACAATTCCAACTAAGAGAGGGATATTCTACCAATTATATGCTATCATTCACAATTCTATCTAAGTGTGGTGCATGCTATCATTTACTATTCCAACAAGATGAGGGATATGCTACCAATCAAATGCTATCATTCACAATTCCATTCAAGTGAGGGATATGCAACTAATCATATGATATCCTTCACAATTCCATCTAAGTGTGGCGCATGCTTTCATTTACAATTGCAACTAAGAGAGGGATATGCCACCAATCATATGCAATCATTCACAATTCTATCTCAGTGTGGCGCATGCGTTCATTTACAGTTCCAACTAAGAGAGGGATATGCTACCAATCATATGCTATCATTCACAATTCCATCTAAGTGTGGCACATGCTATCATTCACAATTCTACTTGTGTGTGGCACATGCTATCATTTACAATTCCAACTAAGTGTGGCACATGCTATCATTCGCAAGTACATCTAAGTGTGGCACATGCTATCATTCACAATTCCATCTAGGTTTGGCACATGCTATCATTCACAATTCCATCTAAGTGTGGGACATGCTATGATTTACAATTCCATCTAAGAGTGGCACATGCTATAATTCACAATTCCAACTAAGAGTGGGATATGCTACCAATTATCTGCAATCATTGACAATTCCATCTAAGTGTGGCACATGCAACCAATCGTATGCTATCATTCACAATTCCATCTAAGTGTGGCACATGCTATCATTAACAATTCTACTTGTGTGTGGCACATGCTATCATTTACAATTCCATCTAATTGTGGTGTATGCTATCATTTACAATTCCAACAAGGTGAGGGATATGCTACCAATCATATGCAATCATTCAGAATTCTATCTAAGTGTGGCACATGCTTTCATTTACAATTCCAACTAAGAGAGGGATATGCTACCAATCATATGCTCTCATTCACAATTCCATCTAAGTGTGGCACATGCAACCAATTGTATGCTATCATTCACAATTCCATCTAAGTGTGGCACATGCTATCATTCACAATTCTATCTAAGTGTGGCACATGGTATCATTTACAATTCCAACTAAGTGAGGGATATGCTACTAATTATATGCAATCATTCACAATTCCATCTAAGTGTGGCACATGCAACCGATCGTATGTTATAATTCAAAATTAAATCTAAGTTTGACGCATGCTTTCATTTACAATTCCATCCAAGTGTGGCACATGCTATCATTTACAATTCCATATAAGTGTGGCACATGCTATCATTCACAATTCCATCTAAGTGTGGCACATGCAACCAATCGTATGCTATCATTCACAATTCCATCTAAGTGTGGCACATGCTATCTTTTACAATTCCAACTAAGTGAGGGATATGCTACCAATCATATGCTATCATGCACAATTCTATTTTAGTGCGACGCTTGCTTTCATTTACAATTCCAACTAAGAGAGGGATATGCTACCAATCATATGCAACCATTCCGATTTCTATCTAGGTGTGGCACATGCTTTCATTTACAATTCCATCTAAGAGAGGGATATGCTACCGATCGTATGCTATCATTCACAATTCCATCTAAGTGTGGCACATGCTATCTTTTACAATTCCAGGGATATGCTACCAATCATATGCAATCATTCAGATTGCTATCTAAGTGTGGAACATGCTTTCATTTACAATTCCATCTAAGAGAGGGATATGCTACCGATCGTATGCTATCATTCACAATTCCATCTAAGTGTGTCACATGTTATCATTCACAATTCTATCTATGTGTGGCACATGCTATCATTTACAATTCCAACTAAGTGTGGCACATGCTATCATTCACAATTCCATCTAAGTGTGGCACATGCAACCAATCATATGCTATCATTCACAATTCCATCTAAGTGTGGCACATATATCATTCACAATTCTATCTATGTGTGGCACATGCTATCATTTACAATTCCATCTAAGTGTGGCACATGCAACCAATCGTATGCTATCATTCACAATTACATCTAAGTGTGGCACATGCTTTCATTTACAATTCCAACTAAGAGAGGCATATGCTACAATTCATATGCAATCATTCACAATTCTATCTAAGTGTGGCACATGCTATCATTTACAATTCCAACTAGGTGAGGGATATGCTACCAATCATATGCTATCTTTCACAATTCCATCCAAGTGTGGCAACACGACCAATCGTATGCTATCATTCACAATTCCATCAAAGTGTGGCGCATGCTATCATTTACAATTCCATCTAAGTGTGGGACATGCTATGATGTACAATTCCAATATGATATGCTACCAATCATATGCTATCATTCACAATTCTATCTAAGGGTGGTGCATGCTATCATTTACAATTACAACTAGGTGAATGATATGCTACCAATCATATGCTATCATTTACAATTCCAACTAAGTGTGGCACATGCAACCAATCGTATGCTATCATTCACAATTCCATGTAAGTGTGGCACATGCTTTCATTTACAATTTCAACTAGATGAGGGATAGGCTACCAATCGTATGCTATCTTTCACAATTCCATCGAAGTGTGGCGCATGCTATCATTTACAATTCCATCTAAGTGTGGGACATGCTATGATTTAAAATTCCATCTAAGAATGGCACATGCTATCATTCACCTTTCCATCTAAGTGTGGCACATGCTTTCATTTACAATTTCAACTAAGAGAGGGATATTCTACCAATTAGATGCTATCATTCACAATTCTACCTGTGTGTGGCACATGCTATCATTTACAATTCCAACTAAGTGTGGCACATACTATCATTTACAATTCCATCTAAGTGTGGCACATGCTATCATTCACAATTCCATCTAAGTGTGGTACATGCTATGATTTAAAATTCCATCTAAGTGTGGCACATGCTTTCATTTACAATTCCAACTAAGAGAGGGATATGCTACCAATCATATGCTCTCATTCACAATTCCATCTAAGTGTGGCACATGCAACCAATTGTATGCTATCATTCACAATTCCATCTAAGTGTGGCACATGCATTCATTCACAATTCTATCTAAGTGTGGCACATGGTATAATTTACAATTCCAACTAAGTGAGGGATATGCTACTAATTATATGCAATCATTCACAATTCCATCTAAGTGTGGCACATGCAACCGATCGTATGTTATCATTCACAATTAAATCTAAGTTTGACGCATGCTTTCATTTACAATTCCATCCAAGTGTGGCACATGCTATCATATACAATTCCATATAAGTGTGGCACATGCTATCATTCACAATTCCATCTAAGTGTGGCACATGCAATCAATTGTATGCTATCATTCACAATTCCATCTAAGTGTGGCACATGCTATCTTTTACAATTCCAACTAAGTGAGGGATATGCTACCAATCATATGCTATCATGCACAATTCTATCTTAGTGCGACGCTTGCTTTCATTTACAATTCCAACTAAGAGAGGGATATGCTACCAATCATATGCAACCATTCCGATGTCTATCTAGGTGTGACACATGCTTTCATTTACAATTCCATCTAAGAGAGGGATATGCTACCGATCGTATGCTATCATTCACAATTCCATCTAAGTGTGGCACATGTTATCATTCACAATTACAACTAGGTGAATGATATGCTACCAATCATATGCTATCATTCACAATCCCAACTAAGTGTGGCACATACAACCAATTGTATGCTATCATTCACAATTCCATGTAAGTGTGGCACATGCTTTCATTTACAATTCCAACTAGATGAGGGATAGGCTACCAATCGTATGCTATCATTCACAATTCCATCAAAGTGTGGCGCATGGTATCATTTACAATTACATATAAGTGTGGCACATGCTATCATTCACAATTCCATCTAAGTGTGGCACATGCAACCAATCGTATGCTATCATTCACAATTCCATTTAAGTGTGGCACATGCTATCTTTTACAATTCCAACTAAGTGAGGGATATGGTACCAATCATATGCTATCATGCACAATTCTATCTTAGTGTGGCGCTTGCTTTCATTTACAATTCCAACTAAGAGAGGGATATGCTACCAATCATATGCAATCATTCAGATTGCTATCTAAGTGTGGCACATGCTTTCATTTACAATTCCATCTAAGAGAGGGATATGCTACCGATCGTATGCTATCATTCACAATTCCATCTAAGTGTGTCACATGTTATCATTCACAATTCTATCTATGTGTGGCACATGCTATCATTTACAATTCCAACTAAGTGTGGCACATGCTATCATTCACAATTCCATCTAAGTGTGGCACATGCAACCAATCATATGCTATCATTCACAATTCCATCTAAGTGTGTCACATGTTATCATTCACAATTCTATCTATGTGTGGCACATGCTATCATTTACAATTCCAACTAAGTGTGGCACATGCTATCATTTACAATTCCATCTAAGTGTGGCACATGCTATCATTCACAATTCCATCTAAGTATGGCACATGCTATCATTCACAATTCCATCTAAGTGTGGCACATGCAACCAATCGTATGCTATCATTCACAATTACATCTAAGTGTGGCACATGCTTTCATTTACAATTCCAACTAAGAGAGGCATATGCTACAATTCAAATGCAATCATTCACAATTCTATCTAAGTGTGGCACATGCTATCATTTACATTTCCAACTAGGTGAGGGATATGCTACCAATCATATGCTATCTTTCACAATTCCATCCAAGTGTGGCACAACGACCAATCGTATGCTATCATTCACAATTCCATCAAAGTGTGGCGCATGCTATCATTTACAATTTCATCTAAGTGTGGGACATGCTATGATGTACAATTCCAATATGATATGCTACCAATCATATGCTATCGTTCACAATTCTATCTAAGGGTGGTGCATGCTATCATTTACAATTACAACTAGGTGAATGATATGCTACCAATCATATGCTTTCATTTACAATTTCAACTAGATGAGGGACTAGGCTACCAATCGTATGCTATCTTTCACAATTCCATCGAAGTGTGGCACATGCTATCATTTACAATTCCATCTAAGAGAGGGATATGCTACCGATCGTATGCTATCATTCACAATTCCATCTAAGTGTGTCACATGTTATCATTCACAATTCTATCTATGTGTGGCACATGCTATCATTTACAATTCCAACTAAGTGTGGCACATGCTATCATTCACAATTCCATCTAAGTGTGGCACATGCAACCAATCATATGCTATCATTCACAATTCCATCTAAGTGTGGCACATTATATCATTCACAATTCTATCTATGTGTGGCACATGCTATCATTTACAATTCCATCTAAGTGTGGCACATGCTATCATTCACAATTCCATCTAAGTGTGGCACATGCTATCATTCACAATTCCATCTAAGTGTGGCACATGCAACCAATCGTATGCTATCATTCACAATTCCATCTAAGTGTGGCGCATGCTATCATTTACAATTCCATATAAGTGTGGCACATGCTATCATTCACAATTCCATCTAAGTGTGGCACATGCAACCAATCGTATGCTATCATTCACAATTCCATCTAAGTGTGGCACATGCTATCTTTTACAATTCCAAGTAAGTGAGGGATATGGTACCAATCATATGCTATCACTCACAATTCCATCTAAGTGTGTCACCTGTTATCATTCACAATTCTATCTATGTGTGGCACATGCTATCATTTACAATTCCAACTAAGTGTGGCACATGCTATCATTCACAATTCCATCTAAGTGTGGCACATGCAACCAATCATATGCTATCATTCACAATTCCATCTAAGTGTGGCACATTATATCATTCACAATTCTATCTATGTGTGGCACATGCTATCATTTACAAATCCATCTAAGTGTGGCACATGCTATCATTCACAATTCCATCTAAGTGTGGCACATGCTATCATTCAAAATTCCATGTAAGTGTGGCACATGCAACCAATCGTATGCTATCATTCACAATTACATCTAAGTGTGGCACATGCTTTCATTTATAATTCCAACTAAGGGAGGCATATGCTACAATTCATATGCAATCATTCACAATTCTATCTAAGTGTGGCACATGCTATCATTTACAATTGCAACTAGGTGAGGGATATGCTACCAATCATATGCTATCTTTCACAATTCCATCCAAGTGTGGCACATGCGACCAATCATATGCTATCATTCACAATTCCATCAAAGTGTGGCGCATGCTATCATTTACAATTCCATCTAAGTGTGGGTCATGCTATGATGTACAATTCCAACTAAGAGAGGAATATGCTACCAATCATATGCTATCATTCACAATTCTATCTAAGGGTGGTGCATGCTATCATTTACAATTACAACTAGGTGAATGATATGCTACCAATCATATGCTATCATTTACAATTCCAACTAAGTGTGGCACATGCAACCAATCGTATGCTATCATTCACAATTCCATCTAAGTGTGGCACATGCTTTCATTTACAATTTCAACTAGATGAGGGATAGGCTACCAATCGTATGCTATCTTTCACAATTCCATTGAAGTGTGGCGCATGCTATCAGTTACAATTCCATCTAAGTGTGGGACATGCTATGATTTAAAATTCCATCTAAGAATGGCACATGCTATCATTCACATTTCCATCTAAGTGTGGCACATGCTTTCATTTACAATTCCATCTAAGTGTGGCACATGCTATCATTCACAATTCCATCTAAGTGTGGTACATGCTATGATTTAAAATTCCATCTAAGAGTGGCACATGCCATCATTCACATTTCCATCTACGTGTTTTGCATGCTATCATTTACAATTCCAACAAGGTGAGGGATATGCTACCAATCATATGCAATCATTCAGAATTCTATCTAAGTGTGGCGCATGCTTTCATTTACAATTCCAACTAAGAGAGGGATATGCTACCAATCATATGCTCTCATTCACAATTCCATCGAAGTGTGGCGCATGCTATCATTTACAATTCCATCTAAGTGTGGGACATGCTATGATTTAAAATGCCATCTAAGAATGGCACATGCTATCATTCACATTTCCATCTAAGTGTGACACATGCTTTCATTTACAATTCCAACTAAGAGAGGGATATTCTACCAATTAGATGCTATCATTCACAATTCTACCTGTGTGTGGCACATGCTATCATTTACAATTCCAACTAAGTGTGGCACATACTATCATTTACAATTCCATCTAAGTGTGGCACATGCTATAATTCACAATTCCATCTAAGTGTGGTACATGCTATGATATAAAATTCCATCTAAGAGTGGCACATGCTATCATTCACATTTCCATCTAAGTGTGGTGCATGCTATCATTTACAATTCCAACAAGGAGAGGGATATGCTACCAATCATATGCAATCATTCAGAATTCTATCTAAGTGTGGCGCATGCTTTCATTTACAATTCCAACTAAGAGAGGGATATGCTACCAATCATATGCTCTCATTCACAATTCCATCTAAGTGTGGCACATGCAACCAATCGTATGCTATCATTCACAATTCCATCTAAGTGTGGCACATGCTATCATTCACAATTCTATCTAAGTGTGGCACATGGTATCATTTACAATTCCAACTAAGTGAGGGATATGCTACTAATTATATGCAATCATTCACAATTCCATCTAAGTGTGGCACATGCCACCGATCGTATGTTATCATTCACAATTAAATCTAAGTTTGACGCATGCTTTCATTTACAATTCCATCCAAGTGTGGCACATGCTATCATTTACAATTCCATATAAGTGTGGCACATGCTATCATTCACAATTCCAGCTAAGTGTGGCACATGCAACCAATTGTATGCTATCATTCACAATTCCATCTAAGTGTGGCACATGCTATCTTTTACAATTCCAACTAAGTGAGGGATATGCTACCAATCATATGCTATCATGCACAATTCTATCTTAGTGCGCCGCTTGCTTTCATTTACAATTCCAACTAAGAGAGGGATATGCTACCAATCATATGCAATCATTCCGATTTCTATCTAAGTGTGGCACATGCTTTCATTTACAATTCCATCTAAGAGAGGGATATGCTACCGATCGTATGCTATCATTCACAATTCCATCTAAGTGTGGCACATGTTATCATTCACAATTACAACTAGGTGAATGATATACTACCAATCATATGCTATCATTTACAATTCCAACTAAGTGTGGCACATGCAACCAATCGTATGCTATCATTCACAATTCCATGTAAGTGTGGCACATGCTTTCATTTACAATTCCAACTAGATGAGGGATAGGCTACCAATCGTATGCTATCATTCACAATTCCATCTAAGTGTGGCGCATGCTATCATTTACAATTCCATATAAGTGTGGCACATGCTATCATTCACAATTCCATCTAAGTGTGGCACATGCAACCAATCATATGCTATCATTCACAATTCCATCTAAGTGTGGCACATTATATCATTCACAATTCTACCTATGTGTGGCACATGCTATCATTTACAATTCCATCTAAGTGTGGCACATGCTATCATTCACAATTCCATCTAAGTGTGGCACATGCTATCATTCACAATTCCATCTAAGTGTGGCACATGCAACCAATCGTATGCTATCATTCACAATTACATCTAAGTGTGGCACATGCTTTCATTTACAATTCCAACTAAGAGAGGCATATGCTACAATTCATATGCAATCATTCACAATTCTATCTAAGTGTGGCACATGCTATCATTTACAATTGCAACTAGGTGAGGGATATGCTACCAATCATATGCTATCTTTCACAATTCCATCCAAGTGTGGCACATGCGACCAATCATATGCTATCATTCACAATTCCATCAAAGTGTGGCGCATGCTATCATTTACAATTCCATCTAAGTGTGGGTCATGCTATGATGTACAATTCCAACTAAGAGAGGAATATGCTACCAATCATATGCTATCATTCACAATTCTATCTAAGGGTGGTGCATGCTATCATTTACAATTACAACTAGGTGAATGATATGCTACCAATCATATGCTATCATTTACAATTCCAACTAAGTGTGGCACATGCAACCAATCGTATGCTATCATTCACAATTCCATCTAAGTGTGGCACATGCTTTCATTTACAATTTCAACTAGATGAGGGATAGGCTACCAATCGAATGCTATCTTTCACAATTCCATTGAAGTGTGGCGCATGCTATCAGTTACAATTCCATCTAAGTGTGGGACATGCTATGATTTAAAATTCCATCTAAGAATGGCACATGCTATCATTCACATTTCCATCTAAGTGTGGCACATGCTTTCATTTACAATTCCATCTAAGTGTGGCACATGCTATCATTCACAATTCCATCTAAGTGTGGTACATGCTATGATTTAAAATTCCATCTAAGAGTGGCACATGCCATCATTCACATTTCCATCTAAGTGTGGCACATGCTTTCATTTACAATTCCAACTAGATGAGGGATAGGCTACCAATCGTATGCTATCATTCACAATTCCATCTAAGTGTGGTGCATGCTATCATTTACAATTCCATATAAGTGTGGCACATGCTATCATTCACAATTCCATCTAAGTGTGGCACATGCAACCAATCGTATGCTATCATTCACAATTACATCTAAGTGTGGCACATGCTATCTTTTACAATTCCAACTAAGTGAGGGATATGGTACCAATCATATGCTATCATTCACAATTCCATCTAAGTGTGTCACATGTTATCATTCACAATTCTATCTATGTGTGGCACATGCTATCATTTACAATTCCAACTAAGTGTGGCACATGCTATCATTCACAATTCCATCTAAGTGTGGCACATGCAACCAATCATATGCTATCATTCACAATTCCATCTAAGTGTGGCACATTATATCATTAACAATTCTATCTATGTGTGGCACATGCTATCATTTACAATTCCATCTAAGTGTGGCACATGCTATCATTCACAATTCCATCTAAGTGTGGCACATGCTATCATTCACAATTCCATCTAAGTGTGGCACATGCAACCAATCGTATGCTATCATTCACATTTACATCTAAGTGTGGCACATGCTTTCATTTAC
Source organism: Ambystoma mexicanum (assembly GCF_040938575.1). Classification (NCBI taxonomy): domain Eukaryota; kingdom Metazoa; phylum Chordata; class Amphibia; order Caudata; family Ambystomatidae; genus Ambystoma; species Ambystoma mexicanum. The sequence continues at coordinate 1,389,856,303 of NC_090933.1, read as the reverse complement.
AATTCCAACTAAGAGAGGCATATGCTACAATTCATATGCAATCATTCACAATTCTATCTAAGTGTGGCACATGCTATCATTTACAATTGCAACTAGGTGAGGGATATGCTACCAATCATATGCTATCTTTCACAATTCCATCCAAGTGTGGCACATGCGACCAATCATATGCTATCATTCACAATTCCATCAAAGTGTGGCGCATGCTATCATTTACAATTCCATCTAAGTGTGGGTCATGCTATGATGTACAATTCCAACTAAGAGAGGAATATGCTACCAATAATATTCTATCATTCACAATTCTATCTAAGGGTGGTGCATGCTATCATTTACAATTACAACTAGGTGAATGATATGCTACCAATCATATGCTATCATTTACAATTCCAACTAAGTGTGGCACATGCAACCAATCGTATGCTATCATTCACAATTCCATGTAAGTGTGGCACATGCTATCATTTACAATTTCAACTAGATGAGGGATAGGCTACCAATCGTATGCTATCTTTCACAATTCCATTGAAGTGTGGCGCATGCTATCAGTTACAATTCCATTGAAGTGTGGCGCATGCTATCAGTTACAATTCCATCTAAGTGTGGGACATGCTATGATTTAAAATTCCATCTAAGAATGGCACATGCTATCATTCACATTTCCATCTAAGTGTGGCACATGCTTTCATTTACAATTCCAACTAAGAGAGGGATATTCTACCAATTATATGCTATCGTTCATAATTCTATCTAAGTGTGGTGCATGCTATCATTTACTATTCCAACAAGATGAGGGATATGCTACCAATCAAATGCTATCATTCACAATTCCATTCAAGTGAGGGATATGCAACTAATCATATGATATCCTTCACAATTCCATCTAAGTGTGGCGCATGCTTTCATTTACAATTGCAACTAAGAGAGGGATATGCCACCAATCATATGCAATCATTCACAATTCTATCTCAGTGTGGCGCATGCGTTCATTTACAGTTCCAACTAAGAGAGGGATATGCTACCAATCATATGCTATCATTCACAATTCCATCTAAGTGTAGCACATGCTATCATTCACAATTCTACTTGTGTGTGGCACATGCTATCATTTACAATTCCAACTAAGTGTGGCACATGCTATCATTCGCAAGTCCATCTAAGTGTGGCACATGCTATCATTCACAATTCCATCTAAGTTTGGCACATGCTATCATTCACAATTCCATCTAAGTGTGGGACATGCTATGATTTACAATTCCATCTAAGAGTGGCACATGCTATAATTCACAATTCCAACTAAGAGTGGGATATGCTACCAATCATCTGCAATCATTGACAATTCCATCTAAGTGTGGCACATGCAACCAATCGTATGCTATCATTCACAATTCCATCTAAGTGTTGCACATGCTATCATTAACAATTCTACTTGTGTGTGGCACATGCTATCATTTACAATTCCAACTAAGTGTGGCACATGCTATCATTCGCAATTCCATCTAAGTGTGGTACATGCTATGATTTAAAATTCCATCTAAGAGTGGCACATGCTATCATTCACATTTCCATCTAATTGTGGTGTATGCTATCATTTACAATTCCAACAAGGTGAGGGATATGCTACCAATCATATGCAATCATTCAGAATTCTATCTAAGTGTGGCACATGCTTTCATTTACAATTCCAACTAAGAGAGGGATATGCTACCAATCATATGCTCTCATTCACAATTCCATCTAAGTGTGGCACATGCAACCAATTGTATGCTATCATTCACAATTCCATCTAAGTGTGGCACATGCTATCATTCACAATTCTATCTAAGTGTGGCACATGGTATCATTTACAATTCCAACTAAGTGAGGGATATGCTACTAATTATATGCAATCATTCACAATTCCATCTAAGTGTGGCACATGCAACCGATCGTATGTTATAATTCAAAATTAAATCTAAGTTTGACGCATGCTTTCATTTACAATTCCATCCAAGTGTGGCACATGCTATCATTTACAATTCCATATAAGTGTGGCACATGCTATCATTCACAATTCCATTGAAGTGTGGCGCATGCTATCAGTTACAATTCCATTGAAGTGTGGCGCATGCTATCAGTTACAATTCCATCTAAGTGTGGGACATGCTATGATTTAAAATTCCATCTAAGAATGGCACATGCTATCATTCACATTTCCATCTAAGTGTGGCACATGCTTTCATTTACAATTCCAACTAAGAGAGGGATATTCTACCAATTATATGCTATCATTCACAATTCTATCTAAGTGTGGTGCATGCTATCATTTACTATTCCAACAAGATGAGGGATATGCTACCAATCAAATGCTATCATTCACAATTCAATTCAAGTGAGGGATATGCAACTAATCATATGATATCCTTCACAATTCCATCTAAGTGTGGCGCATGCTTTCATTTACAATTGCAACGAAGAGAGGGATATGCCACCAATCATATGCAATCATTCACAATTCTATCTCAGTGTGGCGCATGCGTTCATTTACAGTTCCAACTAAGAGAGGGATATGCTACCAATCATATGCTATCATTCACAATTCCATCTAAGTGTGGCACATGCTATAATTCACAATTCTACTTGTGTGTGGCACATGCTATCATTTACAATTCCAACTAAGTGTGGCACATGCTATCATTCGCAAGTCCATCTAAGTGTGGCACATGCTATCATTCACAATTCCATCTAGGTTTGGCACATGCTATCATTCACAATTCCATCTAAGTGTGGGACATGCTATGATTTACAATTCCATCTAAGAGTGGCACATGCTATAATTCACAATTCCAACTAAGAGTGGGATATGCTACCAATCATCTGCAATCATTGACAATTCCATCTAAGTGTGGCACATGCAACCAATCGTATGCTATCATTCACAATTCCATCTAAGTGTGGCACATGCTATCATTAACAATTCTACTTGTGTGTGGCACATGCTATCATTTACAATTCCATCTAATTGTGGTGTATGCTATCATTTACAATTCCAACAAGGTGAGGGATATGCTACCAATCATATGCAATCATTCAGAATTCTATCTAAGTGTGGCACATGCTTTCATTTACAATTCCAACTAAGAGAGGGATATGCTACCAATCATATGCTCTCATTCACAATTCCATCTAAGTGTGGCACATGCAACCAATTGTATGCTATCATTCACAATTCCATCTAAGTGTGGCACATGCTATCATTCACAATTCTATCTAAGTGTGGCACATGCAACCAATTGTATGCTATCATTCACAATTCCATCTAAGTGTGGCACATGCAACCGATTGTATGTTATAATTCAAAATTAAATCTAAGTTTGACGCATGCTTTCATTTACAATTCCATCCAAGTGTGGCACATGCTATCATTTACAATTCCATATAAGTGTGGCACATGCTATCATTCACAATTCCATCTAAGTGTGGCACATGCAACCAATCGTATGCTATCATTCACAATTCCATCTAAGTGTGGCACATGCTATCTTTTACAATTCCAACTAAGTGAGGGATATGCTACCAATCATATGCTATCATGCACAATTCTATTTTAGTGCGACGCTTGCTTTCATTTACAATTCCAACTAAGAGAGGGATATGCTACCAATCATATGCAACCATTCCGATTTCTATCTAGGTGTGGCACATGCTTTCATTTACAATTCCATCTAAGAGAGGGATATGCTACCGATCGTATGCTATCATTCACAATTCCATCTAAGTGTGGCACATGCTATCTTTTACAATTCCAACTAAGTGAGGGATATGGTACCAATCATATGCTATCATGCACAATTCTATCTTAGTGTGGCACTTGCTTTCATTTACAATTCCAACTAAGAGAGGGATATGCTACCAATCATATGCAATCATTCAGATTGCTATCTAAGTGTGGAACATGCTTTCATTTACAATTCCATCTAAGAGAGGGATATGCTACCGATCGTATGCTATCATTCACAATTCCATCTAAGTGTGTCACATGTTATCATTCACAATTCTATCTATGTGTGGCACATGCTATCATTTACAATTCCAACTAAGTGTGGCACATGCTATCATTCACAATTCCATCTAAGTGTGGCACATGCAACCAATCATATGCTATCATTCACAATTCCATCTAAGTGTGGCACATATATCATTCACAATTCTATCTATGTGTGGCACATGCTATCATTTACAATTCCATCTAAGTGTGGCACATGCAACCAATCGTATGCTATCATTCACAATTACATCTAAGTGTGGCACATGCTTTCATTTACAATTCCAACTAAGAGAGGCATATGCTACAATTCATATGCAATCATTCACAATTCTATCTAAGTGTGGCACATGCTATCATTTACAATTCCAACTAGGTGAGGGATATGCTACCAATCATATGCTATCTTTCACAATTCCATCCAAGTGTGGCAACACGACCAATCGTATGCTATCATTCACAATTCCATCAAAGTGTGGCGCATGCTATCATTTACAATTCCATCTAAGTGTGGGACATGCTATGATGTACAATTCCAATATGATATGCTACCAATCATATGCTATCATTCACAATTCTATCTAAGGGTGGTGCATGCTATCATTTACAATTACAACTAGGTGAATGACATGCTACCAATCATATGCTATCATTTACAATTCCAACTAAGTGTGGCACATGCAACCAATCGTATGCTCTCATTCACAATTCCATGTAAGTGTGGCACATGCTTTCATTTACAATTTCAACTAGATGAGGGATAGGCTACCAATCGTATGCTATCTTTCACAATTCCATCGAAGTGTGGCGCATGCTATCATTTACAATTCCATCTAAGTGTGGGACATGCTATGATTTAAAATTCCATCTAAGAATGGCACATGCTATCATTCACCTTTCCATCTAAGTGTGGCACATGCTTTCATTTACAATTTCAACTAATAGAGGGATATTCTACCAATTAGATGCTATCATTCACAATTCTACCTGTGTGTGGCACATGCTATCATTTACAATTCCAACTAAGTGTGGCACATACTATCATTTACAATTCCATCTAAGTGTGGCACATGCTATCATTCACAATTCCATCTAAGTGTGGTACATGCTATGATTTAAAATTCCATCTAAGTGTGGTGCATGCTATCATTTACAATTCCAACAAGGTGAGGGATATGCTACCAATCATATGCAATCATTCAGAATTCTATCTAAGTGTGGCACATGCTTTCATTTACAATTCCAACTAAGAGAGGGATATGCTACCAATCATATGCTCTCATTCACAATTCCATCTAAGTGTGGCACATGCAACCAATTGTATGCTATCATTCACAATTCCATCTAAGTGTGGCACATGCATTCATTCACAATTCTATCTAAGTGTGGCACATGGTATCATTTACAATTCCAACTAAGTGAGGGATATGCTACTAATTATATGCAATCATTCACAATTCCATCTAAGTGTGGCACATGCAACCGATCGTATGTTATCATTCACAATTAAATCTAAGTTTGACGCATGCTTTCATTTACAATTCCATCCAAGTGTGGCACATGCTATCATATACAATTCCATATAAGTGTGGCACATGCTATCATTCACAATTCCATCTAAGAGAGGGATATGCTACCGATCGTATGCTATCATTCACAATTCCATCTAAGTGTGGCACATGTTATCATTCACAATTACAACTAGGTGAATGATATGCTACCAATCATATGCTATCATTCACAATTCCAACTAAGTGTGGCACATACAACCAATCGTATGCTATCATTCACAATTCCATGTAAGTGTGGCACATGCTTTCATTTACAATTCCAACTAGATGAGGGATAGGCTACCAATCGTATGCTATCATTCACAATTCCATCAAAGTGTGGCGCATGGTATCATTTACAATTACATATAAGTGTGGCACATGCTATCATTCACAATTCCATCTAAGTGTGGCACATGCAACCAATCGTATGCTATCATTCACAATTCCATTTAAGTGTGGCACATGCTATCTTTTACAATTCCAACTAAGTGAGGGATATGGTACCAATCATATGCTATCATGCACAATTCTATCTTAGTGTGGCGCTTGCTTTCATTTACAATTCCAACTAAGAGAGGGATATGCTACCAATCATATGCAATCATTCAGATTGCTATCTAAGTGTGGCACATGCTTTCATTTACAATTCCATCTAAGAGAGGGATATGCTACCGATCGTATGCTATCATTCACAATTCCATCTAAGTGTGTCACATGTTATCATTCACAATTCTATCTATGTGTGGCACATGCTATCATTTACAATTCCAACTAAGTGTGGCACATGCTATCATTCACAATTCCATCTAAGTGTGGCACATGCAACCAATCATATGCTATCATTCACAATTCCATCTAAGTGTGTCACATGTTATCATTCACAATTCTATCTATGTGTGGCACATGCTATCATTTACAATTCCAACTAAGTGTGGCACATGCTATCATTTACAATTCCATCTAAGTGTGGCACATGCTATCATTCACAATTCCATCTAAGTATGGCACATGCTATCATTCACAATTCCATCTAAGTGTGGCACATGCAACCAATCGTATGCTATCATTCACAATTACATCTAAGTGTGGCACATGCTTTCATTTACAATTCCAACTAAGAGAGGCATATGCTACAATTCAAATGCAATCATTCACAATTCTATCTAAGTGTGGCACATGCTATCATTTACATTTCCAACTAGGTGAGGGATATGCTACCAATCATATGCTATCTTTCACAATTCCATCCAAGTGTGGCACAACGACCAATCGTATGCTATCATTCACAATTCCATCAAAGTGTGGCGCATGCTATCATTTACAATTTCATCTAAGTGTGGGACATGCTATGATGTACAATTCCAATATGATATGCTACCAATCATATGCTATCATTCACAATTCTATCTAAGGGTGGTGCATGCTATCATTTACAATTACAACTAGGTGAATGATATGCTACCAATCATATGCTTTCATTTACAATTTCAACTAGATGAGGGACTAGGCTACCAATCGTATGCTATCTTTCACAATTCCATCGAAGTGTGGCACATGCTATCATTTACAATTCCATCTAAGAGAGGGATATGCTACCGATCGTATGCTATCATTCACAATTCCATCTAAGTGTGTCACATGTTATCATTCACAATTCTATCTATGTGTGGCACATGCTATCATTTACAATTCCAACTAAGTGTGGCACATGCTATCATTCACAATTCCATCTAAGTGTGGCACATGCAACCAATCATATGCTATCATTCACAATTCCATCTAAGTGTGGCACATTATATCATTCACAATTCTATCTATGTGTGGCACATGCTATCATTTACAATTCCATCTAAGTGTGGCACATGCTATCATTCACAATTCCATCTAAGTGTGGCACATGCTATCATTCACAATTCCATCTAAGTGTGGCACATGCAACCAATCGTATGCTATCATTCACAATTCCATCTAAGTGTGGCGCATGCTATCATTTACAATTCCATATAAGTGTGGCACATGCTATCATTCACAATTCCATCTAAGTGTGGCACATGCAACCAATCGTATGCTATCATTCACAATTCCATCTAAGTGTGGCACATGCTATCTTTTACAATTCCAAGTAAGTGAGGGATATGGTACCAATCATATGCTATCACTCACAATTCCATCTAAGTGTGTCACCTGTTATCATTCACAATTCTATCTATGTGTGGCACATGCTGTCATTTACAATTCCAACTAAGTGTGGCACATGCTATCATTCACAATTCCATCTAAGTGTGGCACATGCAACCAATCATATGCTATCATTCACAATTCCATCTAAGTGTGGCACATTATATCATTCACAATTCTATCTATGTGTGGCACATGCTATCATTTACAAATCCATCTAAGTGTGGCACATGCTATCATTCACAATTCCATCTAAGTGTGGCACATGCTATCATTCAAAATTCCATGTAAGTGTGGCACATGCAACCAATCGTATGCTATCATTCACAATTACATCTAAGTGTGGCACATGCTTTCATTTATAATTCCAACTAAGGGAGGCATATGCTACAATTCATATGCAATCATTCACAATTCTATCTAAGTGTGGCACATGCTATCATTTACAATTGCAACTAGGTGAGGGATATGCTACCAATCATATGCTATCTTTCACAATTCCATCCAAGTGTGGCACATGCGACCAATCATATGCTATCATTCACAATTCCATCAAAGTGTGGCGCATGCTATCATTTACAATTCCATCTAAGTGTAGGTCATGCTATGATGTACAATTCCAACTAAGAGAGGAATATGCTACCAATCATATGCTATCATTCACAATTCTATCTAAGGGTGGTGCATGCTATCATTTACAATTACAACTAGGTGAATGATATGCTACCAATCATATGCTATCATTTACAATTCCAACTAAGTGTGGCACATGCAACCAATCGTATGCTATCATTCACAATTCCATCTAAGTGTGGCACATGCTTTCATTTACAATTTCAACTAGATGAGGGATAGGCTACCAATCGTATGCTATCTTTCACAATTCAATTGAAGTGTGGCGCATGCTATCAGTTACAATTCCATCTAAGTGTGGGACATGCTATGATTTAAAATTCCATCTAAGAATGGCACATGCTATCATTCACATTTCCATCTAAGTGTGGCACATGCTTTCATTTACAATTCCATCTAAGTGTGGCACATGCTATCATTCACAATTCCATCTAAGTGTGGTACATGCTATGATTTAAAATTCCATCTAAGAGTGGCACATGCCATCATTCACATTTCCATCTAAGTGTTTTGCATGCTATCATTTACAATTCCAACAAGGTGAGGGATATGCTACCAATCATATGCAATCATTCAGAATTCTATCTAAGTGTGGCGCATGCTTTCATTTACAATTCCAACTAAGAGAGGGATATGCTACCAATCATATGCTCTCATTCACAATTCCATCTAAGTGTGGCACATGCAACCAATCGTATGCTATCATTCACAATTCCATCTAAGTGTGGCACATGCTATCATTCACAATTCTATCTAAGTGAGGCACATGCTTTCATTTACAATTTCAACTAGATGAGGGATAGGCTACCAATCGTATGCTATCTTTCACAATTCCATCGAAGTGTGGGACATGCTATGATTTAAAATGCCATCTAAGAATGGCACATGCTATCATTCACATTTCCATCTAAGTGTGACACATGCTTTCATTTACAATTCCAACTAAGAGAGGGATATTCTACCAATTAGATGCTATCATTCACAATTCTACCTGTGTGTGGCACATGCTATCATTTACAATTCCAACTAAGTGTGGCACATACTATCATTTACAATTCCATCTAAGTGTGGCACATGCTATAATTCACAATTCCATCTAAGTGTGGTACATGCTATGATATAAAATTCCATCTAAGAGTGGCACATGCTATCATTCACATTTCCATCTAAGTGTGGTGCATGCTATCATTTACAATTCCAACAAGGAGAGGGATATGCTACCAATCATATGCAATCATTCAGAATTCTATCTAAGTGTGGCGCATGCTTTCATTTACAATTCCAACTAAGAGAGGGATATGCTACCAATCATATGCTCTCATTCACAATTCCATCTAAGTGTGGCACATGCAACCAATTGTATGCTATCATTCACAATTCCATCTAAGTGTGGCACATGCTATCATTCACAATTCTATCTAAGTGTGGCACATGGTATCATTTACAATTCCAAGTAAGTGAGGGATATGCTACTAATTATATGCAATCATTCACAATTCCATCTAAGTGTGACACATGCCACCGATCGTATGTTATCATTCACAATTAAATCTAAGTTTGACGCATGCTTTCATTTACAATTCCATCCAAGTGTGGCACATGCTATCATTTACAATTCCATATAAGTGTGGCACATGCTATCATTCACAATTCCAGCTAAGTGTGGCACATGCAACCAATTGTATGCTATCATTCACAATTCCATCTAAGTGTGGCACATGCTATCTTTTACAATTCCAACTAAGTGAGGGATATGCTACCAATCATATGCTATCATGCACAATTCTATCTTAGTGCGCCGCTTGCTTTCATTTACAATTCCAACTAAGAGAGGGATATGCTACCAATCATATGCAATCATTCCGATTTCTATCTAAGTGTGGCACATGCTTTCATTTACAATTCCATCTAAGAGAGGGATATGCTACCGATCGTATGCTATCATTCACAATTCCATCTAAGTGTGGCACATGTTATCATTCACAATTACAACTAGGTGAATGATATACTACCAATCATATGCTATCATTTACAATTCCAACTAAGTGTGGCACATGCAACCAATCGTATGCTATCATTCACAATTCCATGTAAGTGTGGCACATGCTTTCATTTACAATTCCAACTAGATGAGGGATAGGCTACCAATCGTATGCTATCATTCACAATTCCATCTAAGTGTGGCGCATGCTATCATTTACAATTCCATATAAGTGTGGCACATGCTATCATTCACAATTCCATCTAAGTGTGGCACATGCAACCAATCGTATGCTATCATTCACAATTCCATCTAAGTGTGGCACATGCTATCTTTTACAATTCCAACTAAGTGAGGGATATGGTACCAATCATATGCTATCATTCACAATTCCATCTAAGTGTGTCACATGTTATCATTCACAATTCTATCTATGTGTGGCACATGCTATCATTTACAATTCCAACTAAGTGTGGCACATGCTATCATTCACAATTCCATCTAAGTGTGGCACAAGCAACCAATCATATGCTATCATTCACAATTCCATCTAAGTGTGGCACATTATATCATTCACAATTCTACCTATGTGTGGCACATGCTATAATTTACAATTCCATCTAAGTGTGGCACATGCTATCATTCACAATTCCATCTAAGTGTGGCACATGCTATCATTCACAATTCCATCTAAGTGTGGCACATGCAACCAATCGTATGCTATCATTCACAATTACATCTAAGTGTGGCACATGCTTTCATTTACAATTCCAACTAAGAGAGGCATATGCTAAAATTCATATGCAATCATTCACAATTCTATCTAAGTGTGGCACATGCTATCATTTACAATTGCAACTAGGTGAGGGATATGCTACCAATCATATGCTATCTTTCACAATTCCATCCAAGTGTGGCACATGCGACCAATCATATGCTATCATTCACAATTCCATCAAAGTGTGGCGCATGCTATCATTTACAATTCCATCTAAGTGTGGGTCATGCTATGATGTACAATTCCAACTAAGAGAGGAATATGCTACCAATCATATGCTATCATTCACAATTCTATCTAAGGGTGGTGCATGCTATCATTTACAATTACAACTAGGTGAATGATATGCTACCAATCATATGCTATCATTTACAATTCCAACTAAGTGTGGCACATGCAACCAATCGTATGCTATCATTCACAATTCCATCTAAGTGTGGCACATGCTTTCATTTACAATTTCAACTAGATGAGGGATAGGCTACCAATCGAATGCTATCTTTCACAATTCCATTGAAGTGTGGTGCATGCTATCAGTTACAATTCCATCTAAGTGTGGGACATGCTATGATTTAAAATTCCATCTAAGAATGGCACATGCTATCATTCACATTTCCATCTAAGTGTGGCACATGCTTTCATTTACAATTCCATCTAAGTGTGGCACATGCTATCATTCACAATTCCATCTAAGTGTGGTACATGCTATGATTTAAAATTCCATCTAAGAGTGGCACATGCCATCATTCACATTTCCATCTAAGTGTGGCACATGCTTTCATTTACAATTCCAACTAGATGAGGGATAGGCTACCAATCGTATGCTATCATTCACAATTCCATCTAAGTGTGGTGCATGCTATCATTTACAATTCCATATAAGTGTGGCACATGCTATCATTCACAATTCCATCTAAGTGTGGCACATGCAACCAATCGTATGCTATCATTCACAATTACATCTAAGTGTGGCACATGCTATCTTTTACAATTCCAACTAAGTGAGGGATATGGTACCAATCATATGCTATCATTCACAATTCCATCTAAGTGTGTCACATGTTATCATTCACAATTCTATCTATGTGTGGCACATGCTATCATTTACAATTCCAACTAAGTGTGGCACATGCTATCATTCAAAATTCCATCTAAGTGTGGCACATGCAACCTATCATATGCTATCATTCACAATTCCATCTAAGTGTGGCACATTATATCATTAACAATTCTATCTATGTGTGGCACATGCTATCATTTACAATTCCATCTAAGTGTGGCACATGCTATCATTCACAATTCCATCTAAGTGTGGCACATGCTATCATTCACAATTCCATCTAAGTGTGGCACATGCAACCAATCGTATGCTATCATTCACATTTACATCTAAGTGTGGCACATGCTTTCATTTACAATTCCAACTAAGAGAGGCATATGCTACAATTCATATGCAATCATTCACAATTCTATCTAAGTGTGGCACATGCTATCATTTACAATTGCAACTAGGTGAGGGATATGCTACCAATCATATGCTATCTTTCACAATTCCATCCAAGTGTGGCACATGCGACCAATCATATGCTATCATTCACAATTCCATCAAAGTGTGGCGCATGCTATCATTTACAATTCCATCTAAGTGTGGGTCATGCTATGATGTAACTAAGAGAGGAATATGCTACCAATCATATTCTATCATTCACAATTCTATCTAAGGGTGGTGCATGCTATCATTTACAATTACAACTAGGTGAATGATATGCTACCAATCATATGCTATCATTTACAATTCCAACTAAGTGTGGCACATGCAACCAATCGTATGCTATCATTCACAATTCCATGTAAGTGTGGCACATGCTATCATTTACAATTTCAACTAGATGAGGGATAGGCTACCAATCGTATGCTATCTTTCACAATTCCATTGAAGTGTGGCGCATGCTATCAGTTACAATTCCATTGAAGTGTGGCACATGCTATCAGTTACAATTCCATCTAAGTGTGGGACATGCTATGATTTAAAATTCCATCTAAGAATGGCACATGCTATCATTCACATTTCCATCTAAGTGTGGCACATGCTTTCATTTACAATTCCAACTAAGAGAGGGATATTCTACCAATTATATGCTATCATTCACAATTCTATCTAAGTGTGGTGCATGCTATCATTTACTATTCCAACAAGATGAGGGATATGCTACCAATCAAATGCTATCATTCACAATTCCATTCAAGTGAGGGATATGCAACTAATCATATGATATCCTTCACAATTCCATCTTAGTGTGGCGCATGCTTTCATTTACAATTGCAACTAAGAGAGGGATATGCCACCAATCATATGCAATCATTCACAATTCTATCTCAGTGTGGCGCATGCGTTCATTTACAGTTCCAACTAAGAGAGGGATATGCTACCAATCATATGCTATCATTCACAATTCCATCTAAGTGTGGCACATGCTATCATTCACAATTCTACTTGTGTGTGGCACATGCTATCATTTACAATTCCAACTAAGTGTGGCACATGCTATCATTCGCAAGTCCATCTAAGTGTGGCACATGCTATCATTCACAATTCCATCTAGGTTTGGCACATGCTATCATTCACAATTCCATCTAAGTGTGGGACATGCTATGATTTACAATTCCATCTAAGAGTGGCACATGCTATAATTCACAATTCCAACTAAGAGTGGGATATGCTACCAATCATCTGCAATCATTGACAATTCCATCTAAGTGTGGCACATGCAACCAATCGTATGCTATCATTCACAATTCCATCTAAGTGTGGCACATGCTATCATTAACAATTCTACTTGTGTGTGGCACATGCTATCATTTACAATTCCATCTAATTGTGGTGTATGCTATCATTTACAATTCCAACAAGGTGAGGGATATGCTACCAATCATATGCAATCATTCAGAATTCTATCTAAGTGTGGCACATGCTTTCATTTACAATTCCAACTAAGAGAGGGATATGCTACCAATCATATGCTCTCATTCACAATTCCATCTAAGTGTGGCACATGCAACCAATTGTATGCTATCATTCACAATTCCATCTAAGTGTGGCACATGCTATCATTCACAATTCTATCTAAGTGTGGCACATGGTATCATTTACAATTCCAACTAAGTGAGGGATATGCTACTAATTATATGCAATCATTCACAATTCCATCTAAGTGTGGCACATGCAACCGATCGTATGTTATAATTCAAAATTAAATCTAAGTTTGACGCATGCTTTCATTTACAATTCCATCCAAGTGTGGCACATGCTATCATTTACAATTCCATATAAGTGTGGCACATGCTATCATTCACAATTCCATCTAAGTGTGGCACATGCAACCAATCGTATGCTATCATTCACAATTCCATCTAAGTGTGGCACATGCTATCTTTTACAATTCCAACTAAGTGAGGGATATGCTACCAATCATATGCTATCATGCACAATTCTATTTTAGTGCGACGCTTGCTTTCATTTACAATTCCAACTAAGAGAGGGACATGCTATGATTTAAAATTCCATCTAAGAATGGCACATGCTATCATTCACCTTTCCATCTAAGTGTGGCACATGCTTTCATTTACAATTTCAACTAAGAGAGGGATATTCTACCAATTAGATGCTATCATTCACAATTCTACCTGTGTGTGGCACATGCTATCATTTACAATTCCAATTAAGTGTGGCACATACTATCATTTACAATTCCATCTAAGTGTGGCACATGCTATCATTCACAATTCCATCTAAGTGTGGTACATGCTATGATTTAAAATTCCATCTAAGTGTGGTGCATGCTATCATTTACAATTCCAACAAGGTGAGGGATATGCTACCAATCATATGCAATCATTCAGAATTCTATCTAAGTGTGGCACATGCTTTCATTTACAATTCCAACTAAGAGAGGGATATGCTACCAATCATATGCTCTCATTCACAATTCCATCTAAGTGTGGCACATGCAACCAATTGTATGCTATCATTCACAATTCCATCTAAGTATCGCACATGCATTCATTCACAATTCTATCTAAGTGTGGCACATGGTATCATTTACAATTCGAACTAAGTGAGGGATATGCTACTAATTATATGCAATCATTCACAATTCCATCTAAGTGTGGCACATGCAACCGATCGTATGTTATCATTCACAATTAAATCTAAGTTTGACGCATGCTTTCATTTACAATTCCATCCAAGTGTGGCACATGCTATCATATACAATTCCATATAAGTGTGGCACATGCTATCATTCACAATTCCATCTAAGTGTGGCACATGCAATCAATTGTATGCTATCATTCACAATTCCATCTAAGTGTGGCACATGCTATCTTTTACAATTCCAACTAAGTGAGGGATATGCTACCAATCATATGCTATCATGCACAATTCTATCTTAGTGCGACGCTTGCTTTCATTTACAATTCCAACTAAGAGAGGGATATGCTACCAATCATATGCAACCATTCCGATGTCTATCTAGGTGTGGCACATGCTTTCATTTACAATTCCATCTAAGAGAGGGATATGCTACCGATCGTATGCTATCATTCACAATTCCATCTAAGTGTGGCACATGTTATCATTCACAATTACAACTAGGTGAATGATATGCTACCAATCATATGCTATCATTCACAATTCCAACTAAGTGTGGCACATACAACCAATCGTATGCTATCATTCACAATTCCATGTAAGTGTGGCACATGCTTTCATTTACAATTCCAACTAGATGAGGGATAGGCTACCAATCGTATGCTATCATTCACAATTCCATCAAAGTGTGGCGCATGGTATCATTTACAATTACATATAAGTGTGGCACATGCTATCATTCACAATTCCATCTAAGTGTGGCACATGCAACCAATCGTATGCTATCATTCACAATTCCATTTAAGTGTGGCACATGCTATCTTTTACAATTCCAACTAAGTGAGGGATATGGTACCAATCATATGCTATCATGCACAATTCTATCTTAGTGTGGCGCTTGCTTTCATTTACAATTCCAACTAAGAGAGGGATATGCTACCAATCATATGCAATCATTCAGATTGCTATCTAAGTGTGGCACATGCTTTCATTTACAATTCCATCTAAGAGAGGGATATGCTACCGATCGTATGCTATCATTCACAATTCCATCTAAGTGTGTCACATGTTATCATTCACAATTCTATCTATGTGTGGCACATGCTATCATTTACAATTCCAACTAAGTGTGGCACATGCTATCATTCACAATTCCATCTAAGTGTGGCACATGCAACCAATCATATGCTATCATTCACAATTCCATCTAAGTGTGTCACATGTTATCATTCACAATTCTATCTATGTGTGGCACATGCTATCATTTACAATTCCAACTAAGTGTGGCACATGCTATCATTTACAATTCCATCTAAGTGTGGCACATGCTATCATTCACAATTCCATCTAAGTATGGCACATGCTATCATTCACAATTCCATCTAAGTGTGGCACATGCAACCAATCGTATGCTATCATTCACAATTACATCTAAGTGTGGCACATGCTTTCATTTACAATTCCAACTAAGAGAGGCATATGCTACAATTCAAATGCAATCATTCACAATTCTATCTAAGTGTGGCACATGCTATCATTTACATTTCCAACTAGGTGAGGGATATGCTACCAATCATATGCTATCTTTCACAATTCCATCCAAGTGTGGCACAACGACCAATCGTATGCTATCATTCACAATTCCATCAAAGTGTGGCGCATGCTATCATTTACAATTTCATCTAAGTGTGGGACATGCTATGATGTACAATTCCAATATGATATGCTACCAATCATATGCTATCATTCACAATTCTATCTAAGGGTGGTGCATGCTATCATTTACAATTACAACTAGGTGAATGATATGCTACCAATCATATGCTTTCATTTACAATTTCAACTAGATGAGGGACTAGGCTACCAATCGTATGCTATCTTTCACAATTCCATCGAAGTGTGGCACATGCTATCATTTACAATTCCATCTAAGAGAGGGATATGCTACCGATCGTATGCTATCATTCACAATTCCATCTAAGTGTGTCACATGTTATCATTCACAATTCTATCTATGTGTGTCACATGCTATCATTTACAATTCCAACTAAGTGTGGCACATGCTATCATTCACAATTCCATCTAAGTGTGGCACATGCAACCAATCGTATGCTATCATTCACAATTCCATCTAAGTGTGGCACATGCTATCATTCACAATTCTATCTAAGTGAGGCACATGCTTTCATTTACAATTTCAACTAGATGAGGGATAGGCTACCAATCGTATGCTATCTTTCACAATTCCATCGAAGTGTGGCGCATGCTATCATTTACAATTCCATCTAAGTGTGGGACATGCTATGATTTAAAATGCCATCTAAGAATGGCACATGCTATCATTCACATTTCCATCTAAGTGTGACACATGCTTTCATTTACAATTCCAACTAAGAGAGGGATATTCTACCAATTAGATGCTATCATTCACAATTCTACCTGTGTGTGGCACATGCTATCATTTACAATTCCAACTAAGTGTGGCACATACTATCATTTACAATTCCATCTAAGTGTGGCACATGCTATAATTCACAATTCCATCTAAGTGTGGTACATGCTATGATATAAAATTCCATCTAAGAGTGGCACATGCTATCATTCACATTTCCATCTAAGTGTGGTGCATGCTATCATTTACAATTCCAACAAGGAGAGGGATATGCTACCAATCATATGCAATCATTCAGAATTCTATCTAAGTGTGGCGCATGCTTTCATTTACAATTCCAACTAAGAGAGGGATATGCTACCAATCATATGCTCTCATTCACAATTCCATCTAAGTGTGGCACATGCAACCAATCGTATGCTATCATTCACAATTCCATCTAAGTGTGGCACATGCTATCATTCACAATTCTATCTAAGTGTGGCACATGGTATCATTTACAATTCCAACTAAGTGAGGGATATGCTACTAATTATATGCAATCATTCACAATTCCATCTAAGTGTGGCACATGCCACCGATCGTATGTTATCATTCACAATTAAATCTAAGTTTGACGCATGCTTTCATTTACAATTCCATCCAAGTGTGGCACATGCTATCATTTACAATTCCATATAAGTGTGGCACATGCTATCATTCACAATTCCAGCTAAGTGTGGCACATGCAACCAATTGTATGCTATCATTCACAATTCCATCTAAGTGTGGCACATGCTATCTTTTACAATTCCAACTAAGTGAGGGATATGCTACCAATCATATGCTATCATGCACAATTCTATCTTAGTGCGCTGCTTGCTTTCATTTACAATTCCAACTAAGAGAGGGATATGCTACCAATCATATGCAATCATTCCGATTTCTATCTAAGTGTGGCACATGCTTTCATTTACAATTCCATCTAAGAGAGGGATATGCTACCGATCGTATGCTATCATTCACAATTCCATCTAAGTGTGGCACATGTTATCATTCACAATTACAACTAGGTGAATGATAAACTACCAATCATATGCTATCATTTACAATTCCAACTAAGTGTGGCACATGCAACCAATCGTATGCTATCATTCACAATTCCATCTAAGTGTGGCGCATGCTATCATTTACAATTCCATATAAGTGTGGCACATGCTATCATTCACAATTCCATCTAAGTGTGGCACATGCAACCAATCGTATGCTATCATTCACAATTCCATCTAAGTGTGGCACATGCTATCTTTTACAATTCCAACTAAGTGAGGGATATGGTACCAATCATATGCTATCATTCACAATTCCATCTAAGTGTGTCACATGTTATCATTCACAATTCTATCTATGTGTGGCACATGCTATCATTTACAATTCCAACTAAGTGTGGCACATGCTATCATTCACAATTCCATCTAAGTGTGGCACAAGCAACCAATCATATGCTATCATTCACAATTCCATCTAAGTGTGGCACATTATATCATTCACAATTCTACCTATGTGTGGCACATGCTATCATTTACAATTCCATCTAAGTGTGGCACATGCTATCATTCACAATTCCATCTAAGTGTGGCACATGCTATCATTCGCAATTCCATCTAAGTGTGGCACATGCAACCAATCGTATGCTATCATTCACAATTACGTCTAAGTGTGGCACATGCTTTCATTTACAATTCCAACTAAGAGAGGCATATGCTACAATTCATATGCAATCATTCACAATTCTATCTAAGTGTGGCACATGCTATCATTTACAATTGCAACTAGGTGAGGGATATGCTACCAATCATATGCTATCTTTCACAATTCCATCCAAGTGTGGCACATGCGACCAATCATATGCTATCATTCACAATTCCATCAAAGTGTGGCGCATGCTATCATTTACAATTCCATCTAAGTGTGGGTCATGCTATGATGTACAATTCCAACTAAGAGAGGAATATGCTACCAATCATATGCTATCATTCACAATTCTATCTAAGGGTGGTGCATGCTATCATTTACAATTACAACTAGGTGAATGATATGCTACCAATCATATGCTATCATTTACAATTCCAACTAAGTGTGGCACATGCAACCAATCGTATGCTATCATTCACAATTCCATCTAAGTGTGGCACATGCTTTCATTTACAATTTCAACTAGATGAGGGATAGGCTACCAATCAAATGCTATCTTTCACAATTCCATTGAAGTGTGGCGCATGCTATCAGTTACAATTCCATCTAAGTGTGGGACATGCTATGATTTAAAATTCCATCTAAGAATGGCACATGCTATCATTCACATTTCCATCTAAGTGTGGCAAATGCTTTCATTTACAATTCCATCTAAGTGTGGCACATGCTATCATTCACAATTCCATCTAAGTGTGGTACATGCTATGATTTAAAATTCCATCTAAGAGTGGCACATGCCATCATTCACATTTCCATCTAAGTGTGGCACATGCTTTCATTTACAATTCCAACTAGATGATAGATAGGCTACCAATCGTATGCTATCATTCACAATTCCATCTAAGTGTGGTGCATGCTATAATTTACAATTCCATATAAGTGTGGCACATGCTATCATTCACAATTCCATCTAAGTGTGGCACATGCAACCAATCGTATGCTATCATTCACAATTACATCTAAGTGTGGCACATGCTATCTTTTACAATTCCAACTAAGTGAGGGATATGGTACCAATCATATGCTATCATTCACAATTCCATCTAAGTGTGTCACATGTTATCATTCACAATTCTATCTATGTGTGGCACATGCTATCATTTACAATTCCAACTAAGTGTGGCACATGCTATCATTCACAATTCCATCTAAGTGTGGCACATGCAACCAATCATATCCTATCATTCACAATTCCATCTAAGTGTGGCACATTATATCATTAACAATTCTATCTATGTGTGGCACATGCTATCATTTACAATTCCATCTAAGTGTGGCACATGCTATCATTCACAATTCCATCTAAGTGTGGCACATGCTATCATTCACAATTCCATCTAAGTGTGGCACATGCAACCAATCGTATGCTATCATTCACATTTACATCTAAGTGTGGCACATGCTTTCATTTACAATTCCAACTAAGAGAGGCATATGCTACAATTCATATGCAATCATTCACAATTCTATCTAAGTGTGGCACATGCTATCATTTACAATTGCAACTAGGTGAGGGATATGCTACCAATCATATGCTATCTTTCACAATTCCATCCAAGTGTGGCACATGCGACCAATCATATGCTATCATTCACAATTCCATCAAAGTGTGGCGCATGCTATCATTTACAATTCCATCTAAGTGTGGGTCATGCTATGATGTACAATTCCAACTAAGAGAGGAATATGCTACCAATCATATGCTATCATTCACAATTCTATCTAAGGGTGGTGCATGCTATCATTTACAATTACAACTAGGTGAATGATATGCTACCAATCATATGCTATCATTTACAATTCCAACTAAGTGTGGCACATGCAACCAATCGTATGCTATCATTCACAATTCCATGTAAGTGTGGCACATGCTATCATTTACAATTTCAACTAGATGAGGGATAGGCTACCAATCGTATGCTATCTTTCACAATTCCATTGAAGTGTGGCGCATGCTATCAGTTACAATTCCATTGAAGTGTGGCGCATGCTATCAGTTACAATTCCATCTAAGTGTGGGACATGCTATGATTTAAAATTCCATCTAAGAATGGCACATGCTATCATTCACATTTCCATCTAAGTGTGGCACATGCTTTCATTTACAATTCCAACTAAGAGAGGGATATTCTACCAATTATATGCTATCATTCACAATTCTATCTAAGTGTGGTGCATGCTATCATTTACTATTCCAACAAGATGAGGGATATGCTACCAATCAAATGCTATCATTCACAATTCCATTCAAGTGAGGGATATGCAACTAATCATATGATATCCTTCACAATTCCATCTAAGTGTGGCGCATGCTTTCATTTACAATTGCAACTAAGAGAGGGATATGCCACCAATCATATGCAATCATTCACAATTCTATCTCAGTGTGGCGCATGCGTTCATTTACAGTTCCAACTAAGAGAGGGATATGCTACCAATCATATGCTATCATTCACAATTCCATCTAAGTGTGGCACATGCTATCATTCACAATTCTACTTGTATGTGGCACATGCTATCATTTACAATTCCAACTAAGTGTGGCACATGCTATCATTCGCAAGTCCATCTAAGTGTGGCACATGCTATCATTCACAATTCCATCTAAGTTTGGCACATGCTATCATTCACAATTCCATCTAAGTGTGGGACATGCTATGATTTACAATTCCATCTAAGAGTGGCACATGCTATAATTCACAATTCCAACTAAGAGTGGGATATGCTACCAATCATCTGCAATCATTGACAATTCCATCTAAGTGTGGCACATGCAACCAATCGTATGCTATCATTCACAATTCCATCTAAGTGTGGCACATGCTATCATTAACAATTCTACTTGTGTGTGGCACATGCTATCATTTACAATTCCAACTAAGTGTGGCACATGCTATCATTCGCAATTCCATCTAAGTGTGGTACATGCTATGATTTAAAATTCCATCTAAGAGTGGCACATGCTATCATTCACATTTCCATCTAATTGTGGTGTATGCTATCATTTACAATTCCAACAAGGTGAGGGATATGCTACCAATCATATGCAATCATTCAGAATTCTATCTAAGTGTGGCACATGCTTTCATTTACAATTCCAACTAAGAGAGGGATAAGCTACCAATCATATGCTCTCATTCACAATTCCATCTAAGTGTGGCACATGCAACCAATTGTATGCTATCATTCACAATTCCATCTAAGTGTGGCACATGCTATCATTCACAATTCTATCTAAGTGTGGCACATGGTATCATTTACAATTCCAACTAAGTGAGGGATATGCTACTAATTGTATGCAATCATTCACAATTCCATCTAAGTGTGGCACATGCAACCGATCGTATGTTATAATTCAAAATTAAATCTAAGTTTGACGCATGCTTTCATTTACAATTCCATCCAAGTGTGGCACATGCTATCATTTACAATTCCATATAAGTGTGGCACATGCTATCATTCACAATTCCATTGAAGTGTGGCGCATGCTATCAGTTACAATTCCATTGAAGTGTGGCGCATGCTATCAGTTACAATTCCATCTAAGTGTGGGACATGCTATGATTTACAATTCCATCTAAGAATGGCACATGCTATCATTCACATTTCCATCTAAGTGTGGCACATGCTTTCATTTACAATTCCAACTAAGAGAGGGATATTCTACCAATTATATGCTATCATTCACAATTCTATCTAAGTGTGGTGCATGCTATCATTTACTATTCCAACAAGATGAGGGATATGCTACCAATCAAATGCTATCATTCACAATTCCATTCAAGTGAGGGATATGCAACTAATCATATGATATCCTTCACAATTCCATCTAAGTGTGGCGCATGCTTTCATTTACAATTGCAACTAAGAGAGGGATATGCCACCAATCATATGCAATCATTCACAATTCTATCTCAGTGTGGCGCATGCGTTCATTTACAGTTCCAACTAAGAGAGGGATATGCTACCAATCATATGCTATCATTCACAATTCCATCTAAGTGTGGCACATGCTATCATTCACAATTCTACTTGTGTGTGGCACATGCTATCATTTACAATTCCAACTAAGTGTGGCACATGCTATCATTCGCAAGTCCATCTAAGTGTGGCACATGCTATCATTCACAATTCCATCTAGGTTTGGCACATGCTATCATTCACAATTCCATCTAAGTGTGGGACATGCTATGATTTACAATTCCATCTAAGAGTGGCACATGCTATAATTCACAATTCCAACTAAGAGTGGGATATGCTACCAATCATCTGCAATCATTGACAATTCCATCTAAGTGTGGCACATGCAACCAATCGTATGCTATCATTCACAATTCCATCTAAGTGTGGCACATGCTATCATTAACAATTCTACTTGTGTGTGGCACATGCTATCATTTACAATTCCATTTAATTGTGGTGTATGCTATCATTTACAATTCCAACAAGGTGAGGGATATGCTACCAATCATATGCAATCATTCAGAATTCTATCTAAGTGTGGCACATGCTTTCATTTACAATTCCAACTAAGAGAGGGATATGCTACCAATCAAATGCTCTCATTCACAATTCCATCTAAGTGTGGCACATGCAACCAATTGTATGCTATCATTCACAATTCCATCTAAGTGTGGCACATGCTATCATTCACAATTCTATCTAAGTGTGGCACATGGTATCATTTACAATTCCAACTAAGTGAGGGATATGCTACTAATTATATGCAATCATTCACAATTCCATCTAAGTGTGGCACATGCAACCGATCGTATGTTATAATTCAAAATTAAATCTAAGTTTGACGCATGCTTTCATTTACAATTCCATCCAAGTGTGGCACATGCTATCATTTACAATTCCATATAAGTGTGGCACATGCTATCATTCACAATTCCATCTAAGTGTGGCACATGCAACCAATCGTATGCTATCATTCACAATTCCATCTAAGTGTGGCACATGCTATCTTTTACAATTCCAACTAAGTGAGGGATATGCTACCAATCATATGCTATCATGCACAATTCTATTTTAGTGCGACGCTTGCTTTCATTTACAATTCCAACTAATAGAGGGATATGCTACCAATCATATGCAACCATTCCGATTTCTATCTAGGTGTGGCACATGCTTTCATTTACAATTCCATCTAAGAGAGGGATATGCTACCGATCGTATGCTATCATTCACAATTCCATCTAAGTGTGGCACATGTTATCATTCACAATTACAACTAGGTGAATGATATGCTACCAATCATAAGCTATCATTTACAATTCCAACTAAGTGTGGCACATACAACCAATCGTATGCTATCATTCACAATTCCATGTAAGTGTGGCACATGCTTTCATTTACAATTCCAACTAGATGAGGGATAGGCTACCAATCGTATGCTATCATTCACAATTCCATCAAAGTGTGGCGCATGCTATCATTTACAATTCCATATAAGTGTGGCACATGCTATCATTCACAATTCCATCTAAGTGTGGCACATGCAACCAATCGTATGCTATCATTCACAATTCCATTTAAGTGTGGCACATGCTATCTTTTACAATTCCAACTAAGTGAGGGATATGGTACCAATCATATGCTATCATGCACAATTCTATCTTAGTGTGGCGCTTGCTTTCATTTACAATTCCAACTAAGAGAGGGATATGCTACCAATCATATGCAATCATTCATATTGCTATCTAAGTGTGGCACATGCTTTCATTTACAATTCCATCTAAGAGAGGGATATGCTACCGATCGTATGCTATCATTCACAATTCCATCTAAGTGTGTCACATGTTATCATTCACAATTCTATCTATGTGTGGCACATGCTATCATTTACAATTCCAACTAAGTGTGGCACATGCTATCATTCACAATTCCATCTAAGTGTGGCACATGCAACCAATCATATGCTATCATTCACAATTCCATCTAAGTGTGGCACATTACATCATTCACAATTCTATCTATATGTGGCACGTGCTATCATTTACAATTCCATCTAAGTGTGGCACATGCTATCATTCACAATTCCATCTAAGTGTGGCACATGCTATCATTTACAATTCCATCTAAGTGTGGCACATGCAACCAATCGTATGCTATCATCCACAATTACATCTAAGTGTGGCACATGCTTTCATTTACAATTACAACTAAGAGAGGCATATGCTACAATTCATATGCAATCATTCACAATTCTATCTAAGTGTGGCACATGCTTTCATTTACAATTCCAACTAGGTGAGGGATATGCTACCAATCATATGCTATCTTTCACAATTCCATCCAAGTGTGGCACATGCGACCAATCGTATGCTATCATTCACAATTCCATCAAAGTGTGGCGCATGCTATCATTTACAATTCCATCTAAGTATGGGACATGCTATGATGTACAATTCCAACTAAGAAAGGGATATGCTACCAATCATATGCTATCATTCACAATTCTGTCTAAGGGTGGTGCATGCTATCATTTACAATTACAACTAGGTGAATTATATGCTACCAATCATATGCTTTCATTTACAATTTCCACTAGATGAGGGACTAGGCTACCAATCGTATGCTATCTTTCACAATTCCATCGAAGTGTGGCACATGCTATCATTTACAATTCCATATAAGTGTGGGACATGCTATGATTTAAAATTTCATCTAAGAATGGCACATGCTATCATTCACATTTCCATCTAAGTGTGGCACATGCTTTCATTTACAATTCCAACTAAGAGAGGGATATTCTACCAATTAGATGCTATCATTCACAATTCTACCTGTGTGTGGCACATGCTATCATTTACAATTCCAACTAAGTGTGGCACATACTATCATTTACAATTCCATCTAAGTGTGGCACATGCTATCATTCACAATTCCATCTAAGTGTGGTACATGCTATGATTTAAAATTCCATCTAAGAGTGGCGCATGCCATCATTCACATTTCCATCTAAGTGTTTTGCATGCTATCATTTACAATTTCAACAAGGTGAGGGATATGCTACCAATCATATGCAATCATTCAGAATTCTATCTAAGTGTGGCGCATGCTTTCATTTACAATTCCAACTAAGAGAGGGATATGCTACCAATTATATGCTCTCATTCACAATTCCATCTAAGTGTGGCACATGCAACCAATTGTATGCTATCATTCACAATTCCATCTAAGTGTGGCACATGCTATCATTCACAATTCTATCTAAGTGTGGCACATGGTATCATTTACAATTTCAACTAGATGAGGGATATGCTACCACTCATATGCTATCATTCACAATTCTATCTAAGGGTGGTGCATGCTATCATTTACAATTACAACTAGGTGAATTATATGCTACCAATCATATGCTTTCATTAACAATTTCAACTAGATGAGGGACTAGGCTACCAATCGTATGCTATCTTTCACAATTCCATCGAAGTGTGGCACATGCTATCATGTACAATTCCATATAAGTGTGGGACATGCTATGATTTAAAATTCCATCTAAGAATGGCACATGCTATCATTCACATTTCCATCTAAGTGTGGCACATGCTTTCATTTACAATTCCAACTAAGAGAGGGATATTCTACCAATTAGATGCTATCATTCACAATTCTACCTGTGTGTGGCACATGCTATCATTTACAATTCCAACTAAGTGTGGCACATAATATCATTTACAATTCCATCTAAGTGTGGCGCATGCTATCATTCACAATTCCATCTAAGTGTGGTATATGCTATGATTTAAAATTCCATCTAAGAGTGGCACATGCCATCATTCACATTTCCATCTAAGTGTTTTGCATGCTATCATTTACAATTCCAACAAGGTGAGGGATATGCTACCAATCATATGCAATCATTCAGAATTCTATCTAAGTGTGGCGCATGCTTTCATTTACAATTCCAACTAAGAGAGGGATATGCTACCAATCATATGCTCTCATTCACAATTCCATCTAAGTGTGGCACATGCAACCAATCGTATGCTATCATTCACAATTCCATCTAAGTGTGGCACATGCTATCATTCACAATTCTGTCTAAGTGAGGCACATGCTTTCATTTACAATTTCAACTAGATGAGGGATAGGCTACCAATCGTATGCTATCTTTCACAATTCCATCGAAGTGTGGCGCATGCTATCATTTACAATTTCATCTAAGTGTGGGACATGCTATGATTTAAAATGCCATCTAAGAATGGCACATGCTATCATTCACATTTCCATCTAAGTGTGACACATGCTTTCATTTACAATTCCAACTAAGAGAGGGATATTCTACCAATTAGATGCTATCATTCACAATTCTACCTGTGTGTGGCACATGCTATCATTTACAATTCCAAATAAGTGTGGCACATACTATCATTTACAATTCCATCTAAGTGTGGCACATGCTATAATTCACAATTCCATCTAAGTGCGGTACATGCTATGATTTAAAATTCGATCTAAGAGTGGCACATGCTATCATTCACATTTCCATCTAAGTGTGGTGCATGCTATCATTTACAATTCCAACAAGGAGAGGGATATGCTACCAATCATATGCAATCATTCAGAATTCTATCTAAGTGTGGCGCATGCTTTCATTTACAATTCCAACTAAGAGAGGGATATGCTACCAATCATATGCAATCATTCAGATTGCTATCTAAGTGTGGCACATGCTTTCATTTACAATTCCATCTAAGAGAGGGATATGCTACCGATCGTATGCTATCATTCACAATTCCATCTAAGTGTGTCACATGTTATCATTCACAATTCTATCTATGTGTGGCACATGCTATCATTTACAATTCCAACTAAGTGTGGCACATGCTATCATTCACAATTCCATCTAAGTGTGGCACATGCAACCAATCATATGCTATCATTCACAATTCCATCTAAGTGTGTCACATGTTATCATTCACAATTCTATCTATGTGTGGCACATGCTATCATTTACAATTCCAACTAAGTGTGGCACATGCTATCATTTACAATTCCATCTAAGTGTGGCACATGCTATCATTCACAATTCCATCTAAGTATGGCACATGCTATCATTCACAATTCCATCTAAGTGTGGCACATGCAACCAATCGTATGCTATCATTCACAATTACATCTAAGTGTGGCACATGCTTTCATTTACAATTCCAACTAAGAGAGGCATATGCTACAATTCAAATGCAATCATTCACAATTCTATCTAAGTGTGGCACATGCTATCATTTACATTTCCAACTAGGTGAGGGATATGCTACCAATCATATGCTATCTTTCACAATTCCATCCAAGTGTGGCACAACGACCAATCGTATGCTATCATTCACAATTCCATCAAAGTGTGGCGCATGCTATCATTTACAATTCCAACTAAGAGAGGGATATGCTACCAATCATATGCTCTCATTCACAATTCCATCTAAGTGTGGCACATGCAACCAATCGTATGCTATCATTCACAATTCCATCTAAGTGTGGCACATGCTATCATTCACAATTCTGTCTAAGTGAGGCACATGCTTTCATTTACAATTTCAACTAGATGAGGGATAGGCTACCAATCGTATGCTATCTTTCACAATTCCATCGAAGTGTGGCGCATGCTATCATTTACAATTTCATCTAAGTGTGGGACATGCTATGATTTAAAATGCCATCTAAGAATGGCACATGCTATCATTCACATTTCCATCTAAATGTGACACATGCTTTCATTTACAATTCCAACTAAGAGAGGGATATTCTACCAATTAGATGCTATCATTCACAATTCTACCTGTGTGTGGCACATGCTATCATTTACAATTCCAAATAAGTGTGGCACATACTATCATTTACAATTCCATCTAAGTGTGGCACATGCTATAATTCACAATTCCATCTAAGTGCGGTACATGCTATGATTTAAAATTCGATCTAAGAGTGGCACATGCTATCATTCACATTTCCATCTAAGTGTGGTGCATGCTATCATTTACAATTCCAACAAGGAGAGGGATATGCTACCAATCATATGCAATCATTCAGAATTCTATCTAAGTGTGGCGCATGCTTTCATTTACAATTCCAACTAAGAGAGGGATATGCTACCAATCATATGCAATCATTCAGATTGCTATCTAAGTGTGGCACATGCTTTCATTTACAATTCCATCTAAGAGAGGGATATGCTACCGATCGTATGCTATCATTCACAATTCCATCTAAGTGTGTCACATGTTATCATTCACAATTCTATCTATGTGTGGCACATGCTATCATTTACAATTCCAACTAAGTGTGGCACATGCTATCATTCACAATTCCATCTAAGTGTGGCACATGCAACCAATCATATGCTATCATTCACAATTCCATCTAAGTGTGTCACATGTTATCATTCACAATTCTATCTATGTGTGGCACATGCTATCATTTACAATTCCAACTAAGTGTGGCACATGCTATCATTTACAATTCCATCTAAGTGTGGCACATGCTATCATTCACAATTCCATCTAAGTATGGCACATGCTATCATTCACAATTCCATCTAAGTGTGGCACATGCAACCAATCGTATGCTATCATTCACAATTACATCTAAGTGTGGCACATGCTTTCATTTACAATTCCAACTAAGAGAGGCATATGCTACAATTCAAATGCAATCATTCACAATTCTATCTAAGTGTGGCACATGCTATCATTTACATTTCCAACTAGGTGAGGGATATGCTACCAATCATATGCTATCTTTCACAATTCCATCCAAGTGTGGCACAACGACCAATCGTATGCTATCATTCACAATTCCATCAAAGTGTGGCGCATGCTATCATTTACAATTTCATCTAAGTGTGGGACATGCTATGATGTACAATTCCAATATGATATGCTACCAATCATATGCTATCATTCACAATTCTATCTAAGGGTGGTGCATGCTATCATTTACAATTACAACTAGGTGAATGATATGCTACCAATCATATGCTTTCATTTACAATTTCAACTAGATGAGGGACTAGGCTACCAATCGTATGCTATCTTTCACAATTCCATCGAAGTGTGGCACATGCTATCATTTACAATTCCATCTAAGAGAGGGATATGCTACCGATCGTATGCTATCATTCACAATTCCATCTAAGTGTGTCACATGTTATCATTCACAATTCTATCTATGTGTGGCACATGCTATCATTTACAATTCCAACTAAGTGTGGCACATGCTATCATTCACAATTCCATCTAAGTGTGGCACATGCAACCAATCATATGCTATCATTCACAATTCCATCTAAGTGTGGCACATTATATCATTCACAATTCTATCTATGTGTGGCACATGCTATCATTTACAATTCCATCTAAGTGTGGCACATGCTATCATTCACAATTCCATCTAAGTGTGGCACATGCTATCATTCACAATTCCATCTAAGTGTGGCACATGCAACCAATCGTATGCTATCATTCACAATTCCATCTAAGTGTGGCACATGCTATCATTCACAATTCTATCTAAGTGAGGCACATGCTTTCATTTACAATTTCAACTAGATGAGGGATAGGCTACCAATCGTATGCTATCTTTCACAATTCCATCGAAGTGTGGCGCATGCTATCATTTACAATTCCATCTAAGTGTGGGACATGCTATGATTTAAAATGCCATCTAAGAATGGCACATGCTATCATTCACATTTCCATCTAAGTGTGACACATGCTTTCATTTACAATTCCAACTAAGAGAGGGATATTCTACCAATTAGATGCTATCATTCACAATTCTACCTGTGTGTGGCACATGCTATCATTTACAATTCCAACTAAGTGTGGCACATACTATCATTTACAATTCCATCTAAGTGTGGCACATGCTATAATTCACAATTCCATCTAAGTGTGGTACATGCTATGATATAAAATTCCATCTAAGAGTGGCACATGCTATCATTCACATTTCCATCTAAGTGTGGTGCATGCTATCATTTACAATTCCAACAAGGAGAGGGATATGCTACCAATCATATGCAATCATTCAGAATTCTATCTAAGTGTGGCGCATGCTTTCATTTACAATTCCAACTAAGAGAGGGATATGCTACCAATCATATGCTCTCATTCACAATTCCATCTAAGTGTGGCACATGCAACCAATCGTATGCTATCATTCACAATTCCATCTAAGTGTGGCACATGCTATCATTCACAATTCTATCTAAGTGTGGCACATGGTATCATTTACAATTCCAACTAAGTGAGGGATATGCTACTAATTATATGCAATCATTCACAATTCCATCTAAGTGTGGCACATGCCACCAATCGTATGTTATCATTCACAATTAAATCTAAGTTTGACGCATGCTTTCATTTACAATTCCATCCAAGTGTGGCACATGCTATCATTTACAATTCCATATAAGTGTGGCACATGCTATCATTCACAATTCCAGCTAAGTGTGGCACATGCAACCAATTGTATGCTATCATTCACAATTCCATCTAAGTGTGGCACATGCTATCTTTTACAATTCCAACTAAGTGAGGGATATGCTACCAATCATATGCTATCATGCACAATTCTATCTTAGTGCGCCGCTTGCTTTCATTTACAATTCCAACTAAGAGAGGGATATGCTACCAATCATATGCAATCATTCCGATTTCTATCTAAGTGTGGCACATGCTTTCATTTACAATTCCATCTAAGAGAGGGATATGCTACCGATCGTATGCTATCATTCACAATTCCATCTAAGTGTGGCACATGTTATCATTCACAATTACAACTAGGTGAATGATAAACTACCAATCATATGCTATCATTTACAATTCCAACTAAGTGTGGCACATGCAACCAATCGTATGCTATCATTCACAATTCCATGTAAGTGTGGCACATGCTTTCATTTACAATTCCAACTAGATGAGGGATAGGCTACCAATCGTATGCTATCATTCACAATTCCATCTAAGTGTGGCGCATGCTATCATTTACAATTCCATATAAGTGTGGCACATGCTACCATTCACAATTCCATCTAAGTGTGGCACATGCAACCAATCGTATGCTATCATTCACAATTCCATCTAAGTGTGGCACATGCTATCTTTTACAATTCCAACTAAGTGAGGGATATGGTACCAATCATATGCTATCATTCACAATTCCATCTAAGTGTGTCACATGTTATCATTCACAATTCTATCTATGTGTGGCACATGCTATCATTTACAATTCCAACTAAGTGTGGCACATGCTATCATTCACAATTCCATCTAAGTGTGGCACAAGCAACCAATCATATGCTATCATTCACAATTCCATCTAAGTGTGGCACATTATATCATTCACAATTCTACCTATGTGTGGCACATGCTATCATTTACAATTCCATCTAAGTGTGGCACATGCTATCATTCACAATTTGATCTAAGTGTGGCACATGCTATCATTCACAATTCCATCTAAGTGTGGCACATGCAACCAATCGTATGCTATCATTCACAATTACATCTAAGTGTGGAACATGCTTTCATTTACAATTCCAACTAAGAGAGGCATATGCTACAATTCATATGCAATCATTCACAATTCTATCTAAGTGTGGCACATGCTATCATTTACAATTGCAACTAGGTGAGGGATATGCTACCAATCATATGCTATCTTTCACAATTCCATCCAAGTGTGGCACATGCGACCAATCATATGCTATCATTCACAATTCCATCAAAGTGTGGCGCATGCTATCATTTACAATTCCATCTAAGTGTGGGTCATGCTATGATGTACAATTCCAACTAAGAGAGGAATATGCTACCAATCATATGCTATCATTCACAATTCTATCTAAGGGTGGTGCATGCTATCATTTACAATTACAACTAGGTGAATGATATGCTACCAATCATATGCTATCATTTACAATTCCAACTAAGTGTGGCACATGCAACCAATCGTATGCTATCAATCACAATTCCATCTAAGTGTGGCACATGCTTTCATTTACAATTTCAACTAGATGAGGGATAGGCTACCAATCAAATGCTATCTTTCACAATTCCATTGAAGTGTGGCGCATGCTATCAGTTACAATTCCATCTAAGTGTGGCACATGCTATCATTCACAATTCCATCTAAGTGTGGCACATGCTATCATTCACAATTCCATCTAAGTGTGGCACATGCAACCAATCGTATGCTATCATTCACAATTACATCTAAGTGTGGCACATGCTTTCATTTACAATTCCAACTAAGAGAGGCATATGCTACAATTCATATGCAATCATTCACAATTCTATCTAAGTGTGGCACATGCTATCATTTACAATTGCAACTAGGTGAGGGATATGCTACCAATCATATGCTATCTTTCACAATTCCATCCAAGTGTGGCACATGCGACCAATCATATGCTATCATTCACAATTCCATCAAAGTGTGGCGCATGCTATCATTTACAATTCCATCTAAGTGTGGGTCATGCTATGATGTACAATTCCAACTAAGAGAGGAATATGCTACCAATCATATGCTATCATTCACAATTCTATCTAAGGGTGGTGCATGCTATCATTTACAATTACAACTAGGTGAATGATATGCTACCAATCATATGCTATCATTTACAATTCCAACTAAGTGTGGCACATGCAACCAATCGTATGCTATCAATCACAATTCCATCTAAGTGTGGCACATGCTTTCATTTACAATTTCAACTAGATGAGGGATAGGCTACCAATCAAATGCTATCTTTCACAATTCCATTGAAGTGTGGCGCATGCTATCAGTTACAATTCCATCTAAGTGTGGGACATGCTATGATTTAAAATTCCATCTAAGAATGGCACATGCTATCATTCACATTTCCATCTAAGTGTGGCACATGCTTTCATTTACAATTCCATCTAAGTGTGGCACATGCTATCATTCACAATTCCATCTAAGTGTGGTACATGCTATGATTTAAAATTCCATCTAAGAGTGGCACATGCCATCATTCACATTTCCATCTAAGTGTGGCACATGCTTTCATTTACAATTCCAACTAGATGATAGATAGGCTACCAATCGTATGCTATCATTCACAATTCCATCTAAGTGTGGTGCATGCTATCATTTACAATTCCATATAAGTGTGGCACATGCTATCATTCACAATTCCATCTAAGTGTGGCACATGCAACCAATCGTATGCTATCATTCACAATTACATCTAAGTGTGGCACATGCTATCTTTTACAATTCCAACTAAGTGAGGGATATGGTACCAATCATATGCTATCATTCACAATTCCATCTAAGTGTGTCACATGTTATCATTCACAATTCTATCTATGTGTGGCACATGCTATCATTTACAATTCCAACTAAGTGTGGCACATGCTATCATTCACAATTCCATCTAAGTGTGGCACATGCAACCAATCATATCCTATCATTCACAATTCCATCTAAGTGTGGCACATTATATCATTAACAATTCTATCTATGTGTGGCACATACTATCATTTACAATTCCATCTAAGTGTGGCACATGCTATCATTCACAATTCCATCTAAGTGTGGCACATGCTATCATTCACAATTCCATCTAAGTGTGGCACATGCAACCAATCGTATGCTATCATTCACATTTACATCTAAGTGTGGCACATGCTTTCATTTACAATTCCAACTAAGAGAGGCATATGCTACAATTCATATGCAATCATTCACAATTCTATCTAAGTGTGGCACATGCTATCATTTACAATTGCAACTAGGTGAGGGATATGCTACCAATCATATGCTATCTTTCACAATTCCATCCAAGTGTGGCACATGCGACCAATCATATGCTATCATTCACAATTCCATCAAAGTGTGGCGCATGCTATCATTTACAATTCCATCTAAGTGTGGGTCATGCTATGATGTACAATTCCAACTAAGAGAGGAATATGCTACCAATCATATTCTATCATTCACAATTCTATCTAAGGGTGGTGCATGCTATCATTTACAATTACAACTAGGTGAATGATATGCTACCAATCATATGCTATCATTTACAATTCCAACTAAGTGTGGCACATGCAACCAATCGTATGCTATCATTCACAATTCCATGTAAGTGTGGCACATGCTATCATTTACAATTTCAACTAGATGAGGGATAGGCTACCAATCGTATGCTATCTTTCACAATTCCATTGAAGTGTGGCGCATGCTATCAGTTACAATTCCATTGAAGTGTGGCGCATGCTATCAGTTACAATTCCATCTAAGTGTGGGACATGCTATGATTTAAAATTCCATCTAAGAATGGCACATGCTATCATTCACATTTCCATCTAAGTGTGGCACATGCTTTCATTTACAATTCCAACTAAGAGAGGGATATTCTACCAATTATATGCTATCATTCACAATTCTATCTAAGTGTGGTGCATGCTATCATTTACTATTCCAACAAGATGAGGGATATGCTACCAATCAAATGCTATCATTCACAATTCCATTCAAGTGAGGGATATGCAACTAATCATATGATATCCTTCACAATTCCATCTAAGTGTGGCGCATGCTTTCATTTACAATTGCAACTAAGAGAGGGATATGCCACCAATCATATGCAATCATTCACAATTCTATCTCAGTGTGGCGCATGCGTTCATTTACAGTTCCAACTAAGAGAGGGATATGCTACCAATCATATGCTATCATTCACAATTCCATCTAAGTGTGGCACATGCTATCATTCACAATTCTACTTGTATGTGGCACATGCTATCATTTACAATTCCAACTAAGTGTGGCACATGCTATCATTCGCAAGTCCATCTAAGTGTGGCACATGCTATCATTCACAATTCCATCTAAGTTTGGCACATGCTATCATTCACAATTCCATCTAAGTGTGGGACATGCTATGATTTACAATTCCATCTAAGAGTGGCACATGCTATAATTCACAATTCCAACTAAGAGTGGGATATGCTACCAATCATCTGCAATCATTGACAATTCCATCTAAGTGTGGCACATGCAACCAATCGTATGCTATCATTCACAATTCCATCTAAGTGTGGCACATGCTATCATTAACAATTCTACTTGTGTGTGGCACATGCTATCATTTACAATTCCAACTAAGTGTGGCACATGCTATCATTCGCAATTCCATCTAAGTGTGGTACATGCTATGATTTAAAATTCCATCTAAGAGTGGCACATGCTATCATTCACATTTCCATCTAATTGTGGTGTATGCTATCATTTACAATTCCAATAAGGTGAGGGATATGCTACCAATCATATGCAATCATTCAGAATTCTATCTAAGTGTGGCACATGCTTTCATTTACAATTCCAACTAAGAGAGGGATATGCTACCAATCATATGCTCTCATTCACAATTCCATCTAAGTGTGGCACATGCAACCAATTGTATGCTATCATTCACAATTCCATCTAAGTGTGGCACATGCTATCATTCACAATTCTATCTAAGTGTGGCACATGGTATCATTTACAATTCCAACTAAGTGAGGGATATGCTACTAATTATATGCAATCATTCACAATTCCATCTAAGTGTGGCACATGCAACCGATCGTATGTTATAATTCAAAATTAAATCTAAGTTTGACGCATGCTTTCATTTACAATTCCATCCAAGTGTGGCACATGCTATCATTTACAATTCCATATAAGTGTGGCACATGCTATCATTCACAATTCCATTGAAGTGTGGGGCATGCTATCAGTTACAATTCCATTGAAGTGTGGCGCATGCTATCAGTTACAATTCCATCTAAGTGTGGGACATGCTATGATTTAAAATTCCATCTAAGAATGGCACATGCTATCATTCACATTTCCATCTAAGTGTGGCACATGCTTTCATTTACAATTCCAACTAAGAGAGGGATATTCTACCAATTATATGCTATCATTCACAATTCTATCTAAGTGTGGTGCATGCTATCATTTACTATTCCAACAAGATGAGGGATATGCTACCAATCAAATGCTATCATTCACAATTCCATTCAAGTGAGGGATATGCAACTAATCATATGATATCCTTCACAATTCCATCTAAGTGTGGCGCATGCTTTCATTTACAATTGCAACTAAGAGAGGGATATGCCACCAATCATATGCAATCATTCACAATTCTATCTCAGTGTGGCGCATGCGTTCATTTACAGTTCCAACTAAGAGAGGGATATGCTACCAATCATATGCTATCATTCACAATTCCATCTAAGTGTGGCACATGCTATCATTCACAATTCTACTTGTGTGTGGCACATGCTATCATTTACAATTCCAACTAAGTGTGGCACATGCTATCATTCGCAAGTCCATCTAAGTGTGGCACATGCTATCATTCACAATTCCATCTAGGTTTGGCACATGCTATCATTCACAATTCCATCTAAGTGTGGGACATGCTATGATTTGCAATTCCATCTAAGAGTGGCACATGCTATAATTCACAATTCCAACTAAGAGTGGGATATGCTACCAATCATCTGCAATCATTGACAATTCCATCTAAGTGTGGCACATGCAACCAATCGTATGCTATCATTCACAATTCCATCTAAGTGTGGCACATGCTATCATTAACAATTCTACTTGTGTGTGGCACATGCTATCATTTACAATTCCATTTAATTGTGGTGTATGCTATCATTTACAATTCCAACAAGGTGAGGGATATGCTACCAATCATATGCAATCATTCAGAATTCTATCTAAGTGTGGCACATGCTTTCATTTACAATTCCAACTAAGAGAGGGATATGCTACCAATCATATGCTCTCATTCACAATTCCATCTAAGTGTGGCGCATGCAACCAATTGTATGCTATCATTCACAATTCCATCTAAGTGTGGCACATGCTATCATTCACAATTCTATCTAAGTGTGGCACATGGTATCATTTACAATTCCAACTAAGTGAGGGATATGCTACTAATTATATGCAATCATTCACAATTCCATCTAAGTGTGGCACATGCAACCGATCGTATGTTATAATTCAAAATTAAATCTAAGTTTGACGCATGCTTTCATTTACAATTCCATCCAAGTGTGGCACATGCTATCATTTACAATTCCATATAAGTGTGGCACATGCTATCATTCACAATTCCATCTAAGTGTGGCACATGCAACCAATCATATGCTATCATTCACAATTCCATCTAAGTGTGTCACATGCTTTCATTTACAATTCCAACTAGATGAGGGATAGGCTACCAATCGTATGCTATCATTCACAATTCCATCAAAGTGTGGCGCATGCTATCATTTACAATTCCATATAAGTGTGGCACATGCTATCATTCACAATTCCATCTAAGTGTGGCACATGCAACCAATCGTATGCTATCATTCACAATTCCATTTAAGTGTGGCACATGCTATCTTTTACAATTCCAACTAAGTGAGGGATATGGTACCAATCATATGCTATCATGCACAATTCTATCTTAGTGTGGCGCTTGCTTTCATTTACAATTCCAACTAAGAGAGGGATATGCTACCAATCATATGCAATCATTCATATTGCTATCTAAGTGTGGCACATGCTTTCATTTACAATTCCATCTAAGAGAGGGATATGCTACCGATCGTATGCTATCATTCACAATTCCATCTAAGTGTGTCACATGTTATCATTCACAATTCTATCTATGTGTGGCACATGCTATCATTTACAATTCCAACTAAGTGTGGCACATGCTATCATTCACAATTCCATCTAAGTGTGGCACATGCAACCAATCATATGCTATCATTCACAATTCCATCTAAGTGTGGCACATTACATCATTCACAATTCTATCTATATGTGGCACGTGCTATCATTTACAATTCCATCTAAGTGTGGCACATGCTATCATTCACAATTCCATCTAAGTGTGGCACATGCCATCATTTACAATTCCATCTAAGTGTGGCACATGCAACCAATCGTATGCTATCATTCACAATTACATCTAAGTGTGGCACATGCTTTCATTTACAATTACAACTAAGAGAGGCATATGCTACAATTCATATGCAATCATTCACAATTCTATCTAAGTGTGGCACATGCTTTCATTTACAATTCCAACTAGGTGAGGGATATGCTACCAATCATATGCTATCTTTCACAATTCCATCCAAGTGTGGCACATGCGACCAATCGTATGCTATCATTCACAATTCCATCAAAGTGTGGCGCATGCTATCATTTACAATTTCATCTAAGTATGGGACATGCTATGATGTACAATTCCAACTAAGAAAGGGATATGCTACCAATCATATGCTATCATTCACAATTCTGTCTAAGGGTGGTGCATGCTATCATTTACAATTACAACTAGGTGAATTATATGCTACCAATCATATGCTTTCATTTACAATTTCCACTAGATGAGGGACTAGGCTACCAATCGTATGCTATCTTTCACAATTCCATCGAAGTGTGGCACATGCTATCATTTACAATTCCATCTAAGTGTGGGACATGCTATGATTTAAAATTCCATCTAAGAATGGCACATGCTATCATTCACATTTCCATCTAAGTGTGGCACATGCTTTCATTTACAATTCCAACTAAGAGAGGGATATTCTACCAATTAGATGCTATCATTCACAATTCTACCTGTGTGTGGCACATGCTATCATTTACAATTCCAACTAAGTGTGGCACATACTATCATTTACAATTCCATCTAAGTGTGGCACATGCTATAATTCACAATTCCATCTAAGTGCGGTACATGCTATGATTTAAAATTCCATCTAAGAGTGGCACATGCTATCATTCACATTTCCATCTAAGTGTGGTGCATGCTATCATTTACAATTCCAACAAGGAGAGGGATATGCTACCAATCATATGCAATCATTCAGAATTCTATCTAAGTGTGGCGCATGCTTTCATTTACAATTCCAACTAAGAAAGGGATATGCTACCAATCATATGCAATCATTCAGATTGCTATCTAAGTGTGGCACATGCTTTCATTTACAATTCCATCTAAGAGAGGGATATGCTACCGATCGTATGCTATCATTCACAATTCCATCTAAGTGTGTCACATGTTATCATTCACAATTCTATCTATGTGTGGCACATGCTATCATTTACAATTCCAACTAAGTGTGGCACATGCTATCATTCACAATTCCATCTAAGTGTGGCACATGCAACCAATCATATGCTATCATTCACAATTCCATCTAAGTGTGTCACATGTTATCATTCACAATTCTATCTATGTGTGGCACATGCTATCATTTACAATTCCAACTAAGTGTGGCACATGCTATCATTTACAATTCCATCTAAGTGTGGCACATGCTATCATTCACAATTCCATCTAAGTATGGCACATGCTATCATTTACAATTCCAACTAAGTGTGGCACATGCTATCATTCACAATTCCATCTAAGTGTGGCACATGCAACCAATCATATGCTATCATTCACAATTCCATCTAAGTGTGGCACATTACATCATTCACAATTCTATCTATATGTGGCACGTGCTATCATTTACAATTCCATCTAAGTGTGGCACATGCTATCATTCACAATTCCATCTAAGTGTGGCACATGCCATCATTTACAATTCCATCTAAGTGTGGCACATGCAACCAATCGTATGCTATCATTCACAATTACATCTAAGTGTGGCACATGCTTTCATTTACAATTACAACTAAGAGAGGCATATGCTACAATTCATATGCAATCATTCACAATTCTATCTAAGTGTGGCACATGCTTTCATTTACAATTCCAACTAGGTGAGGGATATGCTACCAATCATATGCTATCTTTCACAATTCCATCCAAGTGTGGCACATGCGACCAATCGTATGCTATCATTCACAATTCCATCAAAGTGTGGCGCATGCTATCATTTACAATTCCATCTAAGTATGGGACATGCTATGATGTACAATTCCAACTAAGAAAGGGATATGCTACCAATCATATGCTATCATTCACAATTCTGTCTAAGGGTGGTGCATGCTATCATTTACAATTACAACTAGGTGAATTATATGCTACCAATCATATGCTTTCATTTACAATTTCCACTAGATGAGGGACTAGGCTACCAATCGTATGCTATCTTTCACAATTCCATCGAAGTGTGGCACATGCTATCATTTACAATTCCATCTAAGTGTGGGACATGCTATGATTTAAAATTCCATCTAAGAATGGCACATGCTATCATTCACATTTCCATCTAAGTGTGGCACATGCTTTCATTTACAATTCCAACTAAGAGAGGGATATTCTACCAATTAGATGCTATCATTCACAATTCTACCTGTGTGTGGCACATGCTATCATTTACAATTCCAACTAAGTGTGGCACATACTATCATTTACAATTCCATCTAAGTGTGGCACATGCTATAATTCACAATTCCATCTAAGTGCGGTACATACTATGATTTAAAATTCCATCTAAGAGTGGCACATGCTATCATTCACATTTCCATCTAAGTGTGGTGCATGCTATCATTTACAATTCCAACAAGGAGAGGGATATGCTACCAATCATATGCAATCATTCAGAATTCTATCTAAGTGTGGCGCATGCTTTCATTTACAATTCCAACTAAGAGAGGGATATGCTACCAATCATATGCAATCATTCAGATTGCTATCTAAGTGTGGCACATGCTTTCATTTACAATTCCATCTAAGAGAGGGATATGCTACCGATCGTATGCTATCATTCACAATTCCATCTAAGTGTGTCACATGTTATCATTCACAATTCTATCTATGTGTGGCACATGCTATCATTTACAATTCCAACTAAGTGTGGCACATGCTATCATTCACAATTCCATCTAAGTGTGGCACATGCAACCAATCATATGCTATCATTCACAATTCCATCTAAGTGTGTCACATGTTATCATTCACAATTCTATCTATGTGTGGCACATGCTATCATTTACAATTCCAACTAAGTGTGGCACATGCTATCATTTACAATTCCATCTAAGTGTGGCACATGCTATCATTCACAATTCCATCTAAGTATGGCACATGCTATCATTCACAATTCCATCTAAGTGTGGCACATACAACCAATCGTATGCTATCATTCACAATTACATCTAAGTGTGGCACATGCTTTCATTTACAATTCCAACTAAGAGAGGCATATGCTACAATTCAAATGCAATCATTCACAATTCTATCTAAGTGTGGCACATGCTATCATTTACATTTCCAACTAGGTGAGGGATATGCTACCAATCATATGCTATCTTTCACAATTCCATCCAAGTGTGGCACAACGACCAATCGTATGCTATCATTCACAATTCCATCAAAGTGTGGCGCATGCTATCATTTACAATTTCATCTAAGTGTGGGACATGCTATGATGTACAATTCCAATATGATATGCTACCAATCATATGCTATCATTCACAATTCTATCTAAGGGTGGTGCATGCTATCATTTACAATTACAACTAGGTGAATGATATGCTACCAATCATATGCTTTCATTTACAATTTCAACTAGATGAGGGACTAGGCTACCAATCGTATGCTATCTTTCACAATTCCATCGAAGTGTGGCACATGCTATCATTTACAATTCCATCTAAGAGAGGGATATGCTACCGATCGTATGCTATCATTCACAATTCCATCTAAGTGTGTCACATGTTATCATTCACAATTCTATCTATGTGTGGCACATGCTATCATTTACAATTCCAACTAAGTGTGGCACATGCTATCATTCACAATTCCATCTAAGTGTGGCACATGCAACCAATCATATGCTATCATTCACAATTCCATCTAAGTGTGGCACATTATATCATTCACAATTCTATCTATGTGTGGCACATGCTATCATTTACAATTCCATCTAGGTGTGGCACATGCTATCATTCACAATTCCATCTAAGTGTGGCACATGCTATCATTCACAATTCCATCTAAGTGTGGCACATGCAACC
Organism: Ambystoma mexicanum; assembly: GCF_040938575.1. NCBI lineage: Eukaryota > Metazoa > Chordata > Amphibia > Caudata > Ambystomatidae > Ambystoma > Ambystoma mexicanum. The sequence goes on along the minus strand of NC_090933.1, from coordinate 1,389,812,853 downwards.
AATCGTATGCTATCATTCACAATTCCATCTAAGTGTGGCACATGCTATCATTCACAATTCTATCTAAGTGAGGCACATGCTTTCATTTACAATTTCAACTAGATGAGGGATAGGCTACCAATCGTATGCTATCTTTCACAATTCCATCGAAGTGTGGCGCATGCTATCATTTACAATTCCATCTAAGTGTGGGACATGCTATGATTTAAAATGCCATCTAAGAATGGCACATGCTATCATTCACATTTCCATCTAAGTGTGACACATGCTTTCATTTACAATTCCAACTAAGAGAGGGATATTCTACCAATTAGATGCTATCATTCACAATTCTACCTGTGTGTGGCACATGCTATCATTTACAATTCCAACTAACTGTGGCACATACTATCATTTACAATTCCATCTAAGTGTGGCACATGCTATAATTCACAATTCCATCTAAGTGTGGTACATGCTATGATATAAAATTCCATCTAAGAGTGGCACATGCTATCATTCACATTTCCATCTAAGTGTGGTGCATGCTATCATTTACAATTCCAACAAGGAGAGGGATATGCTACCAATCATATGCAATCATTCAGAATTCTATCTAAGTGTGGCGCATGCTTTCATTTACAATTCCAACTAAGAGAGGGATATGCTACCAATCATATGCTCTCATTCACAATTCCATCTAAGTGTGGCACATGCAACCAATCGTATGCTATCATTCACAATTCCATCTAAGTGTGGCACATGCTATCATTCACAATTCTATCTAAGTGTGGCACATGGTATCATTTACAATTCCAACTAAGTGAGGGATATGCTACTAATTATATGCAATCATTCACAATTCCATCTAAGTGTGGCACATGCCACCGATCGTATGTTATCATTCACAATTAAATCTAAGTTTGACGCATGCTTTCATTTACAATTCCATCCAAGTGTGGCACATGCTATCATTTACAATTCCATATAAGTGTGGCACATGCTATCATTCACAATTCCAGCTAAGTGTGGCACATGCAACCAATTGTATGCTATCATTCACAATTCCATCTAAGTGTGGCACATGCTATCTTTTACAATTCCAACTAAGTGAGGGATATGCTACCAATCATATGCTATCATGCACAATTCTATCTTAGTGCGCCGCTTGCTTTCATTTACAATTCCAACTAAGAGAGGGATATGCTACCAATCATATGCAATCATTCCGATTTCTATCTAAGTGTGGCACATGCTTTCATTTACAATTCCAACTAAGAGAGGGATATTCTACCAATTATATGCTATCATTCACAATTCTATCTAAGTGTGGTGCATGCTATCATTTACTATTCCAACAAGATGAGGGATATGCTACCAATCAAATGCTATCATTCACAATTCCATTCAAGTGAGGGATATGCAACTAATCATATGATATCCTTCACAATTCCATCTAAGTGTGGCGCATGCTTTCATTTACAATTGCAACTAAGAGAGGGATATGCCACCAATCATATGCAATCATTCACAATTCTATCTCAGTGTGGCGCATGCGTTCATTTACAGTTCCAACTAAGAGAGGGATATGCTACCAATCATATGCTATCATTCACAATTCCATCTAAGTGTGGCACATGCTATCATTCACAATTCTACTTGTATGTGGCACATGCTATCATTTACAATTCCAACTAAGTGTGGCACATGCTATCATTCGCAAGTCCATCTAAGTGTGGCACATGCTATCATTCACAATTCCATCTAAGTTTGGCACATGCTATCATTCACAATTCCATCTAAGTGTGGGACATGCTATGATTTACAATTCCATCTAAGAGTGGCACATGCTATAATTCACAATTCCAACTAAGAGTGGGATATGCTACCAATCATCTGCAATCATTGACAATTCCATCTAAGTGTGGCACATGCAACCAATCGTATGCTATCATTCACAATTCCATCTAAGTGTGGCACATGCTATCATTAACAATTCTACTTGTGTGTGGCACATGCTATCATTTACAATTCCAACTAAGTGTGGCACATGCTATCATTCGCAATTCCATCTAAGTGTGGTACATGCTATGATTTAAAATTCCATCTAAGAGTGGCACATGCTATCATTCACATTTCCATCTAATTGTGGTGTATGCTATCATTTACAATTCCAATAAGGTGAGGGATATGCTACCAATCATATGCAATCATTCAGAATTCTATCTAAGTGTGGCACATGCTTTCATTTACAATTCCAACTAAGAGAGGGATATGCTACCAATCATATGCTCTCATTCACAATTCCATCTAAGTGTGGCACATGCAACCAATTGTATGCTATCATTCACAATTCCATCTAAGTGTGGCACATGCTATCATTCACAATTCTATCTAAGTGTGGCACATGGTATCATTTACAATTCCAACTAAGTGAGGGATATGCTACTAATTATATGCAATCATTCACAATTCCATCTAAGTGTGGCACATGCAACCGATCGTATGTTATAATTCAAAATTAAATCTAAGTTTGACGCATGCTTTCATTTACAATTCCATCCAAGTGTGGCACATGCTATCATTTACAATTCCATATAAGTGTGGCACATGCTATCATTCACAATTCCATTGAAGTGTGGGGCATGCTATCAGTTACAATTCCATTGAAGTGTGGCGCATGCTATCAGTTACAATTCCATCTAAGTGTGGGACATGCTATGATTTAAAATTCCATCTAAGAATGGCACATGCTATCATTCACATTTCCATCTAAGTGTGGCACATGCTTTCATTTACAATTCCAACTAAGAGAGGGATATTCTACCAATTATATGCTATCATTCACAATTCTATCTAAGTGTGGTGCATGCTATCATTTACTATTCCAACAAGATGAGGGATATGCTACCAATCAAATGCTATCATTCACAATTCCATTCAAGTGAGGGATATGCAACTAATCATATGATATCCTTCACAATTCCATCTAAGTGTGGCGCATGCTTTCATTTACAATTGCAACTAAGAGAGGGATATGCCACCAATCATATGCAATCATTCACAATTCTATCTCAGTGTGGCGCATGCGTTCATTTACAGTTCCAACTAAGAGAGGGATATGCTACCAATCATATGCTATCATTCACAATTCCATCTAAGTGTGGCACATGCTATCATTCACAATTCTACTTGTGTGTGGCACATGCTATCATTTACAATTCCAACTAAGTGTGGCACATGCTATCATTCGCAAGTCCATCTAAGTGTGGCACATGCTATCATTCACAATTCCATCTAGGTTTGGCACATGCTATCATTCACAATTCCATCTAAGTGTGGGACATGCTATGATTTGCAATTCCATCTAAGAGTGGCACATGCTATAATTCACAATTCCAACTAAGAGTGGGATATGCTACCAATCATCTGCAATCATTGACAATTCCATCTAAGTGTGGCACATGCAACCAATCGTATGCTATCATTCACAATTCCATCTAAGTGTGGCACATGCTATCATTAACAATTCTACTTGTGTGTGGCACATGCTATCATTTACAATTCCATTTAATTGTGGTGTATGCTATCATTTACAATTCCAACAAGGTGAGGGATATGCTACCAATCATATGCAATCATTCAGAATTCTATCTAAGTGTGGCACATGCTTTCATTTACAATTCCAACTAAGAGAGGGATATGCTACCAATCATATGCTCTCATTCACAATTCCATCTAAGTGTGGCGCATGCAACCAATTGTATGCTATCATTCACAATTCCATCTAAGTGTGGCACATGCTATCATTCACAATTCTATCTAAGTGTGGCACATGGTATCATTTACAATTCCAACTAAGTGAGGGATATGCTACTAATTATATGCAATCATTCACAATTCCATCTAAGTGTGGCACATGCAACCGATCGTATGTTATAATTCAAAATTAAATCTAAGTTTGACGCATGCTTTCATTTACAATTCCATCCAAGTGTGGCACATGCTATCATTTACAATTCCATATAAGTGTGGCACATGCTATCATTCACAATTCCATCTAAGTGTGGCACATGCAACCAATCATATGCTATCATTCACAATTCCATCTAAGTGTGTCACATGCTTTCATTTACAATTCCAACTAGATGAGGGATAGGCTACCAATCGTATGCTATCATTCACAATTCCATCAAAGTGTGGCGCATGCTATCATTTACAATTCCATATAAGTGTGGCACATGCTATCATTCACAATTCCATCTAAGTGTGGCACATGCAACCAATCGTATGCTATCATTCACAATTCCATTTAAGTGTGGCACATGCTATCTTTTACAATTCCAACTAAGTGAGGGATATGGTACCAATCATATGCTATCATGCACAATTCTATCTTAGTGTGGCGCTTGCTTTCATTTACAATTCCAACTAAGAGAGGGATATGCTACCAATCATATGCAATCATTCATATTGCTATCTAAGTGTGGCACATGCTTTCATTTACAATTCCATCTAAGAGAGGGATATGCTACCGATCGTATGCTATCATTCACAATTCCATCTAAGTGTGTCACATGTTATCATTCACAATTCTATCTATGTGTGGCACATGCTATCATTTACAATTCCAACTAAGTGTGGCACATGCTATCATTCACAATTCCATCTAAGTGTGGCACATGCAACCAATCATATGCTATCATTCACAATTCCATCTAAGTGTGGCACATTACATCATTCACAATTCTATCTATATGTGGCACGTGCTATCATTTACAATTCCATCTAAGTGTGGCACATGCTATCATTCACAATTCCATCTAAGTGTGGCACATGCCATCATTTACAATTCCATCTAAGTGTGGCACATGCAACCAATCGTATGCTATCATTCACAATTACATCTAAGTGTGGCACATGCTTTCATTTACAATTACAACTAAGAGAGGCATATGCTACAATTCATATGCAATCATTCACAATTCTATCTAAGTGTGGCACATGCTTTCATTTACAATTCCAACTAGGTGAGGGATATGCTACCAATCATATGCTATCTTTCACAATTCCATCCAAGTGTGGCACATGCGACCAATCGTATGCTATCATTCACAATTCCATCAAAGTGTGGCGCATGCTATCATTTACAATTTCATCTAAGTATGGGACATGCTATGATGTACAATTCCAACTAAGAAAGGGATATGCTACCAATCATATGCTATCATTCACAATTCTGTCTAAGGGTGGTGCATGCTATCATTTACAATTACAACTAGGTGAATTATATGCTACCAATCATATGCTTTCATTTACAATTTCCACTAGATGAGGGACTAGGCTACCAATCGTATGCTATCTTTCACAATTCCATCGAAGTGTGGCACATGCTATCATTTACAATTCCATCTAAGTGTGGGACATGCTATGATTTAAAATTCCATCTAAGAATGGCACATGCTATCATTCACATTTCCATCTAAGTGTGGCACATGCTTTCATTTACAATTCCAACTAAGAGAGGGATATTCTACCAATTAGATGCTATCATTCACAATTCTACCTGTGTGTGGCACATGCTATCATTTACAATTCCAACTAAGTGTGGCACATACTATCATTTACAATTCCATCTAAGTGTGGCACATGCTATAATTCACAATTCCATCTAAGTGCGGTACATGCTATGATTTAAAATTCCATCTAAGAGTGGCACATGCTATCATTCACATTTCCATCTAAGTGTGGTGCATGCTATCATTTACAATTCCAACAAGGAGAGGGATATGCTACCAATCATATGCAATCATTCAGAATTCTATCTAAGTGTGGCGCATGCTTTCATTTACAATTCCAACTAAGAGAGGGATATGCTACCAATCATATGCAATCATTCAGATTGCTATCTAAGTGTGGCACATGCTTTCATTTACAATTCCATCTAAGAGAGGGATATGCTACCGATCGTATGCTATCATTCACAATTCCATCTAAGTGTGTCACATGTTATCATTCACAATTCTATCTATGTGTGGCACATGCTATCATTTACAATTCCAACTAAGTGTGGCACATGCTATCATTCACAATTCCATCTAAGTGTGGCACATGCAACCAATCATATGCTATCATTCACAATTCCATCTAAGTGTGTCACATGTTATCATTCACAATTCTATCTATGTGTGGCACATGCTATCATTTACAATTCCAACTAAGTGTGGCACATGCTATCATTTACAATTCCATCTAAGTGTGGCACATGCTATCATTCACAATTCCATCTAAGTATGGCACATGCTATCATTTACAATTCCAACTAAGTGTGGCACATGCTATCATTCACAATTCCATCTAAGTGTGGCACATGCAACCAATCATATGCTATCATTCACAATTCCATCTAAGTGTGGCACATTACATCATTCACAATTCTATCTATATGTGGCACGTGCTATCATTTACAATTCCATCTAAGTGTGGCACATGCTATCATTCACAATTCCATCTAAGTGTGGCACATGCCATCATTTACAATTCCATCTAAGTGTGGCACATGCAACCAATCGTATGCTATCATTCACAATTACATCTAAGTGTGGCACATGCTTTCATTTACAATTACAACTAAGAGAGGCATATGCTACAATTCATATGCAATCATTCACAATTCTATCTAAGTGTGGCACATGCTTTCATTTACAATTCCAACTAGGTGAGGGATATGCTACCAATCATATGCTATCTTTCACAATTCCATCCAAGTGTGGCACATGCGACCAATCGTATGCTATCATTCACAATTCCATCAAAGTGTGGCGCATGCTATCATTTACAATTCCATCTAAGTATGGGACATGCTATGATGTACAATTCCAACTAAGAAAGGGATATGCTACCAATCATATGCTATCATTCACAATTCTGTCTAAGGGTGGTGCATGCTATCATTTACAATTACAACTAGGTGAATTATATGCTACCAATCATATGCTTTCATTTACAATTTCCACTAGATGAGGGACTAGGCTACCAATCGTATGCTATCTTTCACAATTCCATCGAAGTGTGGCACATGCTATCATTTACAATTCCATCTAAGTGTGGGACATGCTATGATTTAAAATTCCATCTAAGAATGGCACATGCTATCATTCACATTTCCATCTAAGTGTGGCACATGCTTTCATTTACAATTCCAACTAAGAGAGGGATATTCTACCAATTAGATGCTATCATTCACAATTCTACCTGTGTGTGGCACATGCTATCATTTACAATTCCAACTAAGTGTGGCACATACTATCATTTACAATTCCATCTAAGTGTGGCACATGCTATAATTCACAATTCCATCTAAGTGCGGTACATGCTATGATTTAAAATTCCATCTAAGAGTGGCACATGCTATCATTCACATTTCCATCTAAGTGTGGTGCATGCTATCATTTACAATTCCAACAAGGAGAGGGATATGCTACCAATCATATGCAATCATTCAGAATTCTATCTAAGTGTGGCGCATGCTTTCATTTACAATTCCAACTAAGAGAGGGATATGCTACCAATCATATGCAATCATTCAGATTGCTATCTAAGTGTGGCACATGCTTTCATTTACAATTCCATCTAAGAGAGGGATATGCTACCGATCGTATGCTATCATTCACAATTCCATCTAAGTGTGTCACATGTTATCATTCACAATTCTATCTATGTGTGGCACATGCTATCATTTACAATTCCAACTAAGTGTGGCACATGCTATCATTCACAATTCCATCTAAGTGTGGCACATGCAACCAATCATATGCTATCATTCACAATTCCATCTAAGTGTGTCACATGTTATCATTCACAATTCTATCTATGTGTGGCACATGCTATCATTTACAATTCCAACTAAGTGTGGCACATGCTATCATTTACAATTCCATCTAAGTGTGGCACATGCTATCATTCACAATTCCATCTAAGTATGGCACATGCTATCATTCACAATTCCATCTAAGTGTGGCACATGCAACCAATCGTATGCTATCATTCACAATTACATCTAAGTGTGGCACATGCTTTCATTTACAATTCCAACTAAGAGAGGCATATGCTACAATTCAAATGCAATCATTCACAATTCTATCTAAGTGTGGCACATGCTATCATTTACATTTCCAACTAGGTGAGGGATATGCTACCAATCATATGCTATCTTTCACAATTCCATCCAAGTGTGGCACAACGACCAATCGTATGCTATCATTCACAATTCCATCAAAGTGTGGCGCATGCTATCATTTACAATTTCATCTAAGTGTGGGACATGCTATGATGTACAATTCCAATATGATATGCTACCAATCATATGCTATCATTCACAATTCTATCTAAGGGTGGTGCATGCTATCATTTACAATTACAACTAGGTGAATGATATGCTACCAATCATATGCTTTCATTTACAATTTCAACTAGATGAGGGACTAGGCTACCAATCGTATGCTATCTTTCACAATTCCATCGAAGTGTGGCACATGCTATCATTTACAATTCCATCTAAGAGAGGGATATGCTACCGATCGTATGCTATCATTCACAATTCCATCTAAGTGTGTCACATGTTATCATTCACAATTCTATCTATGTGTGGCACATGCTATCATTTACAATTCCAACTAAGTGTGGCACATGCTATCATTCACAATTCCATCTAAGTGTGGCACATGCAACCAATCATATGCTATCATTCACAATTCCATCTAAGTGTGGCACATTATATCATTCACAATTCTATCTATGTGTGGCACATGCTATCATTTACAATTCCATCTAAGTGTGGCACATGCTATCATTCACAATTCCATCTAAGTGTGGCACATGCTATCATTCACAATTCCATCTAAGTGTGGCACATGCAACCAATCGTATGCTATCATTCACAATTCCATCTAAGTGTGGCACATGCTATCATTCACAATTCTATCTAAGTGAGGCACATGCTTTCATTTACAATTTCAACTAGATGAGGGATAGGCTACCAATCGTATGCTATCTTTCACAATTCCATCGAAGTGTGGCGCATGCTATCATTTACAATTCCATCTAAGTGTGGGACATGCTATGATTTAAAATGCCATCTAAGAATGGCACATGCTATCATTCACATTTCCATCTAAGTGTGACACATGCTTTCATTTACAATTCCAACTAAGAGAGGGATATTCTACCAATTAGATGCTATCATTCACAATTCTACCTGTGTGTGGCACATGCTATCATTTACAATTCCAACTAACTGTGGCACATACTATCATTTACAATTCCATCTAAGTGTGGCACATGCTATAATTCACAATTCCATCTAAGTGTGGTACATGCTATGATATAAAATTCCATCTAAGAGTGGCACATGCTATCATTCACATTTCCATCTAAGTGTGGTGCATGCTATCATTTACAATTCCAACAAGGAGAGGGATATGCTACCAATCATATGCAATCATTCAGAATTCTATCTAAGTGTGGCGCATGCTTTCATTTACAATTCCAACTAAGAGAGGGATATGCTACCAATCATATGCTCTCATTCACAATTCCATCTAAGTGTGGCACATGCAACCAATCGTATGCTATCATTCACAATTCCATCTAAGTGTGGCACATGCTATCATTCACAATTCTATCTAAGTGTGGCACATGGTATCATTTACAATTCCAACTAAGTGAGGGATATGCTACTAATTATATGCAATCATTCACAATTCCATCTAAGTGTGGCACATGCCACCGATCGTATGTTATCATTCACAATTAAATCTAAGTTTGACGCATGCTTTCATTTACAATTCCATCCAAGTGTGGCACATGCTATCATTTACAATTCCATATAAGTGTGGCACATGCTATCATTCACAATTCCAGCTAAGTGTGGCACATGCAACCAATTGTATGCTATCATTCACAATTCCATCTAAGTGTGGCACATGCTATCTTTTACAATTCCAACTAAGTGAGGGATATGCTACCAATCATATGCTATCATGCACAATTCTATCTTAGTGCGCCGCTTGCTTTCATTTACAATTCCAACTAAGAGAGGGATATGCTACCAATCATATGCAATCATTCCGATTTCTATCTAAGTGTGGCACATGCTTTCATTTACAATTCCATCTAAGAGAGGGATATGCTACCGATCGTATGCTATCATTCACAATTCCATCTAAGTGTGGCACATGTTATCATTCACAATTACAACTAGGTGAATGATAAACTACCAATCATATGCTATCATTTACAATTCCAACTAAGTGTGGCACATGCAACCAATCGTATGCTATCATTCACAATTCCATGTAAGTGTGGCACATGCTTTCATTTACAATTCCAACTAGATGAGGGATAGGCTACCAATCGTATGCTATCATTCACAATTCCATCTAAGTGTGGCGCATGCTATCATTTACAATTCCATATAAGTGTGGCACATGCTATCATTCACAATTCCATCTAAGTGTGGCACATGCAACCAATCGTATGCTATCATTCACAATTCCATCTAAGTGTGGCACATGCTATCAGTTACAATTCCATCTAAGTGTGGGACATGCTATGATTTAAAATTCCATCTAAGAATGGCACATGCTATCATTCACATTTCCATCTAAGTGTGGCACATGCTTTCATTTACAATTCCAACTAAGAGAGGGATATTCTACCAATTATATGCTATCATTCACAATTCTATCTAAGTGTGGTGCATGCTATCATTTACTATTCCAACAAGATGAGGGATATGCTACCAATCAAATGCTATCATTCACAATTCCATTCAAGTGAGGGATATGCAACTAATCATATGATATCCTTCACAATTCCATCTAAGTGTGGCGCATGCTTTCATTTACAATTGCAACTAAGAGAGGGATATGCCACCAATCATATGCAATCATTCACAATTCTATCTCAGTGTGGCGCATGCGTTCATTTACAGTTCCAACTAAGAGAGGGATATGCTACCAATCATATGCTATCATTCACAATTCCATCTAAGTGTGGCACATGCTATCATTCACAATTCTACTTGTGTGTGGCACATGCTATCATTTACAATTCCAACTAATTGTGGCACATGCTATCATTCGCAAGTCCATCTAAGTGTGGCACATGCTATCATTCACAATTCCATCTAGGTTTGGCACATGCTATCATTCACAATTCCATCTAAGTGTGGGACATGCTATGATTTACAATTCCATCTAAGAGTGGCACATGCTATAATTCACAATTCCAACTAAGAGTGGGATATGCTACCAATCATCTGCAATCATTGACAATTCCATCTAAGTGTGGCACATGCAACCAATCGTATGCTATCATTCACAATTCCATCTAAGTGTGGCACATGCTATCATTAACAATTCTACTTGTGTGTGGCACATGCTATCATTTACAATTCCATTTAATTGTGGTGTATGCTATCATTTACAATTCCAACAAGGTGAGGGATATGCTACCAATCATATGCAATCATTCAGAATTCTATCTAAGTGTGGCACATGCTTTCATTTACAATTCCAACTAAGAGAGGGATATGCTACCAATCATATGCTCTCATTCACAATTCCATCTAAGTGTGGCGCATGCAACCAATTGTATGCTATCATTCACAATTCCATCTAAGTGTGGCACATGCTATCATTCACAATTCTATCTAAGTGTGGCACATGGTATCATTTACAATTCCAACTAAGTGAGGGATATGCTACTAATTATATGCAATCATTCACAATTCCATCTAAGTGTGGCACATGCAACCGATCGTATGTTATAATTCAAAATTAAATCTAAGTTTGACGCATGCTTTCATTTACAATTCCATCCAAGTGTGGCACATGCTATCATTTACAATTCCATATAAGTGTGGCACATGCTATCATTCACAATTCCATCTAAGTGTGGCACATGCAACCAATCATATGCTATCATTCACAATTCCATCTAAGTGTGTCACATGCTTTCATTTACAATTCCAACTAGATGAGGGATAGGCTACCAATCGTATGCTATCATTCACAATTCCATCAAAGTGTGGCGCATGCTATCATTTACAATTCCATATAAGTGTGGCACATGCTATCATTCACAATTCCATCTAAGTGTGGCACATGCAACCAATCGTATGCTATCATTCACAATTCCATTTAAGTGTGGCACATGCTATCTTTTACAATTCCAACTAAGTGAGGGATATGGTACCAATCATATGCTATCATGCACAATTCTATCTTAGTGTGGCGCTTGCTTTCATTTACAATTCCAACTAAGAGAGGGATATGCTACCAATCATATGCAATCATTCATATTGCTATCTAAGTGTGGCACATGCTTTCATTTACAATTCCATCTAAGAGAGGGATATGCTACCGATCGTATGCTATCATTCACAATTCCATCTAAGTGTGTCACATGTTATCATTCACAATTCTATCTATGTGTGGCACATGCTATCATTTACAATTCCAACTAAGTGTGGCACATGCTATCATTCACAATTCCATCTAAGTGTGGCACATGCAACCAATCATATGCTATCATTCACAATTCCATCTAAGTGTGGCACATTACATCATTCACAATTCTATCTATATGTGGCATGTGCTATCATTTACAATTCCATCTAAGTGTGGCACATGCTATCATTCGCAATTCCATCTAAGTGTGGCACATGCCATCATTTACAATTCCATCTAAGTGCGGCACATGCAACCAATCGTATGCTATCATTCACAATTACATCTAAGTGTGGCACATGCTTTCATTTACAATTACAACTAAGAGAGGCATATGCTACAATTCATATGCAATCATTCACAATTCTATCTAAGTGTGGCACATGCTTTCATTTACAATTCCAACTAGGTGAGGGATATGCTACCAATCATATGCTATCTTTCACAATTCCATCCAAGTGTGGCACATGCGACCAATCGTATGCTATCATTCACAATTCCATCAAAGTGTGGCGCATGCTATCATTTACAATTCCATCTAAGTATGGGACATGCTATGATGTACAATTCCAACTAAGAAAGGGATATGCTACCAATCATATGCTATCATTCACAATTCTGTCTAAGGGTGGTGCATGCTATCATTTACAATTACAACTAGGTGAATTATATGCTACCAATCATATGCTTTCATTTACAATTTCCACTAGATGAGGGACTAGGCTACCAATCGTATGCTATCTTTCACAATTCCATCGAAGTGTGGCACATGCTATCATTTACAATTCCATCTAAGTGTGGGACATGCTATGATTTAAAATTCCATCTAAGAATGGCACATGCTATCATTCACATTTCCATCTAAGTGTGGCACATGCTTTCATTTACAATTCCAACTAAGAGAGGGATATTCTACCAATTAGATGCTATCATTCACAATTCTACCTGTGTGTGGCACATGCTATCATTTACAATTCCAACTAAGTGTGGCACATACTATCATTTACAATTCCATCTAAGTGTGGCACATGCTATAATTCACAATTCCATCTAAGTGCGGTACATGCTATGATTTAAAATTCCATCTAAGAGTGGCACATGCTATCATTCACATTTCCATCTAAGTGTGGTGCATGCTATCATTTACAATTCCAACAAGGAGAGGGATATGCTACCAATCATATGCAATCATTCAGAATTCTATCTAAGTGTGGCGCATGCTTTCATTTACAATTCCAACTAAGAGAGGGATATGCTACCAATCATATGCAATCATTCAGATTGCTATCTAAGTGTGGCACATGCTTTCATTTACAATTCCATCTAAGAGAGGGATATGCTACCGATCGTATGCTATCATTCACAATTCCATCTAAGTGTGTCACATGTTATCATTCACAATTCTATCTATGTGTGGCACATGCTATCATTTACAATTCCAACTAAGTGTGGCACATGCTATCATTCACAATTCCATCTAAGTGTGGCACATGCAACCAATCATATGCTATCATTCACAATTCCATCTAAGTGTGTCACATGTTATCATTCACAATTCTATCTATGTGTGGCACATGCTATCATTTACAATTCCAACTAAGTGTGGCACATGCTATCATTTACAATTCCATCTAAGTGTGGCACATGCTATCATTCACAATTCCATCTAAGTATGGCACATGCTATCATTCACAATTCCATCTAAGTGTGGCACATGCAACCAATCGTATGCTATCATTCACAATTACATCTAAGTGTGGCACATGCTTTCATTTACAATTCCAACTAAGAGAGGCATATGCTACAATTCAAATGCAATCATTCACAATTCTATCTAAGTGTGGCACATGCTATCATTTACATTTCCAACTAGGTGAGGGATATGCTACCAATCATATGCTATCTTTCACAATTCCATCCAAGTGTGGCACAACGACCAATCGTATGCTATCATTCACAATTCCATCAAAGTGTGGCGCATGCTATCATTTACAATTTCATCTAAGTGTGGGACATGCTATGATGTACAATTCCAATATGATATGCTACCAATCATATGCTATCATTCACAATTCTATCTAAGGGTGGTGCATGCTATCATTTACAATTACAACTAGGTGAATGATATGCTACCAATCATATGCTTTCATTTACAATTTCAACTAGATGAGGGACTAGGCTACCAATCGTATGCTATCTTTCACAATTCCATCGAAGTGTGGCACATGCTATCATTTACAATTCCATCTAAGAGAGGGATATGCTACCGATCGTATGCTATCATTCACAATTCCATCTAAGTGTGTCACATGTTATCATTCACAATTCTATCTATGTGTGGCACATGCTATCATTTACAATTCCAACTAAGTGTGGCACATGCTATCATTCACAATTCCATCTAAGTGTGGCACATGCAACCAATCATATGCTATCATTCACAATTCCATCTAAGTGTGGCACATTATATCATTCACAATTCTATCTATGTGTGGCACATGCTATCATTTACAATTCCATCTAAGTGTGGCACATGCTATCATTCACAATTCCATCTAAGTGTGGCACATGCTATCATTCACAATTCCATCTAAGTGTGGCACATGCAACCAATCGTATGCTATCATTCACAATTCCATCTAAGTGTGGCACATGCTATCATTCACAATTCTATCTAAGTGAGGCACATGCTTTCATTTACAATTTCAACTAGATGAGGGATAGGCTACCAATCGTATGCTATCTTTCACAATTCCATCGAAGTGTGGCGCATGCTATCATTTACAATTCCATCTAAGTGTGGGACATGCTATGATTTAAAATGCCATCTAAGAATGGCACATGCTATCATTCACATTTCCATCTAAGTGTGACACATGCTTTCATTTACAATTCCAACTAAGAGAGGGATATTCTACCAATTAGATGCTATCATTCACAATTCTACCTGTGTGTGGCACATGCTATCATTTACAATTCCAACTAAGTGTGGCACATACTATCATTTACAATTCCATCTAAGTGTGGCACATGCTATAATTCACAATTCCATCTAAGTGTGGTACATGCTATGATATAAAATTCCATCTAAGAGTGGCACATGCTATCATTCACATTTCCATCTAAGTGTGGTGCATGCTATCATTTACAATTCCAACAAGGAGAGGGATATGCTACCAATCATATGCAATCATTCAGAATTCTATCTAAGTGTGGCGCATGCTTTCATTTACAATTCCAACTAAGAGAGGGATATGCTACCAATCATATGCTCTCATTCACAATTCCATCTAAGTGTGGCACATGCAACCAATCGTATGCTATCATTCACAATTCCATCTAAGTGTGGCACATGCTATCATTCACAATTCTATCTAAGTGTGGCACATGGTATCATTTACAATTCCAACTAAGTGAGGGATATGCTACTAATTATATGCAATCATTCACAATTCCATCTAAGTGTGGCACATGCCACCGATCGTATGTTATCATTCACAATTAAATCTAAGTTTGACGCATGCTTTCATTTACAATTCCATCCAAGTGTGGCACATGCTATCATTTACAATTCCATATAAGTGTGGCACATGCTATCATTCACAATTCCAGCTAAGTGTGGCACATGCAACCAATTGTATGCTATCATTCACAATTCCATCTAAGTGTGGCACATGCTATCTTTTACAATTCCAACTAAGTGAGGGATATGCTACCAATCATATGCTATCATGCACAATTCTATCTTAGTGCGCCGCTTGCTTTCATTTACAATTCCAACTAAGAGAGGGATATGCTACCAATCATATGCAATCATTCCGATTTCTATCTAAGTGTGGCACATGCTTTCATTTACAATTCCATCTAAGAGAGGGATATGCTACCGATCGTATGCTATCATTCACAATTCCATCTAAGTGTGGCACATGTTATCATTCACAATTACAACTAGGTGAATGATAAACTACCAATCATATGCTATCATTTACAATTCCAACTAAGTGTGGCACATGCAACCAATCGTATGCTATCATTCACAATTCCATGTAAGTGTGGCACATGCTTTCATTTACAATTCCAACTAGATGAGGGATAGGCTACCAATCGTATGCTATCATTCACAATTCCATCTAAGTGTGGCGCATGCTATCATTTACAATTCCATATAAGTGTGGCACATGCTATCATTCACAATTCCATCTAAGTGTGGCACATGCAACCAATCGTATGCTATCATTCACAATTCCATCTAAGTGTGGCACATGCTATCTTTTACAATTCCAACTAAGTGAGGGATATGGTACCAATCATATGCTATCATTCACAATTCCATCTAAGTGTGTCACATGTTATCATTCACAATTCTATCTATGTGTGGCACATGCTATCATTTACAATTCCAACTAAGTGTGGCACATGCTATCATTCACAATTCCATCTAAGTGTGGCACAAGCAACCAATCATATGCTATCATTCACAATTCCATCTAAGTGTGGCACATTATATCATTCACAATTCTACCTATGTGTGGCACATGCTATCATTTACAATTCCATCTAAGTGTGGCACATGCTATCATTCACAATTCCATCTAAGTGTGGCACATGCTATCATTCACAATTCCATCTAAGTGTGGCACATGCAACCAATCGTATGCTATCATTCACAATTACATCTAAGTGTGGCACATGCTTTCATTTACAATTCCAACTAAGAGAGGCATATGCTACAATTCATATGCAATCATTCACAATTCTATCTAAGTGTGGCACATGCTATCATTTACAATTGCAACTAGGTGAGGGATATGCTACCAATCATATGCTATCTTTCACAATTCCATCCAAGTGTGGCACATGCGACCAATCATATGCTATCATTCACAATTCCATCAAAGTGTGGCGCATGCTATCATTTACAATTCCATCTAAGTGTGGGTCATGCTATGATGTACAATTCCAACTAAGAGAGGAATATGCTACCAATCATATGCTATCATTCACAATTCTATCTAAGGGTGGTGCATGCTATCATTTACAATTACAACTAGGTGAATGATATGCTACCAATCATATGCTATCATTTACAATTCCAACTAAGTGTGGCACATGCAACCAATCGTATGCTATCATTCACAATTCCATCTAAGTGTGGCACATGCTTTCATTTACAATTTCAACTAGATGAGGGATAGGCTACCAATCAAATGCTATCTTTCACAATTCCATTGAAGTGTGGCGCATGCTATCAGTTACAATTCCATCTAAGTGTGGGACATGCTATGATTTAAAATTCCATCTAAGAATGGCACATGCTATCATTCACATTTCCATCTAAGTGTGGCACATGCTTTCATTTACAATTCCATCTAAGTGTGGCACATGCTATCATTCACAATTCCATCTAAGTGTGGTACATGCTATGATTTAAAATTCCATCTAAGAGTGGCACATGCCATCATTCACATTTCCATCTAAGTGTGGCACATGCTTTCATTTACAATTCCAACTAGATGATAGATAGGCTACCAATCGTATGCTATCATTCACAATTCCATCTAAGTGTGGTGCATGCTATCATTTACAATTCCATATAAGTGTGGCACATGCTATCATTCACAATTCCATCTAAGTGTGGCACATGCAACCAATCGTATGCTATCATTCACAATTACATCTAAGTGTGGCACATGCTATCTTTTACAATTCCAACTAAGTGAGGGATATGGTACCAATCATATGCTATCATTCACAATTCCATCTAAGTGTGTCACATGTTATCATTCACAATTCTATCTATGTGTGGCACATGCTATCATTTACAATTCCAACTAAGTGTGGCACATGCTATCATTCACAATTCCATCTAAGTGTGGCACATGCAACCAATCATATCCTATCATTCACAATTCCATCTAAGTGTGGCACATTATATCATTAACAATTCTATCTATGTGTGGCACATGCTATCATTTACAATTCCATCTAAGTGTGGCACATGCTATCATTCACAATTCCATCTAAGTGTGGCACATGCTATCATTCACAATTCCATCTAAGTGTGGCACATGCAACCAATCGTATGCTATCATTCACATTTACATCTAAGTGTGGCACATGCTTTCATTTACAATTCCAACTAAGAGAGGCATATGCTACAATTCATATGCAATCATTCACAATTCTATCTAAGTGTGGCACATGCTATCATTTACAATTGCAACTAGGTGAGGGATATGCTACCAATCATATGCTATCTTTCACAATTCCATCCAAGTGTGGCACATGCGACCAATCATATGCTATCATTCACAATTCCATCAAAGTGTGGCGCATGCTATCATTTACAATTCCATCTAAGTGTGGGTCATGCTATGATGTACAATTCCAACTAAGAGAGGAATATGCTACCAATCATATTCTATCATTCACAATTCTATCTAAGGGTGGTGCATGCTATCATTTACAATTACAACTAGGTGAATGATATGCTACCAATCATATGCTATCATTTACAATTCCAACTAAGTGTGGCACATGCAACCAATCGTATGCTATCATTCACAATTCCATGTAAGTGTGGCACATGCTATCATTTACAATTTCAACTAGATGAGGGATAGGCTACCAATCGTATGCTATCTTTCACAATTCCATTGAAGTGTGGTGCATGCTATCAGTTACAATTCCATTGAAGTGTGGCGCATGCTATCAGTTACAATTCCATCTAAGTGTGGGACATGCTATGATTTAAAATTCCATCTAAGAATGGCACATGCTATCATTCACATTTCCATCTAAGTGTGGCACATGCTTTCATTTACAATTCCAACTAAGAGAGGGATATTCTACCAATTATATGCTATCATTCACAATTCTATCTAAGTGTGGTGCATGCTATCATTTACTATTCCAACAAGATGAGGGATATGCTACCAATCAAATGCTATCATTCACAATTCCATTCAAGTGAGGGATATGCAACTAATCATATGATATCCTTCACAATTCCATCTAAGTGTGGCGCATGCTTTCATTTACAATTGCAACTAAGAGAGGGATATGCCACCAATCATATGCAATCATTCACAATTCTATCTCAGTGTGGCGCATGCGTTCATTTACAGTTCCAACTAAGAGAGGGATATGCTACCAATCATATGCTATCATTCACAATTCCATCTAAGTGTGGCACATGCTATCATTCACAATTCTACTTGTATGTGGCACATGCTATCATTTACAATTCCAACTAAGTGTGGCACATGCTATCATTCGCAAGTCCATCTAAGTGTGGCACATGCTATCATTCACAATTCCATCTAAGTTTGGCACATGCTATCATTCACAATTCCATCTAAGTGTGGGACATGCTATGATTTACAATTCCATCTAAGAGTGGCACATGCTATAATTCACAATTCCAACTAAGAGTGGGATATGCTACCAATCATCTGCAATCATTGACAATTCCATCTAAGTGTGGCACATGCAACCAATCGTATGCTATCATTCACAATTCCATCTAAGTGTGGCACATGCTATCATTAACAATTCTACTTGTGTGTGGCACATGCTATCATTTACAATTCCAACTAAGTGTGGCACATGCTATCATTCGCAATTCCATCTAAGTGTGGTACATGCTATGATTTAAAATTCCATCTAAGAGTGGCACATGCTATCATTCACATTTCCATCTAATTGTGGTGTATGCTATCATTTACAATTCCAACAAGGTGAGGGATATGCTACCAATCATATGCAATCATTCAGAATTCTATCTAAGTGTGGCACATGCTTTCATTTACAATTCCAACTAAGAGAGGGATATGCTACCAATCATATGCTCTCATTCACAATTCCATCTAAGTGTGGCACATGCAACCAATTGTATGCTATCATTCACAATTCCATCTAAGTGTGGCACATGCTATCATTCACAATTCTATCTAAGTGTGGCACATGGTATCATTTACAATTCCAACTAAGTGAGGGATATGCTACTAATTATATGCAATCATTCACAATTCCATCTAAGTGTGGCACATGCAACCGATCGTATGTTATAATTCAAAATTAAATCTAAGTTTGACGCATGCTTTCATTTACAATTCCATCCAAGTGTGGCACATGCTATCATTTACAATTCCATATAAGTGTGGCACATGCTATCATTCACAATTCCATTGAAGTGTGGCGCATGCTATCAGTTACAATTCCATTGAAGTGTGGCGCATGCTATCAGTTACAATTCCATCTAAGTGTGGGACATGCTATGATTTAAAATTCCATCTAAGAATGGCACATGCTATCATTCACATTTCCATCTAAGTGTGGCACATGCTTTCATTTACAATTCCAACTAAGAGAGGGATATTCTACCAATTATATGCTATCATTCACAATTCTATCTAAGTGTGGTGCATGCTATCATTTACTATTCCAACAAGATGAGGGATATGCTACCAATCAAATGCTATCATTCACAATTCCATTCAAGTGAGGGATATGCAACTAATCATATGATATCCTTCACAATTCCATCTAAGTGTGGCGCATGCTTTCATTTACAATTGCAACTAAGAGAGGGATATGCCACCAATCATATGCAATCATTCACAATTCTATCTCAGTGTGGTGCATGCGTTCATTTACAGTTCCAACTAAGAGAGGGATATGCTACCAATCATATGCTATCATTCACAATTCCATCTAAGTGTGGCACATGCTATCATTCACAATTCTACTTGTGTGTGGCACATGCTATCATTTACAATTCCAACTAAGTGTGGCACATGCTATCATTCGCAAGTCCATCTAAGTGTGGCACATGCTATCATTCACAATTCCATCTAGGTTTGGCACATGCTATCATTCACAATTCCATCTAAGTGTGGGACATGCTATGATTTAAAATTCCATCTAAGAGTGGCACATGCTATAATTCACAATTCCAACTAAGAGTGGGATATGCTACCAATCATCTGCAATCATTGACAATTCCATCTAAGTGTGGCACATGCAACCAATCGTATGCTATCATTCACAATTCCATCTAAGTGTGGCACATGCTATCATTAACAATTCTACTTGTGTGTGGCACATGCTATCATTTACAATTCCATTTAATTGTGGTGTATGCTATCATTTACAATTCCAACAAGGTGAGGGATATGCTACCAATCATATGCAATCATTCAGAATTCTATCTAAGTGTGGCACATGCTTTCATTTACAATTCCAACTAAGAGAGGGATATGCTACCAATCATATGCTCTCATTCACAATTCCATCTAAGTGTGGCACATGCAACCAATTGTATGCTATCATTCACAATTCCATCTAAGTGTGGCACATGCTATCATTCACAATTCTATCTAAGTGTGGCACATGGTATCATTTACAATTCCAACTAAGTGAGGGATATGCTACTAATTATATGCAATCATTCACAATTCCATCTAAGTGTGGCACATGCAACCGATCGTATGTTATAATTCAAAATTAAATCTAAGTTTGACGCATGCTTTCATTTACAATTCCATCCAAGTGTGGCACATGCTATCATTTACAATTCCATATAAGTGTGGCACATGCTATCATTCACAATTCCATCTAAGTGTGGCACATGCAACCAATCGTATGCTATCATTCACAATTCCATCTAAGTGTGGCACATGCTATCTTTTACAATTCCAACTAAGTGAGGGATATGCTACCAATCATATGCTATCATGCACAATTCTATTTTAGTGCGACGCTTGCTTTCATTTACAATTCCAACTAAGAGAGGGATATGCTACCAATCATATGCAACCATTCTGATTTCTATCTAGGTGTGGCACATGCTTTCATTTACAATTCCATCTAAGAGAGGGATATGCTACCGATCGTATGCTATCATTCACAATTCCATCTAAGTGTGGCACATGTTATCATTCACAATTACAACTAGGTGAATGATATGCTACCAATCATAAGCTATCATTTACAATTCCAACTAAGTGTGGCACATACAACCAATCGTATGCTATCATTCACAATTCCATGTAAGTGTGGCACATGCTTTCATTTACAATTCCAACTAGATGAGGGATAGGCTACCAATCGTATGCTATCATTCACAATTCCATCAAAGTGTGGCGCATGCTATCATTTACAATTCCATATAAGTGT
This sequence comes from Ambystoma mexicanum, assembly GCF_040938575.1. Lineage (NCBI taxonomy): Eukaryota > Metazoa > Chordata > Amphibia > Caudata > Ambystomatidae > Ambystoma > Ambystoma mexicanum. The sequence continues at coordinate 1,389,790,183 of NC_090933.1, read as the reverse complement.
GGCACATGCTATCATTCACAATTCCATCTAAGTGTGGCACATGCAACCAATCGTATGCTATCATTCACAATTCCATTTAAGTGTGGCACATGCTATCTTTTACAATTCCAACTAAGTGAGGGATATGGTACCAATCATATGCTATCATGCACAATTCTATCTTAGTGTGGCGCTTGCTTTCATTTACAATTCCAACTAAGAGAGGGATATGCTACCAATCATATGCAATCATTCATATTGCTATCTAAGTGTGGCACATGCTTTCATTTACAATTCCATCTAAGAGAGGGATATGCTACCGATCGTATGCTATCATTCACAATTCCATCTAAGTGTGTCACATGTTATCATTCACAATTCTATCTATGTGTGGCACATGCTATCATTTACAATTCCAACTAAGTGTGGCACATGCTATCATTCACAATTCCATCTAAGTGTGGCACATGCAACCAATCATATGCTATCATTCACAATTCCATCTAAGTGTGGCACATTACATCATTCACAATTCTATCTATATGTGGCACGTGCTATCATTTACAATTCCATCTAAGTGTGGCACATGCTATCATTCACAATTCCATCTAAGTGTGGCACATGCCATCATTTACAATTCCATCTAAGTGTGGCACATGCAACCAATCGTATGCTATCATCCACAATTACATCTAAGTGTGGCACATGCTTTCATTTACAATTACAACTAAGAGAGGCATATGCTACAATTCATATGCAATCATTCACAATTCTATCTAAGTGTGGCACATGCTTTCATTTACAATTCCAACTAGGTGAGGGATATGCTACCAATCATATGCTATCTTTCACAATTCCATCCAAGTGTGGCACATGCGACCAATCGTATGCTATCATTCACAATTCCATCAAAGTGTGGCGCATGCTATCATTTACAATTCCATCTAAGTATGGGACATGCTATGATGTACAATTCCAACTAAGAAAGGGATATGCTACCAATCATATGCTATCATTCACAATTCTGTCTAAGGGTGGTGCATGCTATCATTTACAATTACAACTAGGTGAATTATATGCTACCAATCATATGCTTTCATTTACAATTTCCACTAGATGAGGGACTAGGCTACCAATCGTATGCTATCTTTCACAATTCCATCGAAGTGTGGCACATGCTATCATTTACAATTCCATCTAAGTGTGGGACATGCTATGATTTAAAATTCCATCTAAGAATGGCACATGCTATCATTCACATTTCCATCTAAGTGTGGCACATGCTTTCATTTACAATTCCAACTAAGAGAGGGATATTCTACCAATTAGATGCTATCATTCACAATTCTACCTGTGTGTGGCACATGCTATCATTTACAATTCCAACTAAGTGTGGCACATACTATCATTTACAATTCCATCTAAGTGTGGCACATGCTATCATTCACAATTCCATCTAAGTGTGGTACATGCTATGATTTAAAATTCCATCTAAGAGTGGCGCATGCCATCATTCACATTTCCATCTAAGTGTTTTGCATGCTATCATTTACAATTCCAACAAGGTGAGGGATATGCTACCAATCATATGCAATCATTCAGAATTCTATCTAAGTGTGGCGCATGCTTTCATTTACAATTCCAACTAAGAGAGGGATATGCTACCAATTATATGCTCTCATTCACAATTCCATCTAAGTGTGGCACATGCAACCAATTGAATGCTATCATTCACAATTCCATCTAAGTGTGGCACATGCTATCATTCACAATTCTATCTAAGTGAGGCACATGCTTTCATTTACAATTTCAACTAGATGAGGGATATACTACCAATCATATGCTATCATTCACAATTCTATCTAAGGGTGGTGCATGCTATCATTTACAATTACAACTAGGTGAATTATATGCTACCAATCATATGCTTTCATTAACAATTTCAACTAGATGAGGGACTAGGCTACCAATCGTATGCTATCTTTCACAATTCCATCGAAGTGTGGCACATGCTATCATGTACAATTCCATATAAGTGTGGGACATGCTATGATTTAAAATTCCATCTAAGAATGGCACATGCTATAATTCAGATTTCCATCTAAGTGTGGCACATGCTTTCATTTACAATTCCAACTAAGAGAGGGATATTCTACCAATTAGATGCTATCATTCACAATTCTACCTGTGTGTGGCACATGCTATCATTTACAATTCCAACTAAGTGTGGCACATACTATCATTTACAATTCCATCTAAGTGTGGCGCATGCTATCATTCACAATTCCATCTAAGTGTGGTATATGCTATGATTTAAAATTCCATCTAAGAGTGGCACATGCCATCATTCACATTTCCATCTAAGTGTTTTGCATGCTATCATTTACAATTCCAACAAGGTGAGGGATATGCTACCAATCATATGCAATCATTCAGAATTCTATCTAAGTGTGGCGCATGCTTTCATTTACAATTCCAACTAAGAGAGGGATATGCTACCAATCATATGCTCTCATTCACAATTCCATCTAAGTGTGGCACATGCAACCAATCGTATGCTATCATTCACAATTCCATCTAAGTGTGGCACATGCTATCATTCACAATTCTGTCTAAGTGAGGCACATGCTTTCATTTACAATTTCAACTAGATGAGGGATAGGCTACCAATCGTATGCTATCTTTCACAATTCCATCGAAGTGTGGCGCATGCTATCATTTACAATTTCATCTAAGTGTGGGACATGCTATGATTTAAAATGCCATCTAAGAATGGCACATGCTATCATTCACATTTCCATCTAAGTGTGACACATGCTTTCATTTACAATTCCAACTAAGAGAGGGATATTCTACCAATTAGATGCTATCATTCACAATTCTACCTGTGTGTGGCACATGCTATCATTTACAATTCCAACTAAGTGTGGCACATACTATCATTTACAATTCCATCTAAGTGTGGCACATGCTATAATTCACAATTCCATCTAAGTGCGGTACATGCTATGATTTAAAATTCCATCTAAG